>NW_023425536.1:5486009-5825443 GCF_014108245.1 Pipistrellus kuhlii | reverse complement strand
AAGACCTTCTTACAGGTGTCCTTCTGAGTGAAATATAAGGCATCCCCCAAAAATAACCCCCCCACCCAGGCTCTGTCTCAGAATGCTATTGCTAAACATGAGAGATTTGGTCTACTGATTCTGAAAGAAATGGAGTCACAAGAAATTCACCAGGAAATTCAGGAATTGGATTGTATGATGATGTTCCAGAAGATAATGATATGATTGTCATTGAATAAATGAGTAAATTCTTGATACTGTAGAATTCAGTTTGTCTGGTTTGTGTCGACAACTACCGTACTACCGTACCATACACAGGTAATAAATTTCCTTTATTTTCTTTTAACAATAAATGTGTACCGTATTCTTCTTCATGGAAAAATAAGACATCCCCTGAAAATAAGGCCTAGCGCATCTTTGGGAGCAAAAATTAATATAAGACACTGTCTTATTTTCGGGGGAAAAGGGTATTACAATATCACCCCGGGAGCTACTGGAAGGGGAGCAGCAGGCAGCAATGAGCACACGGGGACACAGGCAGCCCCTTCTCGGTTGAGCATCGTGATTTCCCTGGAGGAGTGAAGGGAGGGCATTGCCCTTTCCACAGATTCCACTTCAGTCACTAGGAGCCCCTCCTGCTCTCTGCCTGAGGCTCCGCCCTCCAGGGTGTCCTGTCAAGTTCATTTCCTGTGATACAGAGGGTTGGCTGCAGGGAAATAGGAAATACTTCTTCCCTTTTCTTCTCACTGCTCCCAGCTTAGTGTTTACAGACGCTGATGTGCCAATCTCTCCAGGATTCCACGTAGCTGCGGACTTAGCCTTGCCCACGATTGAAGCAGTGATGGGCCTCCAGTCAGACCCTCTGTACAGGCTCCAGGGAGATTTTGGGGTTCCCAGGTCTTCGAGGTGGGGGCAGCCCAGGCTCTGCCTCCCACTGGGAACTGTTCATCCAAACAATGACTCAAAGGCAGAAACAGCAGGCGAGTGGGGACAGGCGCAGAGACACCCAGGGCTAGGTGTGAACCTGATGGTGGTACAAGGCACACAGGTGGAGCAAGTGTGTTCCCTTCAAACACACTCACTGTTCCTGACAACCTGGGGAGGGGGGGTAACCTGTTTCACCACCGAGACCCTGAAAGCAGGGAAGTCGCAGGACTAATTCGCACCAGGGAACGAGGGTCCAGGCTGTGTCCCTCAGTCTCACATTGGCATCCAGGGCCGGCCACCCAGGCAGGGACACATCCGGTGCTCATGGGGAGGGTGCTGACCCGGGAGGGCTGGCAGCTTCTGGACCAGCCCACGGCACACGCAGAGTCTGGCACAACCGCGGGCCCCTTTCTCTGTGTTAAGGCCCAGCTGGGCGGGGAGGCCAGCCTGCTTCTCAGCAGACTTCATGTGGGCCCTTGGTAGGAAGAGGGGTGAGGGGATGAGAAAGGGCAGTACAAGTGTGAAGTTTCTGCCCTGCATGGCTATCTGTCTACCAGGCCTACCCATCTAGGTGCCCTGATGCCAAGACCATACAAATGCTAAAGACGTGCCCACCTGCCTAAGGGACGACACCAGCAACCCATCTGCATGAATGGGGGCCAGATTTCACCAACATTTATGGGATTCTTTGGCCCTAAAGAAAGAGCTGACCTGTGAAAACCAGTTTGGCTCAGTGACAGAGCGTCGGCTTGCAGGTCCCAGGTTTGATTCCGGTCAAGGGCATGTACCTTGGTTGCGGGCATAGCCCCCAGTGCGGGGTGTGCAAGAGGCAGCTGATTGATGATTCTCTCTCATCGATGTTTCTAACTCTCTATCCCTCTCTCTTCCTCTCTGTAAAAAAATCAATAAAAAATATGTTTTTTTTTTTAAAAAAAGGGCTGACCTGATTAAGAACAATGCAATGATTCAGAATAACAGAGTCCGTGCACACATAGGAGGGCCCACAGCCCCAGATGCCTCACTTGCAATTCACAGACAGCCTCCAACGCTTATGCCCACTGATACCTGACTATTCCTGCATCCCAAACACATGCATCCAGACACACACAAGTGGGGTGCTGGTGAATCTGACCACTCTCAGGAGGATGCAGGAAAGACATCATTTGTGGTGAGTACCTGGTACAAATATTCCCAGCATGACTAATTTCAAGATACCCACCTGATGTCACTGAACATAGATCCCAGAAGAGACATGTACCATTGACTACCCAAAGCTAGTATGAGCCAGTTTCAGTGCACTCCATCCCGTCAAATGATTATGTGCACACAAGCCACTTACCCCCTGCTTGCGACCCTCCACTCCTACCCAGATATATTTAAAAATCATTTTATATAAATGAACACATAAGCACATTTCCATCCTTCTCCTCACTGAATATACAGATAGACCACTTCTTACTACCTACACTGTTACAGACAAAACCCTAATTATCCTTGAATATTCACAGTATACACTTACAATTATATGTACACACATAACATGGGCCTGAATACAAACATGGGCAACCAATATACCATCCAGATAGAAACACTGAATACATACACACACAGGCCCTCTAAAACCATCATGTACACAATTGTCTCATATGTCACCCAAATAAAGATCCATATGCAATCCCACAAGCCCTAAAATACACATATTCCATGATTCCTGAACACACACACACACACAAAAACCTGGACAGTTCCTTGTTAGCAAACAGGCAAAGTGAACTCTCACATTCTCTATAATAACAGCCCATCCACAAACTCCAGGAACTCAAATACATACGCAGTCACAAACAACTACCTATCAAATATATATAAATCCACCTCACACACACTGAGACAACACATACAAGCAGCAACACCAAATTCTGTAAGCATTACATTCTGGAACAGATGCAAAGAGGACCCTAAGCCTGCTGACAGACTCAGAAATCCCAAATACGCAGACCTCAAACCACTCATGAATATCCACCCCACACACTCAGACAGATACATGCAAAACACAAAAGCACTGAGAATCCCTTAACTCTCACTAATGTGCATACACAATTCTCACACACCTATGGAAACACACACACACACACACACACATACACACACACACACAAATATTCCCAATCACTAAAGATATATACACCCCTCAAACACTATGCATTATGCCGCCTCTCCAGAATATAAGCTCATCACCTCCCCTCTGCAGTATGTAAGAAAAGCACACTGTACACATTTTTTCTCCAGCATCACTGAATATACAGACCACTGCATGCTAACTTCTAGCAAATACATGTAGAAATACTTCAGTATTCTCCAAAGAAATATACTTTAAATACTCCTAAGAGCCCCTGAACAAATTGATAATTCATGCACCTGGTGATAGTTATAAGCACAAACCAGTATATATGGGCAAGACATGCAGAAATATCTCCAGCAAATCACATATGAAATAACTACCAAATTACCCCTAGCTAATGAGTTAGATCTCATATCTACAAATACTAACCAATAACCTTATAACACACCTCTGATACATAAACACAATCCTCCCACTCTCCTGTATAAGAACAGAAACCCCTGTCCCCATCAAACGCACACATACTTGGTACCCAAAATATGTCCGCCTTAGAGCCCCTACTGAAAAATACAAACACGTAGCTCCAGCAAATATCCTTCCCTACGGCCATGGCCATGGAATAGACAGGAATACACATATCAACTCTACACACACACTCTCCACAAGCCCGAAATAGACCCACGAACACCCAGTGCACTGCAAATATGCAAACCTACCTCCCTATACTTATGTCCCAAATACACTTCATGCCACACCACCTGAGTATACAGAACCCCACACTCCCAAATTCACACAGAATTAACTCTTCCATCTTGCAGAATACAGCCACATACACACCACACCGAATCACACTAACACTACTGAACAACCTCATATACAAGACCTACCAATCCTAAAAATAGTAACAGATCTGCCCTCTGCACACTGAAACAGGCTAAGATCACAAAAAGAAATACACATAACATTTCAACATGCCCCGAATACACAATGATCTGTCTACATTCCCCAAATACAAAACACAGATCATACACCCAAGCTAATGAACACCTGCATTTGTCCTAACATTGCCCTTTGCATATGTAGATAATCCTTCCAAATCAGCCATTAGAAAAAAAACAGAAGGGGGAAAAACAAAACGAGTAAATTTCAGCAAATACCAAATTACAAACACATTACCACCCACTGCTTGAGTAGTATTTATGCACTGCATCTCAACACCCTCCAAATACAGCACTCAACCCTACACACTCAGAAACACAGGCATGACCTCCCCGTGATCACAGGCATCCACAGACAGAGCCAGCGCACACATTTGAATCCACATCTCAGATTCCCTCCACCAAGAGAACAGGCCCAGACCCCAGGACTGCCCTACAACCCAGGCTTCACTCACCCAGGCCTGCCCCCCACCCAGGCCTCACACACCCAGGCCTCACACACCCAGGCCTGCCCCCCACCCCAGGCCTCACACACCCAGGCCTGCCCCCCACCCCGGGCTCCAGGCAGAGGCATTATGTGGTCACAAGGCCGCTGCCCTCAGGGCGGGGTGCGGGGGAAGGAAGCCGTGGGCTGAGGGGCTCCAGGGGAAGGAGCCCTGGGACCTGTGGGGAGGGGAGGCTCCGCCATGTCCGCTCATTTCCAATGAGGGCAGCTTCCTGCTGACCCGGAGGCGCCTTCAGATCCGGAAGAACTGCCGGGAGCTGCGTGTCCAGAAAGCGGGGACACAGAGGAGCCGGGCGGACAGCTCACGGGCATCACTGGACCCCGTGGAGGCCCCGCACACTGACCGCCCGCCCAGCACCGCCAGTCAGAGCCCATTCCCCTGTGAGCACCACCGCAAGTGAGCGGGGTGGGGAACACAGACCTGGGGGCAAACAGCAGAGAAGAGGGGGACACCTGAGGGGTGCGGAGGCCGCGCGCCCCTTCCCTCCTGTTCACCTAACGGACTCCCCAGGCCGCCATGCCAGGCACCACGTGCAGCCTGGGCGGCAGTAGGGGAAGCTCCCTGCCGTTAGCGCATGCGCGCCTATGGGAGCCAACTGCCTTAGCGCATGCGCCTATGGGAGCAACCACCTTAGCGCATGCGGCTTTGGGAGCCAACTGCCTTAGCGCATGCGCCTATGGGAGCCAACCAACCGCCACAACGAATGCTGGGAGCAGTTGTAGGACAGAGCCCCGCCCCCAGTGGGCATGCTCCTGTGTCCTGGCGCGAGGCACCCTGGGAAGAGGCATCCAGGCTGTCCTTGCAGCAGAGGAAGAGGACCCTGACACTGTCCCTCCTGTATTTATTCAGTATGTGGAGGTTTTTCAATAAATGCTGCTTCACAGATATTTCCTTTGCAAGGTTGTTGTTCAAACATTGGTCAAAACGTGGCTGTCTGCACCAGTTTCCCTTGACATGGCAGGTAGCATGGAAATAATGTCAGCCTGCATTGTTGTATTATATTGCAGAATTTGAATAGTCAATAAAACATAGTAGCAGAATCAACTTATTCACTTAAGTTTGTCATACTTTCCAAAGAAACTGAAATTATACAATCATCTTTCTGGCCATTTGCAAGAAGACAGAGAGGCAGGAGAAAGATGCATCACTACATTTTCTATTTAACACAAGTTGTGATTTATTCAAAGGCAATACTTGTTTAAAAGATTACATTAAAGTCACTCAAAGAGCAAAAAGTTAGACATTGAACAACCTAATACAATGAGAAACAAAAGTGGTGATTTCTGGTCTTGCCCTGTAGGCTGCAGGCCTTGCCCTGATGGACTGGAGCAGGCGTCTTCAAACTACGGCCCGCGGGCCACATGCGGCCCGCAGAGGAGTCTGATCCGGCCCGCCAGGTTTTTTGGGCAGTGAGCGCAGCCGAGGTGTTACAGTAGGAATTAGTAGTTCATATAGTCCGGCCCTCCAGCTTTCTGAGGGACCGTGATCTGGCCCCCACTTTAAAAAGTTTGAGGACCCCTGGACTGGAGCAAAGGGGATGGGTTGTAAGGCTGGGCCGGCTGAATCTGCAGGGATCCCAGCACTGGGTGGAACTTGGGGACACAGGACTGCTCCCTAAGGAATGAAATCCAGCATGCTGCCTCTGTGGGGTCAATCCTAATTTCAAACACTGGGATCCGCTAGCCATAGGTTCCCATTATTTCTTCAGGCAACATGTTCTGAATTTTGTTCAGAAAATGTAGCCCATGTTGAAGTAAACCAAGACCAGATAGGAAGCAGATTGAGGGGCCCAGAACTAGGGTGATGGATCAAGAACGGAGATAAAGGACACATCAATAACTGGGTGCCTAGAACTTAACCTTGGGGGTCATTACTGTTAGTGTGTCTTTAAATTTATGACTTTAAATTTGAACGGAACTGTTGGTTCTTGCCTACCTATCAGAGCCCTCCATGGAATGCCCCCCACCATCCCAGCCAACCAGCCCTCTGCCCCTCCCCCACTGCAGAAGGTCAGGAGCCCCACATTCTACCGTTTAAATCCCAACCTTCCCTCCACTGGATGGTGAGCAGCTGTTGGAGCAGGTCACTCTCTGGATCTTCGGCTTGACTTTTCTTGTTGTGGAGGCTTCTAGGCAGCGGTGGTCCGTGAATGAGCCCGCGGGGATGGCTTCAGTAGGAGGTAGGACTATAGATTGGAGGGGGTGTGTTTTAAACACTGAGCTGTCCCTCAAGACTTGGGATTGAAATGTGACTCTGGGGAAACACGGTTTGACTGAAGTAGGGGGGAGAGAGCACTGGACCTCCAAGGACCTGTCACCTGGGGAGGCTGGGAGCCAGTGGGAACCGGTGATGGCCCTGGCCGGGAGGGCTCCTCAGAGGGGGTCAGGGGGGCTCACGGACTTGCCTGGGTGTAGAGAAAGGCCAGCAGCAGGCACGTGGGTTCTTCCCAGAGGGGAGATGATCCAATTCCACTTGTGTGGGGGAGTAGTGGGCGATGTCGTGGAGGTGGCACAGGGTGGTCACAGGAAAGCCCAGTACTGTGTGCTGTTCTGTGGCACCTGGAGCTGGCCCTGCAGCATCTTTCTAAGGGGTTGTACTGAGTGCGCTAGAGCCAATGGGGGCAGTGGGAGGGTGGTCTTAGCCAGAAAGCTGTCCAGTGGGGCTGTGTGTGGCCAAGTCCACAATGAAATGTCCTCCCGAGGGCTTCCTGAAAGGTCCTCCACCTGCTGCCGCCCAGAGCTTCTCCCCTGCATCCAGCCCAGAGCTCAGTGCTCCTCAGCCCAGGGAGCTGCCAGGTGGCTGGGATTCTACACGGGCAGGGCAGCCCAGAAACTTCCACCAAGACAGGGCCGGGTTCCCTGAGCTTTCCCCAATTGTTCCCCCCATGACACTCAGGTCTTCAGCCCGACTCCCTCTTGTCCTGCATCTTATGGCGCACCATCTGCCCTGCCTTTACCTTTGGGATGAGGGTTTTACTGAAAGTCCATGAACCTATTTTAGGGACAGAAAACAGATGTGTAGCGTGGGTGGTGTTCCGTGGGATGTCTGTAAAGGGGGGTTCCTTTTTAAAGGGGGAAAGGGAGCACAGGGGCAGGAGGACCAGGTCTGTGTCAGTAGTAAAGGGCCTAGGCCGCCTGTCCTGAGTAATGAGGGCGCGCGTGCAGTGTGCTCCCCTGGACGAGCTCTGCTCCCGCTCCTCTGAGTGGGGATGTGTTCAGACACCTGTGTCCCACTGTCACCGCTCACACCTGCTTCCTCTGTGCCCTCACTTCCCACTGTTGGGAGCTGGAGAGGAAGGACCTCACCCAGTGAGCAGTCTCATGACCCACCTAACAGGACAGTAGCGATGGAAGTTTCTAGAAACCCCTAACACCAGCCCCACTCTGCCCCATTCCGTGGCCCTCCTCTGACTCTCTGCAGCCATGGCTGGCTGCGAAATGACAGAGCTCCTGAGGGTGGCCATCAGCCTGAGCGCTGGGCCCAGTGGCAGGACCTGGCCATGTTAAGTGTTCACTGTTGGTTCTGACACACATGTGCATGCTGGGCGGTGTGTGGAGGGTTAGATCAGGGTTCCTGTGCCTTCTTGTGCAGAGACATCACTCGAGTGTTTCTGTGTTGTTGTGCAAGCCCAGGACAGAAAGGGGGCGGTTTGTACTGAGGAAGAGGAAGACTGAGGAGCAGATGGGCCCTAATGTGTTAGGCACGGCTGTTCTCAGAGGCCCTTTGTGTGCCTAGAACTTACCTCAGAGATCTGAGTTCCAAGGTCACTACCGCTAGTGGGTCTGCCTAGGGTCGTTGGCCCAGAGCAGACATCTCCCAGGGCCAGGCCTCTGAGGCTGGCAGGGTCGGTGCCGGGGAGTCCTTAGGGAGGCTCTCAGGGCAGCGCTGGCTGGGCTGATGCTTCTTGCAGACAGGGGTCAGGGAGCCTTGGCGAACGGGGAGCAAGCTCTCCAGTGGAATAATTCCCAGCTGGAGGTCAGAGTGTGACCATGACCTGAGGACATTTGCCACCTCCCCCGTTTGCCCATCCAAAGGGCCCTCCCTGGTGAGACTCACTGCCCTGGTTCCCCAGCGGCTAAAGGGGCCCAGAGCGCCTCAGTGCTATTTGCTGGGCCTCCTCCTCCATTCCCCCTTTCCTTTGTCTCCACAGCATCTGCAGCGCTGGGAGCGGATGTGAGCCTGAAGCCCGGTGCCTCCCTGACTCCTTTCATGGCCCAGCCCTGTCCCCCGCCCTCTACTGGCCCCGCACACCGGCCCCCTGGGGAGCAGCACCTGCTGCCCCCTAAGACCCCATCATTCCCTCCTGGCCGCCCCCTGGTGCTGCCGGCTTGGCCCAGGACACCTCTGGTGGCAGGAGATGCTGGTCAAGGCCCCGTTGGGACTGGGGCTTACAACATCATGGCCCAGGTCAGCTCAGAAGGGAGGCGACCACAGCCCTCCCAGACTCAGACCATTGTCCTGACCCAGGCCCCCCTCTATGGGAGCGCTCCAGGTGCCGCCTGTGGGGGTGCTGTGTGTCCTGCACCCCTCTTCTTGGAAGCCACTGCGGTGGAGAACATTATGCCCGCCTCGGCTTTCGGGGGCACCCAGGCCGGCGATGGAGGCTGGTGTCCCAGCCTTCCTCCTCAAGCTCCACCGCCAGCTGCCCAGCTGATCCCCATCGTCCCCCGAGTGGACCCCGGAACAGGACCACACGGGGCTTCCAGGGAGGGTGGCCTGGCCGCCTCCCAGTCCAAGGCCTCGCTGGACGTCTCTGACCCCAAGAGTGGGTATGAGGACTTCCTTCGTTGGCGGCACTTCAAGGCCCTGGCCCAGGGGCACCTTCCCCAGAGTCCTGATGTGGACGCTCTTTGCTGCTTCCTCATGTGAGTGCACTGGGCAGGGCAGGGGGCACCCCTGGAGCTTTCCCATCACAGAGGGGGTGGGAGGGCCCTGCAGGCAGGCTGATGCTGGGAAGCTGGCAGGAAGGCCTGAGGGTGGGGTCCCAGCTTGGGTGCCAGTGCGGGGTCACCTCCAGGCCTGGTTCACGGGCTGGTGTGTAGTGAGGCCCTGACAGCAGCAGCTGGAAGGCCTGTCTTTGCACACAGACGCCTCCTCCCTCCCCTGCAGGTGCTCAGTCCTGCCGGGTGGGGGAGGGACGGGCTCCACTGAGCTGGGTGGCCAGGCGGGCAGAGGCCAGGCTGGGCGGTGACTGACCCTGAGGCATTACAGGCCAGAGCTCCGGCCCCTGTCCCGCCTGAAGCCCACCATGACGCTGGAGGAGGGAATAGGGCGGGCCATGCAGGAATGGCAGCGCAAGAGCCACTGTGACCGGAGGGTCTATTTCGAGATGGCAGAAAAGTGAGTCAGGGTCCTGGGTCCCCACACCGGGGGAGGGGGCTGACTGCGGGGCAGGGTCCAGCAGTGAGGTCTCATCAGAGAACAGGGGGTGGGAGGGTGTCACTCAGCACAAGGTCCCCGCAGCCCAGAGGCACTTCTCCTGGGGAAGCCTCACCCTAAGCTTCAGAGTGTGGGTGCTCCTTTCTGACCTCCGAGAGCTCCCCCTCCTCTGAGGCTGACCTGTCCTGGGCGGGACATGAAGGCTCAGGACAGGCTGGGGAGGGCGTGCCCGCCCAGGGGGCCAGACCCCAGCCAGAGGGGCTGTGCAGCAATGTGCCAGCAGCCTCCTGCCTCCCCAGGGTCCGGGCCCTGACAGCCCCAAGGCCCTTGATCTCCATCCTCCACCCGCTGCTGCCTGTGCGGGCTCCTGGCGGCCTCCTTCTCAGCACAGCCTGTGCCCTCACCCCAGGTTCATGGCTTTTGAGGCAGAGGAGCAGATGCAGGCTCAGAAGTTGCAGTTGGAGAAGGGGGCGCAGACCCAGCCTCCTCCTGCCCCAAGAAGACGTGGTCCTCAGGGGCCCCCAGCCCCAGTGGTGGACGCGCAGCCAGGTAAGCCAGCATGTTCCCACAGGAACCCCTGACCCCAGGCAACAAGGCCCAGCGCAGGCCACTGTCCCCCACATGGCCTTCTCCTCAGGGGGCTTTGGTCTTGTAGGGAAGCAGCCCAGAGAGCCGGGCCTCAGCGCCCTGTGTGCCCATGGGGTCTGGACCGGGTCCCCTTTCCCATCCCTTCGCCCCGCTCCCTGCCAAGGGCCCACATGAAGGCTGCTGAGAAGCGGGCTGGCTGCTGGGCCGCTTGGAGTCGGTGGCTCCCCACGTCCTCACCGCTGACCCTCTTGGGTGCTCCCCTCTGGCCTCCCCTCAGACAGTCACAGGCTTCAGTGGCCCGACCCAGCCACACCCATGTTACTGCCCCAACACTGCCCTCAGCATTGCGTGCCCTGCAGGTGGGAGCTTTCTCCCCTCACGCTCCTCCTCTTCCATCTGCACAGCGCCCACTCCCAGGAAGGCTGTACCCAGCGCCCAGCGCGCCCACACCGCCCAGCTGCCCTGGGAGACCGAGTCACACGACGGGATCCCCCCTGAGGCCGAGCAGGAGGACATGGACCTCACGGAGGTGCTGCCCATGGGGGCGCCAGGCGGAGGATGGGCAGAGGAAGTGAAGGAGTGGCTGCAGGATGAGGGTCTCCTGAGCTACCTGGACCAGCTGTGCTCCCAGGAAGACTTTGTCACCCAGGTGGGCTGCTGCCCCCAGACCCTGTTTCCCCCAGGCTGATGGAATGGGGCTCTGCTCTTTGCTCCTGAGCTGGGTGTCTGAGAGTGTGTGTGTCTGTGTGTGCTTATATGCGCTTCCTGTGGGTATGTGTGCGTGTGTGCGTGCATGTATGTGTTTCTGTGTGTACAAGTGTGTGCTTCATGTGGGTATGGTGTTTGGTATCTGTGTGCCCTCGTGTGTGCATGTGCATGTATGTGTTTACCTGGGTATACATGTGTATTTCTCTATGTGTGTTTTTGTGTGTACATGTGTGTACCTGATGACCGTGATGGAGAGGAACACCCACCTGTGCAGGAGGACAGGGGTCTTGGCTTTCCCACTTGTCCTCCGGGCCCCACTGCCTCCCAGTTCCCTCCCTGCCAAGGGGCTCAGGGCCGCTTCCTCTGTCCCAGGTGGAGGAGATCATTGACCCCCAGTTCCTGAAGCAGCTGAATTCCCCAGACGCCGAGCTGGACCCCTTGGCCCTCGCTGAGGAGTTGGAGCAGGAAGAAGGGCTCACTGCTGCCCAGGTGAGCCAGGGGAGGGTGCGACCTTAGGGCGATGGGGGGACCCCAAGTGATCATAGGACCCAGGGACCCCAGGGGAGTTAGAGGAGGGACAGGCCCTGGTGAGTCAGGGAGGGAGGGATCCAGGTAGATCGAGGGCCTGGGGAGGAGCCAGGGCAGGGAGCACCCCAGAACCAGGACACACAGCCTGTGTCCACACCACCCTGCCTGCAGGCAGCACATGCTGAGGGGCCAGCCTGGGTGGGAGCAGAGCGGGAGGACAAGGAGGAGAGGGCTACAGAGAGGAGGGGGGATGGGGGCCCAGAAGGGGGGCACAAAGCTGGGAATATGGCACAGGGGACGGAGGAGAGCCTCATGACTGTCGTGGATTCGAGTCACGGTGTCACCTCCTCCCCTCCCCCCAGTGCCATTGTCCCATCGCCCGCTCCTCCTCCTCACACACGTGTGCAGCGCCAGTCACTGTTCCTTCTCCCTCCAGCTGGCAGAGAGGCGACTCCTGGCCTCCGAGGAGGGGGGCGTGCAGGCACCCCCGAGTCTCGGTGCTCCCCTGTGGGGCTCACGTCCTTCTGAGCCTGCGAGCAGCCAAGATGCCCGGAGGTGTGACCAGGGCCCCCAGCTGGGGGTCAGTGGCACAGCCTGCCCGCCAGAGACTGGCTTCCAGGACCCTCAGAGGCGCGGCCCAGCAGACGCCCCCCGCTCCCGGCCCCCGGCTGGTGCTGTCTCTTCGGGGCCTGAGGAGCAGCCAGCGCTCCGGGCTGGATGCCCCCCCGCTGCTGCCCAGGGCCACGGGCCTGCGGACTCTGCACGGGCACCCAGGGCCGCCTGCGTCCCCGGAGAGGCCTCTGTGGTCAGGGAGACGCTGGGGCCAGCGGCCAGGCCCCGTGAGGACGAGGAGGACCTCCCCAGCCTGGCCTTCCTCTGGGCCTCCCCCCGCCGCCTGCTGCCCTGCGCGCTCTCTCTGAGCCCTGGCCCTGCCTCGGGCCCGGCCTGCCCTGGAGGCCGGGGGCCCCGGGGCGCTGCCCAGGCCGGGTCCCTGCAGAGAAGAGGCCTCAGCCGCGCTTCCCCTGCAGCTTGCCAGCCTCAGAAGCGCGCTCTGGGGGGCGGCCCCGCCCATGCGGAGAAGACCCCCCGCCCAGGGGCCGACCTCGGGGTCTGGGGGAGGCCAGCACTGGCTCCGGGGCCGGTTCCCTCCTCACAGCCTCACAAGAGAAAGCGTAAGCCCTCTGACCCAGGGAGCTGGAGGAAGCGGCACTGCAGCCAGAATGGAGCAGAGGGGAGTGCCCCCCACTGCCCGCGCCCCGAGGGGCCCAGACCTGATGGGACCTGGCTGTCCCCCAGAGGAGCCATGGGCTCCTTCTCATGGCAGGGCTGATCCTGCTGGTCCCCTGACCTGGGAGGATGGGAGGCAGGAGGGAGGGCAGGACCCTTAGGGGGGGTGGGTCTGGGGTGGTGTAGGAGGGAGGGCAGGACCGTTGGGGTCGGCCTGGGGGGGTTAGAAGGGAGGGCAGGACCCTTAGGGGGGGTGGGCCTAGGATGGGGATAGGAGGGAGGAGAGGACCATTTCGGGGTGGGTTAGGGTGGGGGTAGGGCTAGCACCTGTGGGGCATTGTGGGTCAGTTATGAATAAAGATAGTTTTGTTTGAAAATGCTCTGGGGCTGCTGTGTCCATATTCGAGTCTGCGCTGCTCCTTGGAGGGGACCTGAGAGGAAGGGAGGATGCGGGAGGTCCTGGGCGCTCTGCTCCCACAGGGACCCTCAGTGCCTCCTCCTGATTGACAGGGACCTCCTCCCACTGCTCCTGGGAGCATACAGCTCTCTCATCCCTGGGGACCCCTCCCGTCATTCTGCTCCCAAGGCCTGACTGAGGCCTGAGCCCAGAGGGACAGGCTGGGCCTCAGGGGCAGGCTGTCTCCCTGAGCCTCCTGCAGGGGGAGCACCCTGTCTCAGTGGGTGACTGAGAGTGAGGGGGTGGGGGGAGGCTGGAACAGGGGTGACAGGGAGTAACGGCGACACGCCTGTTAAAGGTGGGTACACGGGAATGACAGTGGCGGGAGGATACCAAGTCCCTTGGGAGATTTCTGTGTGGGACAGTCTAGTCCAGCTGGGGGAGGCAGACCCATCGGTGTGGCTGGGGGCCTGGGCTCAGGGACAACGTGGTTTCAAGGAGCCTGGACTGCTGTCCCTTCCCTCCAGCCATGGCTGGGCTCTGTGTGATAGATGCTGACGCAGAGTTACATCCGCGTGGGAACAGGTCCTCCTCACACCCCTGGGCCCTTCCACCAGCGCCACCCGCAGGGACAGCAGAGTCCTCGGTACATGTGGCCCCAGGGCTGGTGGGAGCAGAGCCAGGACGAGACCCCTGTCTGCAGAACTGCCTGTCCCAGCTCTGCTCCCACGAGGCCCCGCCCTGGCCCTAACCCCCTGCCTCAGGCCAATGCCTCTTCCCCAAGTTCAGGTTCTGATTCCTTTCCGGGTTCAGGCTGGGTGGGAAGGCTGAGGCTCTGAGCAGGGCCCTGCCCACCCAGCAAGCAGAGCTGTGGTCCGGGCGGAGGCCCCGCAGCAGCCATGGGAGGGCTGAAGCCCTGCAGTTCCAAAGGAGGCCTGGCCCTCTGCTGCCCACACAGCTCAGGGGAGAATGGCCTCATGTCAGGGCCTTCCCCTCCCACAGAATCAATGGTCAGCCCTCAGCTCCTCCTCCGCTGACTTCTCTTGTCCCGTGGGGCTGGCAGCACCCACTCTCCCGCCTCCTGGGCACTTTGTGAAGGAGACTTCTCACCTGGGCCTGTCTTTCCCGGCCGCTGCCTCTCCCTGCCCAGCTGGGCCTCAACACAGAGAAAGGAGCTCAGCGGTTGTGCCAGACTCTGCGTGTGCCGTGGGCTGGTCCAGAAGCTGCCAGCCCTCCCGGGTCAGCACCCTCCCCATGGGCACCGGATGTGTCCCTGCCTGGGTGGCCGGCCCTGGATGCCAATGTGAGGCTGAGGGACACAGCCTGGACCCCCGTTCCTGGTGCAAATTACCATATTTTTCGGACCATAAGATGCTCCGGACCAGTTTTTAGAGAAGGGAAATGAAGGAAAAAAGATTCTGAAACAAATAGTGTCCTAAAATATTTTATGTGCATTAAAACCCAACATCACAGTCATAAACACATGTAATCAACCCTGTAAACAGCAGCATTTAGAACCATTTTAGAGCCGGGCAAGCACACAGAGACCACACAGAGCCGGGCAAGTAAAAAAACTTTTTTTTTTAAAGTATATGTGTAGGCTATATTTGGACCATAAGACGCAGGGACTTTTTCCCCCCACTTCTGGGGGAAAAAAAGTGCGTCTTATGGTCCGAAAAATACGGTAGTCCTGGGACTTCCCTGCTTTCAGGGTCTCGGTGGTGAAACAAGTTACCCCCCCCCCCCCCCCCCCAGGTTGTCAGGAACACTGAGTGTGTTTGAAGGGAACACACTTGCTCACCTGTGTGCCTTGTCACCACCATCAGGTTCACACCTGGCCCCTGGTGTGTCTGCGCCTGTCCCCACTCGCCTGCTGTTTCTGCCTTTGATTCATTGTTTGGATGAACAGTTCCCAGCAGGAGGCAGAGCCTGGGTTGCCCCCCACCTCAGAGACCTGGGAACCCCAAAATCTCCCTGGAGCCTGTACAGAGGGTTTGACTGGAGGCCCATCACTGCTTCAATCGTGGGTGAGGCCAAGTCCGCAGCTACGTGGAATCCTGGAGAGATTGGCACATTAGCGTCTGCAAATACTAAGCTGGGAGCAATGGGAAGAAAAGGGAAGAAGTATTTCCTATTTCCCTGCAGCCAGCGCTCTGTATCACAGGAAATGAACTTGACAGGACACCCTGGAGGGCTGAGCCTCAGGCAGAGAGCAGGAGGGGCTCCTAGTGACTGAAGTGGAATCTGTGGAAAGGGCGATGCCCTCCCTTCACTCCTCCGGGGAAATCACGATGCTCAACCGAGAAGGGGCTCACTGTCCCCGTGTGCTCAGTGCTGCCTGCTGCTCCCCTTCCAGTAGCTCCCGGGGTGATATTGTAATACCCAGTTTCCCCGAAAATAAGACAGTGTCTTATATTAATTTTTGCTACCAAAGATGCGCTAGGTCTTATTTTCAGGGGATGTCTTATTTTTCCATGAAGAAGAATACGGTACACATTTATTGTTAAAAGAAAATAAAGGAAATTTATTACCTGTGTATGGTACGGTAGTACGGTAGTTGTCAACACAAACCAGACAAACTGAATCCTACAGTATCAAGAATTTACTCATTTATTCAATGACAATCATATCATTATCTTCTGGAACATCATCATACAATCCAATTCCTGAATTTCCTGTGACTCCATTTCTTTCAGAATCAGTGGACCAAATCTCTCATGTTTAGCAATAGCATTCTGAGACAGAGCCTAGGAAGGGGGTGGGGGGGTTATTTTCGGGGGGATGCCTTATATTTCACTCAGAAGGAAACCTGTAAGTAGGTCTTGTTTTCGGAGGATGTCTTATTTTCGGGGGAACACGGGTAGTACCTCCTCCCTTAGAGAGCCTGGGAGCGAGTTCCTTTCCCCGTTTTTCTGTGGGGAAGTGGGGTTGGGGACGTCAGGACTGAGGGCAGGTCACACAGCAGGAAGTGGGACAGCCTGGGAGGCACCTTGCAGGTGTGGTTGACTTACTTTGTGTTGTCATTCCCTGCACTGCGCCTGGTCCCCTCCAGTTCAACTTTCAAGCCCCTGTTCAGTCACCATCTCTTTAACAAGTCTTTTCTGACAACATCCTTCCTCCCTTGCTTCCCCTCCAGGTTGGATGCCCTTCTCACCTGCTCCCATACCACCCACAGTTGTCCTGTGTTCACATTGTCTGTGAACTTCCTTTCTCCCTAAAGGCAGGGCAATGTCTGCCTTCCCTCACTAACACTCGAGGCTTGATGGAGCAGCAAGTATACTAGTATTTAGGTTTTCGAATTCATGATTTAGTCTAGAAAGGTTATATACTTCTAGGAACTTATTCATGTTTTCTAGGTTATTAAATTTGGTGGCTTTTACTCTTTCATAATATTCTAGTATTTACCTTTGTGTATCTGTGATGTCTGTTGTGACTTTTCTCTCATTTCTCATTTTGCTTATATGGGTCTTTCCCCTTTTTCCTTTAGTGAGTCTAGACAGAGGATTATCGATCTTCTTAAATTTTTCAAAGACCCAGCTCTTGGTTTTATTGATTTTTTTGTTTAGCCTTTTTGTTCTCTATTTTATTTAATTCTGCTCTACTTTTTATTATTTCACTTATTTTGCTGACTTTTGGTAGTTTTTGATATTTTTCTAGTTCTTTAAGATGTCATGTTAGGTTGTTTATGTGGGATTTCTATTGTTTCTTGAGATAGGCCTGTAATGATATAAAATTCCCTTTTATTTCTGCTTTCACTGAATCCCAGAGGTTTTAATATGTTGTATTGTCATTCTCATTTGTCTCTATATATCTTTCATTCTTACCTTTAATTCAAACGATGAAAGAATAATCACTTATTTGAACCCCATTAAGATAGTCAACTTGAAAAAGGTATTTTCCCTCTATGAACTTTTCCCTAGTTGATCCCATTTTGTTCTGATTAATAAACTAAACCAGCATACGTTGCACTGTAAAAAAGATCCTGTGGAATGTTAGCCGATGCCATGACCATATTCCATCATTTTATGATTCAGTGACTTAAGGGAGTAGAAAAATTGATAGTTATACACTTGTTAATTATGGGGAACTGGCGGCAGGATTACTTTTGATTGAAATAAATAGGCCAAAACAGCCCTGGTGTCAGCCCTGCTCCCCTTAGAGAAAGGCCTGAGGCCGTCCTCCTGATGGAGCCTCTGGGAGACTTTCCCAGTGATACACACTTGACAACTGTCATTGAAGGAGACTTTACCAAGGCAAGGGCACCTGGCAGCCTGTTAGCAGTGAGAAGTATAGAGTCTCTCAGAGTAAACCCTTTGGAAAGTGCTGGATACATATGTGAGGCCTGTTATTATTTCTTACAATACAAAGGTGGAAGGAATGACACTGCCTTCAGTTCAGAGGGTAAGCTCTCTTCCTGCTTCAGGTATGGTTGGGGGCGGGCAGGGCAGCTGCACTAGGAGCAGAGCACAAAGGGACCTCACCCCTCCTGGGCTGCAGCCCCCGTTCTGAGGTCACTTCCACCTTCCCGTGTGCCAAGTCCTGTCTGATGGCCCCTTTAAGACTTATGTGATGGCAGCTGGTCTCAGCCTTCTGAGTCCCCATCTCTCCCCCAGAGCAGGCTTGGTTCATGTGTTTCTGTGAAGGTTACCATCCTGGGAGTGACATCCGAATTCCCCTAGCCTGGCTTTCCACGTGTCGTTAATCGCCCTTTCTAGAATTCAGGAGGTGAGGGTGTGCGGGCGTATTAACTATTGTGAGGACTTTACCCCTCCGTTTGGCCCTAGAGGCGGCTTCTTTAGGTCTGTGGTCTGGGAGCGGGAGCAGGTGAAGACTGGGGTGCAGCCCTTCCCCCACCCCCAGGCTATAGATGGCAGTGGGACCTCAGGCCTCATCGGTCACTGCACTGTTATGAACACTCTGTGCCACTTTGCCTTCTTCCTTGGATCCAACCTTTACATTCTTTACCCACATTCCGCCTGAGGTTCATCGTATCCGACTGTCAGATGGGGACCCCACACAGTCACGCTCCATTCCGTCCAGCCAGAACTCCTTCCCTCGGATTTACACAGAGGGAGGCAGGTGACCTGTGGCCATGGCCACTCACTCATCTGGGGCAGAGGTGAACTCAGCCCTCAGCAGACTCCCTGTCACTGCCTTCTATCCACCCTGAATGAAGAGTGCCTTCCTCGCTGGGCTTTAAGTGTGGGGCAGGCAGGGGTGGGGAGGGGAGCTGTATTTTATCCAGGCTAAGCTCAGAGGGGTTCACAGGGCCATCTCCACCGCAGTCTTCATTAGGGAGAGAAGGGGTCTTAAGGGAAGATGCTATTAATTTCCCACCAAGAATGTGCTTCTGAACTCAGGGCCCAGCAACCTCCACACCACTACACTCACCCCCAAACTTCCATCCACTTTGCTCTGATACTTTCTGGAGCCTGAGTGGGATGCCCAGCCCTGGGATGTCCCTGTAAACCTGTTTCCTAGAGCTGCATAAAGTTCAAAGTAGAGCGGAAGCAGGAGAAATTGGGTTGAACCAGATCCTGGGGTGGGTCTTTATGGACTTTTCTCTTCTTGTTTTAGAGTTTTTGCTCTGTAGTGACATACTGTGAAAACACACAGTGAAAGAACTTGAGATAAGCTTACAACGCCAGTCAGTCTCCCTCTATGCCCCTCCCTTCTAGAAGCCAAAGTGTACACTGAGCACAACAGACAGAAGCCACTGCACAACTCTTAGGAGGAAACAAACATATATTGAGGAAAATTAAATATTTTGAATGTGCTGAGAAAATGGACTGATTTTTTTCATGGAGACATGCTTATGGACGAGCAGACAAGACACCCCCCGGAAAAAGACAGTGCCTCGGGCAGTGCTGATGGTGGCCTAGGGCACCTGGCCCCTTTGGCCCATGCTGGCAGGATCTGACTGAAGACAAAGATGTCTTGGAGGCCAGGAATATGGGGCGCGACTCAGGCCCAAGGGCTCATCATTGAATTTGATGCTTTTCAAGCACTCTGTCTGTCTGACTTGCCCTTTCCTAGTGGAACAACTCTGATTGGAGTTGGCCTGGTGACTGCAGGCTGTGTGACTCATCACTCCCCCTTTCTCGCAGAAAGGAAGCCTGCTGTAGCAAAGATACCTACACACTGGGGTTTTGGGTTCCTGTTTGTGCTCATTTAATGCTGTGGTACGAAGTCCCTGGTGAATTTTCTCCTCGAGAATCTGCCCTACAGTTGTTATGAGTGTCTGAGCCTCAGCGATCTTGCTGCCCGTAACTGATATGCCTTTGACTGGTCCTTGGTTCGGGGCAGTAGCTGAATTGAGATTGTAGTCTAGCAGAGCATTCTGACCTTTGGGTTTTTTATTGGGGAAAATCCCCTGAAAAAAGAGCTTCATTCTTTGTCTGAAGAAACTTTCTGGAGGACCCTGTTTCTTCTCTGGCTCCAGATAAGGGTATTGCCTCTCAGCAGAGTCTCCAGTGCCCCTAGCTTTGGCAGAGGGGGTCACTCTAATAGTAAGAGAAGCCCCCAATTTCTCAGGCCCTTTTGCCTGCTCTCTTGAGTAGGGCCTCCTACAATTGTCTCTCATGTAGGTAGGGGCAATCATTTGTCTCTGATTCTTCCACGAGTCCTGCATATATGATATTCTGGATTCCTGCTTCCCTTGGCTGCTCCTTTGGGGTGTCTTAAGGCCACATAACACATGGGACGCTAGCCTGACTCCAGGGGGCACACTCTGGGAGTGGTGATGGTGCACCTTGTCTGCAGCAAGGGGCATGTGTTTGGGACTGTCTTGAGGTTGGTTCTTTGACGTTACATGCACTTTAGACTTAAGTTTATTAATGACCTCTTTGTTAAGGCATGGCTCTCCTCGTTCTTGGAGAAAAGATGTTCTAGGGACTAGGGAGTCGTTACTGGTCCCTGGAGATTCTACAGTCTTCAAATGTGCATTGATGTTTTGGGATATTGTCTGTACATTGGTTCCCAACTCTGGTTGAAGAGCAGGGGACACACTGGCCTCCATTGTCTCCTTGACCTCTTTGGCCCTCAAAGATTGGGATATTAAGTTTATCACCTGCATTGCTACCCCATTGAAGGGCTCTTGTGAGGCCCCACCCCTGCCCTTCCCTCTTGGATCATTCCTGGTCATGGCTGAACCTGGACTGAGATCTAGACTATCCCGCTCAGCCCACTCCACAGTCTTACTCTTCCAGGTGAGTGAGACAGACTGAGATGGTGGCCTACCCTCCTGTCTAGTCAGAGAGGCCTTTGAAGGACCATGGCCAACCCCAGGTGGGGTCCTTCCTAGAGCACTCTGCATTTCCTCACACACACGTGAGGAGGCAAGGAGAGACTTTGCCAGGGTGGGAACTGAGTCGTCTGTTTTCACTTTATCTCCTGGACAGGCCTGAGATAGTGGCTTTTCTGGGAACTCAATAATTTTGTCTATTGAGAAGGCCCCAGAGACACAGGTTGATGAGTGTGGAATGGGTGAAGTTTGAGCCCTTTTCAACTTAACGAGATGCATGGGCTTGAGGACCTTGAGGGGCAGGCCCCACCTGTGCTTCACCCAAAACTTTGTAATATGTGCTTCTAGCACCTTTTGAACGTCAGTATCGAGAAAGACCACCCCATGAGAGGCATTCATGCAGGGTTCCCAATCCTTCAAAATTCCCAGATTTTTGGTTTCCATGTGAGTGTCAGCCTTGGCAGAAGAGTGCCTGACAGCAAGCCAGCGTCCATGCACACTCATCAGGCTCTTGCTCCTCTGTCCCAACTTGCTGCCCGAGTGGCCTTTTAGCGTGTTTTCTAGGTTTTTGTCTAAGTTCCTCAGTAAATCACTTCCGCAGTCTTTTCTCAAAAGTATCACGTCACTTTCTGACTCCTCAGAGTCTACCCTCTGAAACGTCACTAGGGAGCTTTCTGAGCCCCTGGAGAGTTCTTTTGGGACCTTCTCTGTGACGTGGCTTAGCTGGAGCCCCACGTTCTGTGTGTCGTTGCTGCTTTCACCTGTGTGTGAAGAGGGCTGTGAGGACTCATGCTTGTCCTCTGCCTGACAGGTGTCTGGTAATTCGCTCTGATGTTGCCCTGGTTTGGGAGGTTCTTGGATCTTGGGAGACAGCTCCCAGCTGTGTTGCATATGCCAGTTTTGCAGATGTGGCTCCAGTTGCTTCTGGGACTCAGGATTGATAGGAAAATTCTCAGGAAGGATGCTGTCCTTGGGACAGTTGGAAGTGAAGACACTGAAGACTTCCTGAGACCTTTTGACTACAGAGGATAAATCCCACCCGCTTTCTACTTGCTTCTGCAACAAGGGCCTTTCTGGATGTGGAATCTCAATTGGGATTAAAAATTGTGACTCATTCCGTGCTGTCAGGCATGATACTCCACAGCTTCCAATCTGAGGTGGAGAAGAAGGTGGTAGGGCTGGTAGAGAGCATCGGGTCTGGACCTGAGCCAGAGGTGGGGGCAATTGAGGCACGGTTGGAAGCCAGGGTGGAGATGGGAACGCCAAGGGAGACATGGGCTGGGGATGGGAAAGCAGTGGAGAGGCTGTAGCCTGCAGTTGAACTGGGGAGGGAGAAGCCGACCGAGGTGTGTGTGGACATGAGCTCTGCGGGACGGGGCCCAGTGTCAGTGCCACTGAGTCACAATGGGGAAGAGTCAGAGTGGAGGCTGGTGGTGGTGAGGCAGAGGAGGCTGTGGGAGCTGGAGGGTGGGCCCCTGAATCAGGGGGAAGTGAAGGGGAACAGGAAAGTGCAAGTGGCTGGGGTGAAAGGTCATCCAGCAAAAGAAAAGGCTCTGGTGTCCGAGAGGCACTCAGGGGTGAGTGGGAATGAAGGGGGACAGAGAAGTTGGTCGGTCCTGGTGACAAGGTGGAAGCCGGAGGTAACGGGCACTCAGTCACAGGAGCCAGAGAGGCCAAGGAGGACATGGTGGGAACAGCATCTTCCACAGGCGCCCCGCAGGGCCCGTTGGCTCCAGCAGGCGCTGCTTCGCAGACCTCACCAGAGGGGTCTTGAGAGGAGCGCTGAAGAAAGCCGCCCTGTTCAGGGGGCCTCCCCAGGTGGCTGCAGGAGATGGAGGCACAGGCTGCAGCCAGGAGCAGGCAGGCAGGCAGGCCGTGCAGTGTGGGCGCCTCCAGGGTCCTTCATGGTCCTGACACTGACTTCCCAGTGTGCCTGCTGTCCCTCACCCCAGGGCCATCGCCACACCCTGTCCCATGGCCCCTCCCAGGGCAGTGCCAGGTGGCCTAAGGTGACATCATGGGTTCGGAGGAAGAGGACCCAGGAGAGAAGGGGAAGATTCTTTACCTTCCGAGAAGATTAATTAGGCCCCGAGCCTTTTCCAGGTCTTGCAGGCACTCTCTGCAGGCTGGAAATCAGGAGACTGGGTCACATAGTGGAACAGGGCCTGGGGGTCTGACAGGAGGCTGAGTGCCATGGGCCTTTAAGAGTGACACCCTGGACAGCTGACTCAGGAGCCCAAGCATCAGGGTCAAGGCTACATGACCCCTGACAGGATTGGAAGGCTCAGCACAGGTAGTGCTCTGTCATTTACAAAGTGTTTCCATCCACTACCCCCTGCTCCCCCCCTCTCCGCCGCTAAGTCCGTGTGGTGAGAAAGGGCAGGGGCACCAGGGAGGGACCTGAGCAAAGGTAAACGGCCCGCCCACAGCTGGACCTGGGGTCCTGCTCCCAGTCTAGCACTACTGGTCCACAACAACCCAGGGCCCCTCCTGGGAGCCCTGCTAGGGAAGCACCCAGGCCCAGGCCCCGAGGCTTCGTTCCCAGCACGGGATCTGGGAAGCATCTGCCTTCTGCCTCCTTCCAGGAGCCACCGAGGCCCTGCTTCCTGAGAGACAGCTCTGCCGCTGGCATCCTGGGACCTGCCTGGCCGGGGACAGTGCAGATGGAGGCAAAGTCTCAGGCAGCCTGAGTGAGGGCAGAAGCTCACCTTTCAAAGCTGCACTTTTCCTCCTGCATCTGCTGTTCCTGCTCCTCCTGGGCTCCACTGAACGCTGAGACAAGAAAAACCGGGAGCTGGGACCCCATCTCACTCTCCTCTCTAGACAAGCGGCAGATGCTCAGGGTTCGTGAACAATATGAGTCTCTACAGTTACCTCCCGGGCTCTCTGGTTCCTCCCCCTTTACTTATTACTGTTTTCTAGTGTCAGCGTTTCTTTAATGCTGAAGTATTCTGTGGAGTCTTAGCTTTATTGTTTCTTCTCCAAAAGTATTGAGAAATTCATGGTTCAGTGAGTATTTATGATAGAAATAAAACTATGTTCATTTAAAGCTGGCCTTTTGCTTAGTTTTAAAGTGGGTGAAACATTTTGTTTTCTTCTTTGAGGAATGGAAAAAAGAATTTTCTATGTGAGATGCACCATTGAATTCTTTGATCTCTGCTTTTCCGCTCAAGAAACACACACACATCCTCAGTCCTGCAGCCTGCCTGGAGCTCCCTCAGGTGGGACTGCTCCCTGAGGCCACAGCCCGCCCCAGCCCCAGCTCAGCGGCCCCCAGGGGCTCCCTCAGGCCAAGGTCCTCTGATCAGCCCCACAGAGGGGAGGCTCCCCAGAGGCACCTGCCCAGGAAGGCGGTGGGGAACCAGGGCTCTGGGCCTGTCCCCATGGAGGCCCGGCCCTTAGCATTCCTTCCTTGGCCACTGGTCACTGTGTTTGGGGCCGCACCCTAAGCCCCACCACACCTGGCCTCCTGGTGGAACATCTCTGCATAGAAATCCTCCCCTGCTCTAACCCTCCCGCCTGGCTGGTTCCCAGCAGGATGAGGTTCTACCCTTTCCTGAGAGCAGCTGCTTCTCTCCTCCCATCGCAGGAGACTCCATAGGACATTCAGAAAAGTGGGAATAAGAATAAAGAGCCCTAACTGGCTTGGCTCAATGGATAGAGCATTAGCCTGCGGACTCAAGGGTCCCAAGTTCATTTCCAGTCAAAGGCATGTACATTGGTTGTGGGCACATCCCCAGTGGTGGGGAGGGGGTGGTGGTGCAGGTCTCACTGATGTTTCTCACCCATCCTCCCTTTAAAAAAAATCAATAAAATATATATTAAAAAAAAAAAAGAATAGAAAAAAGATAATCTCTGTTGGGCCTGGGCCAAGAGATCCTCACCTTCCTGGTGTTTCCGTGTTCCCTCCGGGGTGGTGAGGGTCCATCACTCTCGAAGTGACGGACATAAAGAAGTAAGAGCAGCGCTCCACACACGATGCCAAGGATGACATCCACCATCCAGCAAGGACTGGAGCGCTGCCAGGTAGCAATGGCGCTTTTCAGAGGACAGAGAAGGTTCTCCATGATCTGAATCGCACTGCTGCCCTCAGGCAACTGAGCACTGCCAGCGCACTTGGGGGCAGAATCCCAGGCTGCATCACAGAGCTGTGACCTTGTCACAAAGCTTCCTGAGGGTGGGGGAGGGACAATAAGAGGAGGAGGATGCCCATCCCCCACCACCCGGCCCCACATCGCCCTGTGCCCTTCTGGACCTTCTAGATCTCTCCTTCCAGCTCTTCTCTCGTCCTGCCAGAGAGACCTTAGCCAATTTCCTATTAGTTTCATCTGGAAGGTTCCCTTTGTCCCTAAGAGATCTTGACTTGAGGCTCACCAGTTTCATAAACCTTGAAAATCTGAACTTGAACCTGATATTGTGGCTATTTCCCAGGGATTTTTATTTTATTTCTTTTGTGCTCAACTCCAGCTTCTGCACATCATGTTTTTGTCTTGTATAAACCCAGGCTCAGAACTTTTGCATTTACTTAGTTTTGTGAATTTTGAGTAGTGTTTGTTTTGACAATCAGAGCTACCTACACACAAAATAGTTATAATTTGTTATTCATGATGTATAAATCTAAGTATTAAACAGTTATATGTAGTTAAACCTTTAAATAATAATCTTATAAATTTACAGCATTTATAATTCTGTGTCAGTAAAGCTTTAAATTGCACAAAGACTTTTGGGACTGATTTGGTGGTGGTGTACTTCTTGAGCTTTTTTTTGTTTTGTTTTGTTTCTGATCTTTGAAGCTTTTTATCTGCCCTTCAATTCTGAATGATAATTTTGCTGAGTAGAGTAATCTTGGTTGTAGGTTCTTGCTATTCATCACTTTGAATATTTCTTGCCACTCCCGTTTCTGTTGAGAAATCAGCTGATAGTTCTATTGGTGCTCCCTTATAGATAACTATTTATGTCTTGCAGCTCATAAGATTATCTCTTTGTCTTTTGCTCTTGGCATTTAAATTATGATGTGTCTTGGTGTGGTCCTCTTTGGATTCCTTTTGTTTGGGGTTCTGTGTGCTTCCTGGACTTGTAAGTCTATTACTTTCACCAGGTAGGGGAAGTTTTTGGTCATTATTTCTTCAAATAGGTTTTCATTGTCTTGCTGTCTCCTCTTTCTGGCACCCCCATAATTCTGATGTTGGTATGCTTGAAGTTGTCCCAGAGGCTTCTTACACTATCTTCAACTTTCTGGATTCTCTTCTCTTCTTGCTTCTGCAGAGGAGTGCCCCTTTCCTCTTTGTGCCCCTTCCCAGATCACTGACTTGTTTCTTGCATTCTTCTAGTCTGCTGTTGGGTCTCTGTATAATATTTTTTATTTCAGTCAATGTATGTTTAATTTCTAGTTGGTCCTTTTTCATATCCTCAAGGGTCTTGTTAAATTTATCAGCCTTTTCTAGGAAATTCTTGAAAAAATTACAATATAACCGTGGTTTTGAACTCTATATCCAGTCTTTTGTTCGCCTCCATTTCTTTTGTTTGAAGTGTTTCCTTTTAATGCTTTTGAATATCCTTATAATCATTACTTTCAATTCTCTGATAAATTGCTCACCTCTACTCCATTTAGCCCTTTTCCTGGAGTATTCTTTTGTTCCTCATTTGGGGTCTGTTCATTTGTCTCTGCATTTTGGCTGCCTGTTTGCATTTGTTTCTATGTATTTGGTAGGTCTGCTATGACTCCCAGTCTTGGAAGGGTGGCCTTATGTAGTAGGTGGCCTGTGGGACTCAGTGGTGCAGTCTCCCTGATCACTACCACTGGGTGCTCTAAGAATATCCCTTGTGTGTGCCGTGTGGGCGCACCTGTTGTAATTGAATCTTGATTGCTATCGGCCTGTTCACCTGAGAGCTTGACCCTCAGGCTGGTTGACAGTGAAGCTCAGTCCCCCAAAACAGTATGCAAGCTGCTGTGTAAATGCTGGTGATACGAAGTGGAATTTACCTCAGCTGGGTTTGGTGCCTGCTGAGATCTCCCTGTGGATATGCTGCTTGTGCGGCTTATTGGGTCCAGCTCCATTTTTGTGTAAAGCTGGCCACTGGGTTATTGTTTCTGGGCCTCTTTGGAGGGACTCTGGTATAAGCCAGTGTCAGACACTGTCTGTGTTTGGCCCCAGCAATCTGTTTGGGGCTCTCAATGACCCACACATTGTGGCTCTTTCTGCTGGGCCTGGGTGTGTATACAAAGCTTCAAACTGTGCGCCAGAGTCTGCTTTCACTAGCCTTGGCCAGAGAGCAGAGGGAAAGACTCACAGCACACAGGGATCTGCCTCTGTCTACAGGCTGTTTGTTAGTTTCAGTCCCTTAGTGAGCCTCTGACTGTAGAGCTCAGCTTTACAGAACTTCCATAAGGTGGGGCAAGAGGGATTCTAATGGGTGGGCTATTGCTTTCCCCCAGGGTAAAGCTGCATGGAGGGGAAAGGCCATCCTGAGAAATATATGGGTGATGACTCAACACAGGGATCCAGGCAGCCATCCCCTCAGCTCTCTCCCCAGAGCTACCAAATCTAGACTCTCCTCATACAGCTCTAGTCTCCTCTGCCCTCCCTCTGCCAGAGCCCAAGGGGAGTGGCCACAAATGAAATTTTGTGCATTAACCCTTTAAGAGGGGGCCTGAATTATTAGCTATCTCTCGCTGGTGAGCAGAAACTCTGCTGCTTTTCACAGCCAGATGTTCTGTGGACACCTTTCCTGGTTCTGTGCTCTAGATGGGGAAGCCAATTTTGGATTTAGAGCCCAGATTTGTCAGGGGGAAACTTCCTACAGTTGAGATCTCCTTCTGGAACTTCAGCTGCTGCCTATGGGAGTCTGGCCAGCCCTCTTACGCCTCTGCCCTTCCAACCAGTCTCCATGTGGCCTCCTCTTTAAGTCTTTGGTTATAAGGCTTCTCTTCAAGTAGTCTTCAGTTGGTTATTCAGGATGATTTTTCTATATTTTAGTTGTAATTCCAGTTTGGTCCTGGGAGAAGGTCAGTGTAACTTCTACCAAATCTGCTGCCATTTTGGAAACCCAGAAAATACTTTGAAGCACTACTTTGGTATTTATTTTTAAAAATTACTGATAATATTGTCCATAAATTATGACCTAAAAATCATGTTTTTGCATTTAACTATATCATTAGTTATTTTCAGAGGTGATATTTAGAAGGTACTGTTTGCTCTGTAATAATATCCACAATAACAAGACTGAAGTTATTTTCAGTTGAAAGAATATGAAAAATTATAACTTAGCTAGTCTGTGGTGCTACATAAATATTTATAAAAGATCTTAAATAGAACTGTACAACTGCATAAGCATTCTGTACTACATTAATTTTCCTCTTAAAATAAGCCATGATATAAAACGTGATAATCCCCAACTTCACAAATTACACAAAATCCTTCCTTGTTTTCTTAAAATTGCATGTACTGGGATGACATGGGTTAATAATATAATATAGGTTTAATGTGTACTGGTAAAATTCCATAATACAGAATCTATATATCATATTGTGTGTTCACCACTCCAAGTCTTGCTTCCTTCTGTCACGGTCTAACCCCTCTTTACTCTCTTCTATCATGCCCTACACCATTTCCTCGTGGTAATCACCACACAGTTACCTGTGTCTTTGAGTATTTTGGGGGAGCTTCATCCTTTCACTTAACCCCCCAAAACCCAGTCTCTCTGACAGTTGTCAGTCTGCTCTCTGTTTCTATGAGTCTGGCAGGGTCGGATGGACAGAGCTGGGCTGGGGGTCTCCTCTGCCTGCTCATCACAACTGGGCTGTGATATAGGGGAGCACACAGAGACTGCATAACCCTACAGGAGAGCTTGGAGAGGAAAAGCTGGAATAAAATTGCAAGTTATTTGTCCAATAAAAAGAAGATGGTGAAAAGGACTCCATGGGAGGAAATACTTTGGAGTAATAAACAGCTCATGGGGATAAAAAGTAGAAATGCATGAAGTTTAAGAATACAAAACCATTAATGTGAATACAAAAAATGGTAACAGATGGTTCATTTAAAAATTTAAACATTTTTAAAAATTAAAATGACTAAACATCTACCAAAACAAAATATTCCACAACACAAGAATAATAAAACTCCTTTTTAAAAGGCTGCTCATTTAGCTCGTGCTTATGGTCAGGTGCTCCCACCATAGTCGGCTGCTACACACTCTCATTTACATTTTAAGAAAAGGCTCTACATTTTAAGAAAATTACAAATTTTTCAATTCACCTCTCAGTATTTCGCCTGAATTTCTTTCTTTTTTTTAATCTTTATTGTTCATATTATTACAGATGTTCCTCTTTCCCCTCCTCCCCCACTGTTGCTCCCCTCCACCAGGTTCCCACCCAACCCTCTGCCGTTTCCCCCCATCATTGTCCTCATCCATAGGTGCACAGTTTTTATTCAGTCTCTTCCCGCACCCCCCTCTCCCCTTTTCCCTGAGAATCGTTAGTTCACTCCCCTTCCATACCTCTGATTCTATTATATTCACCAGTTCATATTGTTCATCAAATTAAAAAATTTTTTTTGTTTTGTTTTGAGGTTCACTTGTTGATAGTTACATATTTCTTGTTCATAGTTTTCATCTTTATTTACTTTCTCTTCCAAAAAAACCCACTTCAGCAATTCATATAATTCTGGTTTGGTGGTGATAAATTCCTTTAGCTTTTTTTTAATTGGTGAAGCTCTTTATCTGACCTTCGATTCTGAGTGATAGTTTTGCTGGGTAGATTATTTTTGGCTGTAGGTTCTTACTATTCATCACCTTGAATATTTCTTGCCATTTCCATCTGGCCTGCATGGTTTCTGTTGAGAAATCAGCTGACAATTGTATAGGTGCTCCTTTATAGGTAAGTACCTGCTTTGCTCTTGCTGCTTTTCTTATTCTCTCTTTGTCTTTTGCTCTTGGAATTTTAATTATGATTTGTCTTGGTGTGGTCTTCTTTGGATTCCTTTTGTTTGGAGTTCTGTGCGCTTCCTGGACTTGTACAGTAAGTCTAATTCTTTCACTAGGTGGGGGAAGTTTTCTGTCACTATTTCTTTCAGTATGTTTTCGATATCTTGCTCTCTCTCATCTTCTGGGATCCCCATAATTCTGATATTGGTTTGCTTGAAGTTGTCCCAGAGTTTTCTTACATTATCTTCAATTTTCTGGATTCTCTTGCCTTCTTGCTTCTGCGGAGGAGTGACTTCTGGCTCTTTATGTTCCAAATCTTTGACTTGATTCTTGCGATCTTCCATTCTGTTTTTAGGACTCTGTATAATATTTTTTATTTCAGACAATGTATTCTTTATTTCTTGTTGATCCCTTATTATTTCTAGTTGATCCCTTTACATATCCTCATAGGTCTCGTTTATTTTATCGGCTTTTTCTAGGAGATTCTTGAACAGCCTTATATGTGTGGTTTTGAACTCTATATCCAGTCGCTTTTTGTCCTCCCTTTCTTTCCTTTGTGATCTATTTCTTTGTCTCTGCATTTTCGCAGCTTCCCTGATGGGGCGGAGTTTCAGGGTGGAGCCTAAAGCCTTGGCTTCCGTCAGCCACGCTCTATGTGGCTCCTGAGTCTCAGTATTCCTCAGGATCCTTCAGTACTTGCTGCAAGAACCTCTGAGAGTGAGGTGCACTCGAGTGTCGCCTGCTACCAAACAGTCCAGTCTCTCCCCCAATGGGCCTGGAACTGGGGTTCAGTTCAGTAGGAAGTGGGATTGGAGGTAGAGTTCAGAGCAGTCTGGAGCCCCTGTTTCCTTCCCGCCAGGTTAATCCCGCGGCACAAACAACCGTCCCTTCTCTGCGCGCAATGTGTGCACCTCCAGGTGCTCTGCCTTTTGCCACTCCCCAGGGGTTCCGCCTCACAGTCCAGGCTCCCTCTGTTTGAGCCTGGGTCCCCAGGGTCTGGCTTAGAACTGGGGTTCAGAGCAGTCGGAATTGGGGCTCAGCACAGTCTGGAGCTTTATCTCGTTCCCACTAGGGAACGCCAGCCAGGCAGTCAGCATCCCCCTCCTTTCCAGCTCTGTCCTCTCTGAATGCTTCCTCTTAGGCTTTTACAGCTCCTCTGCTCTTCCTTCTGGTTTTCTCCATGCTTCTCATTGTAGAATTTCCAGTCAGTCGACTTTCCTGTAGTTCTGGATAATGTCCATTTTATATTTTAGTTGTATTTTATTGAAATTGTTGTGTGCGGCTGTGGTTAGGTGTTTACCTGTGCAGCCATCTTGGATCCTCCCGCCTGAATTTCTTGACTAATTTTCTCTATATCTAGAATATCATGATCACACCAAATAATATTCACAATAATTCTCTATCATAATTTAATACCCAGCTGTCATTCATAGTGTCCAAAATGTGCAAAAAAAAGTCCTATACATGACATCTGATGAATGGTTCATCTCCTATGCAGCTTGCTATTAAGAAAAATCTCTCCTGTTAAAAACTTCTTTACGAAATTGATTTGTTGAAGATCTGGGCCATTTGCTGACTGCCCATTTATATATGTATGTGTGTGTGTGGTGTATATATATATATATATATATATATATATATAATTGATATTTTACAGAGAAGAAGAGAGAGGGATAGAGAGTTAGAAACATCGATGAGAGAGAAACATTGATCAGTTGCCTCCTGCACACCCCCCACTGGGGATGTGCCCACAACCAAGGTACATGCCCTTGACTGGAATTGAACCTGGGATCCTTCAATCGGTAGGCTGATGCTCTATCCACTGAGCCAAATTGGTTTCGGCTTGACTGCCATTCTTAATCAAGACATATTTCAATTTTTGGGAAGCTAATCTTGGATATACCGTATTTTTTGGACCATAAGACGCACTTTTTTTCCCCCAGAAGTGGGGGGGAAAAGTCCCTGCGTCTTATGGTCCAAATATAGCCTACACATATACTTTAAAAAAAAGTTTTTTTACTTGCCCGGCTCTGTGTGGTCTCTGTGTGCTTGCCCAGCTCTAAAATGGTTCTAAATGCTGCTGTTTACTTTACAGGGTTGATTACATGTGTTTATGACTGTGATGTTGGGTTTTAATGCACATAAAATATTTTAGGACACTATTTGTTTCGGAACCTTTTTTTCTTCATTTCCCTTCTCTAAAAACTGGTGCGTCTTATGGTCCGGTGCGTCTTATGGTCCGAAAAATACGGTAAGTGGGGAGGAGGTTGAAATAAGGTTATGTCTTCCATCCTGCTTCAAGTCTCCCCACCCCCACCCCCACCCCAAATCTGCATTCTGTGGAGCCTCTATTTTTAATTTCCTGCCTCAGGGCAGACGTGGATGCGGAACTTCTGTTTTCACTATGACAGTTGCAGGGAACAGAAACCTAAGATTGTCACTGGAGATAAAATGTAAAAAGAGCTAGCCAACCTTGATGGCTCTGAATGGTCAGAGCTATCAACTCATTGTCTAGTTGAGATAGTGGTGCTTGAGGCAACTTTAATTTGTTAATCATATGTAAATGTAAATTGATTTTCTATTGTTGGAACTTCCTGCCTTAGAGATGTCTTTGTTTCAGAATCTCAATAAAAGGAATGTTTAAAAGCCAGAGAAGGGTTAGTCTTCCCACTAGAGGTGGACTTCCTGCCTGGCCCCCATTTTCCCAAATTAAGTCTTTTCCAGTCTCTCTCTTCATTTTGGTGTGCGGCCTTCTCCAGAAGCCGGACCCTGAGTGGGCCCTGAACCACGCGGGTCATGTTAAGGGATCCCACAGATAGTCCCTGTATTTCTCAATGTGAATGCTCACCTGTGGCCACTCTGAGGCCCTTTCCTCTTAATTGAGTCCGCACAGTGACAAAGTCTCACCAGCTGTTGTGGCTTCACTTCCCAGCCTGGCATTGGGGATGAGCCCACGGCAGCCCAGCTCTGGGGCCCTATTTACAGGACATTGGTTAAGGGTGAGCTACGGCCTTCCATACCTCCCCTCATGCGGGCTGAAATGGGGTGCTAGATGGGACCTCCCTCCTCAGCATCCCCCCACTGCTCTTCTCTTTCTCAGCTCTGCCTGCCACTTGACTCTTCTCTAGAAAGAGCACTCAGCAACCAGGAATATGGCGCCAGGGCTCCTGACAGACAGGGATAAGGTGAGTCCTGAAATTTCTTTCCAGCTCTTGCAGATGGCCCCATGGCCTTTTCTTGTCCTAATATCTTGCTAGTATTAGGCAATACCCAACCCTGACCCTGGAATGTGGCCCATCTTACCTGGAGCCTTTTCATTCATGACTCAGCAATTTACCAAGTATCAAACTTTGATTGCAGTTAAATTAAAAATACTGGATATTCGTGCTTAAGTGCCCAGTGACTCCAGGGCCTAATAAAGTGTAGGAATGCTGTTGAGGGAAGAAGTGACTGCCTCCTCCGCCTCCCCTCTGTCCCCCCATGGACTTGGCAAGTTGAAGAGCTGAGGGAAGGCCTTTCTGTTGATAAAGGCTGGAAGCACAGTGTGTCTCAGTCTGGGTGACTCACCGCATGGGAAGCTTGGAGCTGCCAGTGACCTTGGGTCACATCAGTTTTCTGAGTGGAAGGAAGGGTGCTGACTGTTTTTGTTTGTGACTCAGATAGATTTAGTTTGACTGGACACATGCTTCATATTTAAATGAGTTTCCACACATTGGGAGATTACACCTAAAGGTCTGGATTGCCAACTTCTCTGAGAACAGATCATTTCCCGCTGTCCTACAGCTACACTCTTGGGCAGATGGCTAGTGGCTGGAGACAAACAGCATCTCCACTGAGTAGTCGTGCCCTTTTGCCCCAAGGCCGAGTGCCGGCTTCACTCCACTCATTACTTGCCATGCCCCTGAAGGCTTTGCCTTCTCCTCCTCTGAGCCTGGATGGAGACAGTTCAGACTCCTGAAAGCCAGGCTTAGTATGGACTTGAACCTGGAGCAAGATGTGCTTTGAAGGGTTTTGAGAAAGAGTTTGCCATGTTGAAATGAAGGGTTTGGAAGTGTATAATGGAATGGATAGGAAGATGTCTAATCTCTCAGGAAGCATGGGAGCTTGTCGTAATCTGGTGCAGTTAACATTTACTGGCCGCCTGAACAGACTCCGTGGGCACTCTGTGCTGCTATACTAGCCACTCAGCATAGCGTCACTGTGCTCATTCAGATTTGTATTGCCTGTTCTGTTAAGAAGGCAGATTTCTTTCTTTTTTTTTTTTTTTTCCAAGAAGATCTAAACTTCATGTTAATACTGGGCTCATATTGTAGATATTTTCCTATTACTACGCAAGTTAAAAATCTTTGGTTTTGATGTTATCAGGCATCATTGAGAGCTATGTGTCCCTCAATCTTCAAATCTTTTATACCTTGCAGGGGTCCTCAAACTTTTTAAAGTGGGAGCTAGATCATGGTGCCTCAGGGAGCTGGAGGGCCGGACTATATGAGCTACTAATTCCTACTGTAACACCTCGGCTGCGCTCACTGCCCAAAAAACCTGGTGGGCCGGATCAGACTCTGCGGGCCGCATGTGGCCCTCGGGCCGTAGTTTGAAGACCCCGAGGAAAAAAAATGTGTATATAGTGTATACAACTCAGAATGTTCCCTAATGTAGGAGGGAAACTGTTATTTTGTACGTTTCACTTTACCACTTACAGTGTTGATGGAGAAGCTGTACCAGCTTACTTTCCCCATACCTACTCTGCCACTTCCCATGGACCCTTAGCATACCCTGAGCTTAATCCTGTCTGTGACAACACTTCTTCCTTTGGTTCGCTTCCTGGTGAAAAGCTGATACCAGGCAAGAGCACCTGAGTGGGCTGGTTTTTAAGGTGAAGTTTCCATACCTGGAAGAGTGTCAGGCACTCAACACACTCTAATAAAGAGACCAAAGATTAACTAATTTTGAAAGAATGAAAGAACCAAAGGGGTTTGTTTTGCTCTTTGTTGTTTGAGGCATAGAAATTACACATTTAAGGATTCTTGAAATTGTTGAGCACCCTTGCAGCAGCCACGCCCATTCTGACCAGTGACCTGTTCTCAGGTGAGAATGGCAGGCAAGTTCCTTCCCTATGTCACCCCGACTTTACCAGGCACGTGTCTATTCTCCCTGTCCAGCCCGCCCCCAGTGCTCTGTGGGGAATAGGCGGGTGGCTCCCGGGAGAGTGTAAAGCTTTAGCTTCCTGGCGAAGCTGCCCAAATGTCTTACCTATAATATTTGGCTTTGAGGGAGGGGAGACCCCAAAAGAGCTGGCTACAGACCTGAAGAGGACTATACAGTTGTTCTTGTTTGTCCCTTTCTTTTTTCCTGTTGTTAATAACTAGGTTAATTACAATGGTATCAATATCTCCAGATATACACTGGGGGTTAGGGCTTAACATATGATTTTGGGAGGACACAGTCAGCCCACAGCACCCCATAGATCTTGTGACTGTGAAGAAACCTTTAGTCAAATTTTACAGCAAGTGTCAGGGAATCCACAAGTGAAAATTCATAGGGGTAGAAAGAAACCTATGAATACACTGAATGTGAAACTCTGGATCTAAAATCAACATACAAAAGTCAGTTGTATTTCCATACATTTCCAGTGAACTATCTAAACAAGATTAAAAAAACAAATAAAACACATTTATAATAGCATCAAAAAGAATAAAATACTCAGTAGTGAATTTAACCAAGTAGGCAAAATCTTGCTCATTAAAAATTAGAAAACATTGATGCAATTACAGATGACCTAAATCAGTGGAAAGTCTCCCCATGCTTATGGGTTGTAAGATAATATTGCTAAAATGACAGCAGCAGTGAAGGTGATCTATAGATTCAATCCAATCCCTATCAAAATCCCCGTAAGTGTGTGTGTGTGCTGGAGAAATAGAAAAATCTTTTCTAAAATTCATTTGGAGTCTCACAGGACCCTGAATAGCCAAAACCAGTTAAAAAAAGAAAAAGAACAATGGAAGGATTCACACTTGCTGATTTCAATACTTTGTCCCAAGCTACAAACAGTTAGAAAACCGTTGTCTTGCCAAAAGGATAAAAATATAGATGGCAGAGTAGAATGGAGAGCTCAGAACAAATAACCCTCACAGAGATAGTCAGCTGATTTTCAGCAAGGGTGCCACGTCCATTCAGTTGGAAAAATACCAAGTCCATCCAATTGGACAACGGGGTATCCAGTTCCGCTCACAGAACACACTTAAGATAAATGAAACATTAGAACACTTCTGCAGAGAAACAGAAGTTATTACGAGTAGGCATATGGAACGTTCAGAACTGAAAAATACATACCTGAAGAAAAGCTCAGGAGCAGATTCAAGGGAACAGAAATCAGAGAAAAGAAGTTAGAACAACATAAATTACCCAATCTGTACAACGTGGAGAAAACATACTGAAGAAAAAATGAACAGTCTCCTGAACTGTGGGAATATAACAAAATACCTAACCTGTGTGCCACTGTAGTTTTGGAGAAGAAGTGAAGGAGGATGGGGCTGAAAAACTATTAGAAAATCAATGACTGCAAACCCCCCAAATATGGCAAGAGACGTAAACCTACAGATTCATAAAGCCTCGTGAATATCAAACATGGTAAACCCACTGAACTCCATGCCAAGACACTTTATAATGAGTCTTCTGCAGACTAAACCTCAGGAAAACACCTCGAAAGGAGCCAGGAAAAAAAAAACACACAAAAAAACATTTTTCTCATTGGGGGAAAAACTATTAGAAGGGCAGTGGATTTCTCATCAGAAACCACGGGTTAGACGGAAAGGGTGCAGTGTTTTTCAGGAGCTGAAAGGAAGGAATGGTTAATGCCAAGTCCTGTACCAAATGAAAACATCTTCCATGAGTGAAGGGGGAGATCAGGAAATTCACAGATGAAAGAAACTGGGAATTTGTTTCCAGGAGAATGAATAAAGGCAATTTTATTAACAAATGGAAACAATAAAAGAGGAAACCTTGGAACATCCATGCGCAGCAAAGAATGAGCATAGCAGGCTTGCCACCTTTCTCCTTAGACAGTCCTACTGGCTGTCACCCTCTGGCTGCATCAGGACCCGGCATTTCAGGAGGATTGGCAGGGTTCCCAGAACTGACAGGACCTCGATTTATACTATGTGCTAGGCAGAGGGTACCTCTGGGCCGGCTCCTATTAAGTCAGCTGAATACTGAGCCTCTTAGGAATTTTACTGTTAGACAACATTTAACACATATTGTCACAAGTCCTTGCGTCTGCACTGGGAGAGGATTCTAGTTCCTGGTTTCCTCTCTGTGGCTTTTGCTTTGTATCCTTTTGTTGTAACTGCAGCCATGCGTACAACTGTATGGTGTGTCTTGTGATTCCTCATAATGAACGTCAACCTAAGGGTGATGTTGGGAACCCTTGACACACTCAGGATGAAACAGAACACGGGAAGGAAAAATCGGGTAAACACAGGAGGCACTCCTCCTATACAGGAGTTTCCTAAAGTAATTTTGTGATTGAAACAAAAATAACTACGTGGCCTGATGTGATTCTAAATGTATACAAAGGAAGTACTTTAAAAAGTTACATTTTAAGTAGGAAGGGAAAGAGGATGTATTGGGAAGTAAGGTTTCTATATTTCATTCAAACTGGTAAAATGACATGAGCAGGAGATTGATAAGTTATGTATACATAATGCATCACATAGATTCTAGGTCCTAGAACAACTATTAAAAAATGCTAAATAAAGAGATATACTAAAAAACATTATAGGTAAATCAAAATTCAATTTTTGGGAAAACTCAAGTTAACCCACCAGATGTAATAAGTAAACTGAGACAGCCTAAGTGCCCATCAGCAGGCGAGTGGATTAGAAAACTGTGGTACATCTACACAATGGAATTCTACACTGCTGTAAAAAAGAAGGAACTCTTACCATTTGCAACAGCATGGATGGAACTGGAAAGCATTATGCTAAGCGAAATAAACCAGTTAGAGAAAGATAAATATCACATGATCTCACTCATTTGTGGAATATAATGAACAACATAAACCAATGAACAAAAATAGAATGATGCTTCTAGAAACATAGAAGCATTGAACAGACTGTCTAACTTATGAGGGAAGACAGGGGTGGGGGAGAGGGGTAAGAGATCAACCAAAATTTGTTAATTTGCATACATATTAACAAAATCAATGGATGCAGACAGAAGGTTTGTGCTTGGGGGAGGAGGTGGAGCAGGAGAGGTCAATGGGGGAAAAGGAGACTCATGTAATACTTTAAGGAATTTTTTTTAAAAAAAGAAAACTGAGAAACAAAATTAGAATGTTCATCAACTGAAAGAGACTGGCACAGTGGATTAAAACAACAATCATGTGCTATCTAAATGGAATTTCAAACACAGTGTAGTTAAAACACGGGATAAAAAAGGTGCATCATGTAAGCACTAATTAAATACAGCGAGAGTGACTGTATGAATACAAGCTTAGGTAGACTTCAAAGCAAGGAGAGTTACAGCCACAGAGGGCCAGTTCACCTGGAAGAGATATGGTCTTCAATGTATACACATCAAATAACTGATTCAAATAGGAGAACAGAAAATTGAAAGGAGAAATGAACAAGTCAACAATCCAAGACATAAATATCTTTCTGTCAAAGGTAGAATAGCTAGACCCAAAATCAGTAAGAACTTAACACCATCAAACAACAGAATCTAATCAACATTTACAGAACATTCCACCCAGCAATAGCAATGTACATATTCTTTTCAAGTGCCCTCAGAAACATACACCAAGAAGACATATCCTGGGCTATAAAACAACACAACACAAAATAAAAATTTCTTTACTGTAACAAACTTTGAAAAGTTGAAATCATACAAAAGTGTATTCTCTGACCACAATGAAGTCAATATGAGGAAGTTCACAGAAAATTCTCTAAACATTTAGAAAAGAAATGATACACTAGAAGGAATAATCCATGAATCAAAAAAGTCAAGTTTCGAGGGTAATAAAAACATACATGAAAAGGAAATGCAATATATCAAACTAAGATGCAGCTAGAGGAGCCCTGAAAGTAAAACCTATAGCACTGGATAAGTGTATATGTTAGAAACCGGAAATGTCTTAAGTCAGTCATCTCAGCTTCCACCGTAAGAACCTTACCAAAAGCTTCCTACGAACCTACTGTTACGGAGCGAGTCCCCAAGAGATGGACCACCGAAGCCAATTTGATTAAGCCAGCAAGAATTTATTACAGATTCGAATCCGGGCTCAAACCTTGGCTGACGCAGCAGCCAGCAAACACCCAGGTGAGAGCCCCGATGGAGGGGCAGTCCCTCCAGAGCGCTTACACAAAAACACCGACAAACACACACCTACTGCCGCCAGTCAGGCTCTCCGGAATGGGGGTCCCTCATGGTCCTGGCTGGGGATTCCAGTCATGATCCCCAAGGACCACCAGGGAGCCGAGTCCGATGCAATAAACAAAAGAGCCTTTTCCATGCTAGCATGGGCTGTCCCACTCACGCTGGCAGCATGTCGGAAGAGAGCAAATTTCGCCCAGTCCAGGGGTTTTACTCAGGTCGGTGGTGATGTCACTGCCTTGGCTAACCCTGATTGGCCCCTCAGGACAAAGAACTGGCCGTCCTTATCTGTTCCTAAATCCTAAAGACTAAATTCTAAAGACTGGGGACAGCCTGCAGGGTTGGTTCCCAGTCACACCCTGCTGGACATTGGAATGTGGCCCTATCTTGCCCATAATACAAAAGCAGAACTAAAGCTTATCTATAGTTTCTACCCCTGAAGCTACTGAGTCAGTGGGAGTCAATCTCCTGTAACTACCCTATTGTTTAAGCAAGTAATCGAAGGTCGAAGTCAGATAGCAAGGTTAAAATTCAAACAGCAGTTTTTACCCAAGTATGATTGCTACCACATTTCACCTACAAAAATAAGAGCAAAATCAAGTGAACAAATGGAAGGAAATAATAATTATAAAGGCAGAAATCAATAAAATTGAAAAAATAAAAATAGAGAAAAAAGATGAAATAAGAGCTGCTTCTTTGATAACAAAATTGATAAACATTGAGCAAGACTAAGAAAAAGAGGTTAGACACAAATTACCAGTGTCAAGAATTTAAAAAGGGATATTACTCAACTCTAGCCATCAGGAAATTTCAATGAAATGCACCTATTTCTTGAAAAACAAAAAGTACCTTCACTTGCCTGATACGGAATAGATAATTTGAACAGCCCTTTAAGGAAGTCCAATTTGTAATTTAAAAACTCCCACAGAAGAGCCCTGGTTCGTTTGGGCTCACTGGATAGGTGGTCGGCCTGTGGACTGAAAGGTCCCAGGTTTGATTTCAATCAAGGGTATGTACCTTGGTTGTGGGCACATACCCAGTAGGGGGTGTGCAGGAGGCAGCTGATCGATGTTTCTCTCTCATTGATGTTTCTAACTCTCTCTCCCTCTCCCCTCCTCTCTGTAAAAAATCAATAAAATATGTTTAAAAAACAACAACAACAAAAAACTTCCCACAGAAGAGATGTATAGGTCCAGGTGATTTTACTGTAGAATTATGCCACGTTTTTAAAGGAAGCTTAACTCCAATGCTATATAATTTCTTCCCGAAAATAAAAGCGAGGGGAACACTTTCCAATTCACTTTATGGGGCAGGAATTAAACTGATAGCAAAAGCAGATAAGGACAACAGAGAAATCTAAAACTGGAGATCAACATCTCTCATGAATATAGACGTGAAAATCCTTAAAGTATTAACAAATTGAATTCAACAATATGTAAAAGTAACTATATACCATTACCAAGGACCATTTATTTCAGGATACAAAACTGGATCCATATTTGAAATTCAATTAATATAACCCTCAATATTGACTAAAGAAGAAAACCACATGATTATATCAGATGATGCAGTAAAAAATATTTGACAAAATTTAGCAACCATTCTGAAAAGCACAGATCAGTAGTAACAGATGGTAACTGCTCAATTTTCTAGGGACATCTACTGTTGGGAGCCGAAAAAGAATTAGTGACTACATCTTAAAAGAAACCTCCATCTTAGACACTGAGTTTCTGACTTACCAGAACTCATGTGACAAGCTGCGGTGTGGCAGTTAACTAGAAACAATCTAAATGCCTAGCAGCATATCTGGCCATCGAGCAAGGCACACCTGTTGTGAAACTCGCCCCGCCCCGGAGAATCTCTGCTGTATCCTCCCCTGCAGGCACATCCTGCTGATACACAACCCTCCCCGCCCTGGAATGTCTCCGCGGAAACTTCCCCCTACCTGTGTACATATATTGCGGCTACAACAAATAAAATTTGAGGCTTGATCAGAACCCTGTCTTGCCTCCATTTCTCCGCGTCTCCTGTCCTCCTCATTCCCTTCCAGGTGTCTCCTCGCAATCTACAAAAATTCTAGAGCTAATTTTTAATTGTTAACATTTATATTACAAAATTTCTTTTTAAAATTCTTTTAGTTGTATTTTATTGAAATTGTTGTGTGCAGCTGTGGTTAGGTGTTTACCTATGCAGCCATTTTGGATCCTCCTAGTTACCATTTAAATTTTTTTTTTAAGATATATTTCAAGATATATTGATTTTTTACAGAGAGGAAGAGAGAGGGATAGAGAGTCAGAAACATCGATGGGAGAGAATAATGGATCAGCTGCCTCCTGCACACCCCCCACTGGGAATGTGCCCACAACTAAGGTACGTGCCCTTGACTGAAATCGAACCTGGGATCTTTCAGTCCACAGGCCGATGCTCTATCCATGATGCTCAAACCAGTTTTGGCCAAAATTTCTTATTTTAACAATTCTTAAATATATATTAGGTCTTTGATTAATGTGTTTTGATTTAATATCATTTTTTTTTTTTTTTTTTTTTTAGGGTATAAAAATTTATTACACATACAGGATACGACCACTAATGAATGCAGACAGGCTAGGACACATGGTGTCAGAGGGAGGACAGCTAGCTCTTGGGAAGTGAGCAGGTCTTGGGAAGTGAAGCTCAGAGCTTCATGCCACGCTGACTGGTCAGTCAGATGGAAGAGCACGTGCCAAACACCAGGGTGTCAGGGTGTCAGGCGACCGCTCTGTGCGCCCACTGCCTTCCCCGTCGGACCTGTGGCTCTGCAGGATGCCACCCCCAGAGGGAGACAGTGGAGCAGAGGGGCTTCCCCAGGTGGCCCAGGCTTGTCTCGGAAGTCACAGCAACACCACTTTAAGCAACATGTTTAATTGGGTGATTTCCACAAACTACACGAAGCCTCTAACTGGGCAATCCAGTGGAGTAAAAACATTAAGTTCCAGGGAGGAGAAGGCAGCCCGTGGTGGCACCTTCCAATCTCGGTTGGCCTAGGGGTAAGGGGTGAGGAAGGTTTCTTTTTAAACCAAGCCCCTCATTTCAATGTACAAAAGAATTACTCTGATTGATATTAAATTGTATTGAAAACAAAATGGCCTAAAAAGCAAATACTATCTATGTTGGGGTGGAAGTGGGAGGAAAGAATGAGTCCTTCAAAGCAGGAGGGGAGACAGTTGGGCAAAGGTTCCGTGGCTGTGACCCCAGGGAGTCACTCTCGCTGCTCCATTTTTACTTTTGGTGGTCTCAGGAAGGTCCGGTTTTTCTTCTCTTTCTTCCCCTTTGTATTTGCTTGGAAGTTCCGCCAGCTGTCCACACGACCATCTCGACTTTCCTCAAAGTTTTTCTGCCACTCCCTTTCACGTTTGGCTTTTTCTTGAGCTTCAATTTTTTCTTCCCTTTGTCGCTTCCTTTCATGCATCTCTTTGGCTTCTCTCTCCTTCCTTTTAATTTCCAGCTCAGCAAAGAGTTTCATGGTCTGTTTGTATACTGCTTGCTTGAACAGCTCTGGATCATCCTCCTCTACATTTGTAGGTTTTCCTTCCTTCTTTAATTGCTTTTTTCGCTCTTTCATAGTGTGTCCCACGTATTCTTTTCCTGCCTGAATTACATCCAGGGCCCTCTTCTTTTGTTCCTGATCCAGTAGCAACTTGTAAGCTTTGTCCACAGCTTCAAAAGCCTTTTGTGCTCTGTCAGCATCATCTTGATTTTTGTCAGGATGCACCAAAATGGATAACTGCCGAAACCTCTTTTTTATTTCTTCATCTGTCACTTCTGGATCTATCTGAAGAACCTCAAATGGGTTCAAATTGAAGTAGGAGGAACCAGGACGGGTCAATCTTTCAATCTGATTTTTGGATGTTAGAACTGAATCTCTTTTCTCTATCTGTTTCACCTCAATGTAGAAGGTCATAAACGCCTCCTCCGTGCTGCCTCCGCCGCCCGAAGCCCCGCTTTCCCCAGAAGCCGCCATCTTCCCCGGCCCAGGCACCACGTGACTCTTCTCTGATTTAATATCATTTTGTTATAATGATGAGATACTATAGGAACTTAACTGTGGTTTATATCAATTAGTTTATGGTAAAATTGGTTTCATGATACATCATTTTACTTAAAGTCACAGACCTATAAAGAATGTCAAGTGAGGAATTAGTCCAGTTCAATTGCATAAAGTTCATTCACAGTGTTGTACAACTGTCATTCCAATTTCAAAAATGTTTTCATCTTCACAAAGTGAAAATCTATTTATTAAAACAGTAACCCCATCCCCGTACCCCATTCCTCCCAGTTACTGGTAACCTCTATTTTACTTTGTGTCTCTATGAATTTGCCTATTCTATGTATCTATTATGGTGGAATAAAAAAAATTTGTCCTTTGTGACTGACTTATTTCAACTTATTATATCAATAGCATTATGTCTTCAAGGTTAATCCATAATTTAGCATGTATCAGAATGTCCTTTTTTAAGGCTGAATAATATACAATTATCTGTACATAATTGAGCAAATGTGAATAACTACCTGTTTGAGTCCCTGCTTTCAGTTCTTTGCTGGACCCTATAGTAAAATGTACATTTAAGTTTTTGAGGAAATGCCCAACTCTTTTCCATAGAAAACACAATTTTACTTTTATCACTAACAATGCCCAAAGGTTCCAATTCTCTACTTCCTGCCAAAAAATTATTATGTTCTGTTTCTTTGGTATTCTAGTGAGTAATGTGTCATCTCAGTATTCCTAAAGCTGAAGATATGAAGTTTCCCTCCTTATATCAAGCACAAGACAAGGATGTCTGCTCTTACCACTCTTATTCAGCAATGCGCTGTAAGTGCTACAATGAAGGCAAGAAGAGGAAATGGAATCAGACATTCCTAAGGGAAGAAATAAACCTGTCCCTATAAGCAGATGCCATAATTGTCTATGTAGAAAATCTCAACGGGCCTTAGAGAAAAAATACTCAGAGCTAGCAAGTGAGTTTAGCCAGGTTGCAGGATTCAAGATAAACATACAAACAGTTGTACTTCTGTAACATAACAATGAACATATGGCCACTGGAACAAAAAATATAATTTAAAAAAGAAGAAATTCTTAAAACACATATAGGACTCATGTGCTGAAAACCCCAAATGTTGATGAAAGAAATCAAAAGAACATGATTTATGGACTTGAAGAGTCAACATAGTAAAGATGTCAGTTCTCCTCCAATTGATACACAGGTTTAATGCAAATCTCATCAAAATTCCAGTGACTTTTTTTTTTTTGGTTGCTATAGATGAGATTATTCTAAAATTAATAGGAAGGACCTGCATAGGGCGGGGCTGACAGAAGCCAAAGCTGCAGGCTCCACCCTGAAACCCCGTCCCATCTGTAACTGCGAAATGCGACAACAAAATAGATCACAAACGAAAGAAATGGAGGACAAAAAGCGTCTGGATATAGAGTTCAAATCTACGCTTATAAGGTTTTTCAAGAATTTCCTAGAAAAGATGGATAAGGCCTATGAGGATACGAAAAGAGATCAACTAGAATTAATAAGGAGTCATCGAGAAATGATAAGGAATCAACAAGAAATAAAGAATACATTGTCTGAAATGAAAAATATTTTACAGAGTCCTAAAAACAGAAGGGAAGATCACAAGAATCAAGTCAAAGATTTGGAACATAAAGAGCCAGAAGACACTCCTCCACAGAAGCTAGAAGGCAAGAGAATTCAGAAAATTGAAGATAATGTAAGAAACCTCTGTAACAACTTCAAGCGAACCAACATCAGAATTATTGGGGTCCCAGAAGATGAGAGAGAGCAAGATATCAAAAACATACTGAAAGAAATAATGACAGAAAACTTCCCCCACCTGGTGAAAGAATTAGACTTACAAGTCCAGGAAGCGCACAGAACTCCAAACAAAAGGAATCCAAAGAGGACCACACCGAGACACATCATTATTAAAATTCCAAGAGCAAAAGACAAAGAGAGAATATTAAAAGAAGCAAGAGCAAAGAAGGTAGTAATCTATAAAGGAGCACCTATACGATTGTCAGCTGACTTCTCAACAGAAACCATGCAGGCCAGAAGGGAATGGCAAGAAATATTCAAGGTGATGAATAGCAAGAACCTACAGCCAAAAATAATCTACCCAGCAAAGCTATCACTCAGAATCGAAGGCCAGATAAAGAGCTTCACTAATAAAAAAAAGCTAAAGGAGTTCATCACCGCCAAACCAGAATTATTGTATATGAATTGCTGAAGGGGGTTCTTTCAGAAGAGAAAGTAAACAAAGATAAAAATTATGAACAACAAATATGTAACTATCAACAAGTGAATCTAAAAACCAAGGAAATTAAAAAAATCTGATGAACAATATTAACTATTGAATATAATAGAATCAGAGGTATGGAAGGGGAGTGAACTGACGATTCTTGGGGAAAAGGGGAGAGGGGGGCGTGGGAAGAGACTGAACATAAACTGTGCACCTATGGATGAGGACAATGGGGAGAGGGGAAAGGGCAGAGGGTGGGGTGGGAACCTGGTGGAGGAGAGCAATGGTGGGGGGTAAAAAAAAGGAACATTTGTAATAATATGAACAATAAAAACTTATAAAAAAAATTAATATGGAAAGGCACATGCCCTAGAACAGTGGTCAGCAAACTGCAGCTCGAGAGCCATATGCGGTTTGCTGCTCTGTTGATTAATGAGTTTGCTGACCATTGGGATAGGGGCTTAATCACAAGGAACGACAACAGCCTGTAATTATTAGAATCAAGAGTCTAGGTCATGTGACTTGCAAGTGCAGTTTGCCAACCACTGCCCTAGAATGTTGGTGACAAGATGTAAATTGACAAGGTCCTTGCAGTCGAGGGGGCTAGCAAGGCTGGCCCCCTACCCTCACAGTTTCCCCAGACTTGTTTGGATGGCGATTATCAGTAGAATGAGAGCAACCTTTCATGGCTTGCCAAGAAGTCTGTAATTATTTACTGAGATTTACTGTCTAAGAATTTGGCCTTTGGCTCTCTCTCTCCTTTAGAGATTAAGAGGAACAAAGAATGCATTCCTCTTGACAGACCTCCTATTCAGTGTCTTATGTATAAAAAGCATTGCGCAATTAATAAACTTGTTAAGGTCGGTCAATGGCTACCTGTAGTCCTCCCAATCCCGCTTTCCTGTTTTTCTTTCTTTTCTCAATTCCTACCTCCCGGTTCACCTGCCAGGCTGGTCCTGGCACTAGAATAGCTAAAATACCTTTAAAATGAACGATGAAGTTGGAGGAATCACACCAGCTGATTTTAAGGCCTGCTGTATAGCTACAGTTATCAGCACTGTCTTTGACAGTGCCACGGACTAGAGGTCAGCGGAGCAGAACAGAGAACTAAATATACTTACCAGCCACGTGGGCAGGGGGGTTATTGAGTTGACACGTGGCATCGGGTTCAGGTTAGAAGCAGGATCTAGGGGCCCTTCTAGGTGTCCACACCAGCCTTCTTGCTGCCTCAGGGCTGGCTAGTAGAGTAGGTGAACTGATTGGGTGTGGCTGGCTCCTGGGTGAGCAGGGATGTGTTTCTGTTACAGACAGCAATCGCCTTCAGAGATGTAGCTGTGGCCTTCACACAGAGAGAGCGGGAGCTGCTAAGTCCTGCCCAGAGGACCCCGTATCGGGATGTCATGCTGGAGACCTACAGCCATTTGGTGTCGCTAGGTAAGGTCAGCCCTTTTCAGGTCTTGGTCATTTCAAGATTTAGGCAGCAGCTGCCAGGCTTTTGGGTGAGAAAGAAAAATAATATTTTCCCTACTTCCCCAGAAAATGTCTGGGCTCTCCTGCTTAGAAAACAGTGCAGTTATTGGGTGTGTGGATGTGGTACCTGACTCATCTCATCCCAGGAAGTGACTTGCCAGGCCCCTTCCTCCCAAGAGATGGTGCTTCCAGAGGGGGAATATTTGTGTTCAGTGAAGCGCAGGGGAGTCAGTTGATGCTCTTAGGCCCAGAGGTACCCGCCCCCCTTCCCTAGTCACTCTGTAGCATCCAGAGCCTTGGCCCTCCTCTGCCTCCTCACCCCTCTGGGCTGTGGCATTCCCAGCTGACTCTAAGTTCTGATTGCCTTTTAACCCGCTAACCCAAGGTCACCTTGCTTTCTGTTCCTGTGAGTAGGAGTTGCCTTTTCCAAACCAAAATGCATCACACAACTGGAGCAAGGGGACGGGCCCTGGCGAGGAGCGCGCGCACGCCTTCAGGAACTCTGTCCAGGTGAGTGGGAAGCACCAGGCGGACAAGGACCCAGGCCAGTGAGGCGCTTAGCGGGTGAGGAAGGGGGAGCATCTGTGAGCTCCTGGGGGAAGCTCTCCTCCAGCCCCCCCTCCCATGCCCCCTGCTCACCACAGAGAGGGCCCCTGGCACAGAGCCCTCCTCCCCCGGGAGCATCGCTCCCTCAGTGGCGTCCCTTCTGCAGCACACCCAGGCTCTCCCTGTTCTGGGCTTTTCCTGTTGGGCCTGATCTTCAAAGTAACTTCCCTCTGAGCCTAAGCCCTCTGCCCTGCTAGATAATGTCCTTCACTATTCGTAACCTGGTAACACTTTTGTGCGTTGATTCTAGCCATACATTCTGTTAACTTTTTTTTTATTTTATGATGGTTTATTTAAGATTACAACAGGGAATAAAGAATTATGCGGTGAGCACCACTGTGCCTTCCCTGCAGCCTGACGGACATTCTAGGTCCAGCGACAGCCCCGCAGCTTCCCTGGTGGTATTTTGCTCCTCTATCCGGTCTCTGAGAGTTCAGTGCCTGCATCAGCATTTCCATGACGACCTTTTCCCTCATTTTCCATTTGAGGTTTCTTCAACCATATAGAGCGGCCATTTCCACCAGTGTGCAGCGGCGCTGGGGCGTGAGGCAGGCACCGCTGCAGCCTAAGCAGGTTGAGGCCACGCCTGCCCGTGCACACCGGTGCCTCAGCATTTTTAAAACATGCCACACCGGACTGTTTAGTCCGGGCACTGACCTCTCCCCCTTAGATTGCCAAATGAAAGAATGACAACAGCCAACACAACAACAGTTAGCTCATGTGAATGAACGAAAAGTATACTTTTTTTTTTTTAAGTCAGATCAGCAAAATAATTATTTTGGGGGGCTGCAGCGTTTTAGTAGCTTGTTTGCCATGAGTTGAAAAGGTTTAAAATTGCTAATATACTGTGTTGTTTTGCATGTTTGTAAACTTCTCTGCACATAATATTTAATGTCACACATCCCTCTGGAACATGCCGTTTCACCCACTTTCTGTGAGACTCACATTATAATGTGTAGGTTTAGTTCATATTTTTAAAAAACTTACATAATTACATTATATGAACATTCTTATTTTAATGCAGTTGAAATTCCTTTCTTTTAGAGAGTTAAATTATTTCTAATTTTTGGCTGTTAAATAACGTTGCTATATATTCTTGTCACTTCCTTGGAGAAATGTGCAAGAGTTTTTCCAGATGCCTCCATAGCGGTAGTGGTCATTGGCAGGAGTGGCCGAGTGGCCGCAACCTGCTGAGGCTGTGCCACACTGTGCCTGAGGCTGTTGTGCCCAGCACACTCCAGCAGCAGCGCTGAGCTCTTCCCACACCCCCACCTACCCCAGGAGCTGCCAGACCCGTTTTTCCCATGTCCACTCCCCATCGCAGCCTCAGCGTTTGCTCTCCTGTGCGCATGAGCATTCCTGTATGGGTTAGCCTGGTGTTTCCTCTCTGTGAGGTGCCTGTGCAAGGGGCATAGGATTTTCCACATAGATGATCTTGTTATTTGTGAATAAGTATAGCTTTCTTGCCCTAATTGGTTTGGCTCAGTGGATAGAGCGTCGGCCTCTGGACTGAAAGGTCCCAGGTTCGATTATGGTCAAGGGCATGTACCTTGGTGGCGGGCACAACCCCAATAGGTGGTGTGCAGGAGGCAGTGATCAATGTTTCTCTCTTATTGATGTTTCTAACTCTCTAACCCTCTGTAAAAAAAAACAACTATATATATATATATATATATATATATATATATATATATATATATAGTTAACTTTTTTTCAGAATATCTCTTAACTTCTTTTTCTTGCCTCGTTGCACAGCAAAAACACTCAGCGAATGAATTTAAATTCAGTGAATGAATTTAAATGGTCAGAGTGGACATACTTTCCTTGCTCCTGGTCTTATGAGGAATGCTTTCCTCCTAAATGTAAGTTTTATAGCTGCCCTTTATCAGCTTCACAGAATCCTCTCCCAGACCATGTTAGATGAGAGTTATTTTAGTTTTTTAATTTAGTGAACTGCATTGATTTTTTTTTGTTGTTGTTGCTAATCCAGGCTTGTATTTCTGTTAATACAATGCACAGACCTTATTCAGATTTCATCAGCTTTACTTTCACTCGTGTGTGTGTGTGTGTGTGTGTTTGGTTTTCTGAAAAATTTTCCATGTATATTTATATAAATACTATTAGATTCAAAGATACAGAGTTCCATCAAGATGATCCTTTGTGCTACCCTATAATGACCACAGCCAACTCCCTCTCTTGTCCCCTCTGTCTGGCAAACACTAATCTGTTCTCTGTCTCTATAAGTTTGTCATTTCAAAAATGTTATATAAAAGATATCATACCATAAGTTACTTTGGGATTGCCTTTTTAAATTCAGTATAACTCTCTTTAGATTCATCCAAATTGTTGCACGTATCAACATTTCCTCCTTTTTATTGCTCAGTAGTGTTGCATGGTGTGAATGCACCAGTTTGTTAAACTGTTCACCCACTGAAGGATATCTGTTTTTTACAGTTATAAACATCAGTGTACAGGTTTCTATGTGGACATAAGGCTATCATGTCTGGGGTGGATACCAACAGTGCAATTGCTAGGTCACATGATATTCAGTTCTGTAAAAAGTACCATGCCCGTTTCTAGAATGGCTATACCATTTTATATTCCTACTAGTGGCCTGGTGCACGGATTCGTGCACATTGAAAGGAAATTAATGAGAACGTGGCCGGTGGGGCGAGACTGGGTGAGACGGGCCAAACATGCCCTGGGGCCAACCTCCCATGGTCCCTCCCCAGCCGGCTGCACCTGGGATGGCACCACAGCTCAAAGGGCGTCTGCGGAGTGAGAGGGTTCCTCCAGTTGGTGGGGTCCCTTGGCCTGGCCTGTGAGGATTAGGCCCAAACCAGCTCTCTGACATCCCCTGAGGAGTCCCAGATTGTGAGAGGCCACTCTACAAAGTTGCTTTTGCTTGGCAGCACCTGTGTTGAGCATCTGTCCCCTGGTGGTCAGTGCAAGTCATACCTACCAGCTGGTTGGATGGTTGGTCAGATGGTTGCTTAGCCTTTTATATGTATAGATTAGCAAATGTTTGAGTGATCTATTTTTTTTTGCATTCTTGCCAGCATTTGGTGTTAGCACTGTTTTTTATTTTGATTATTCTGACAGTTTCTAGCAATATCTGTTTAGTTGGTAAGGTTGACGTGTTTAATGCAAGCAGTTCCAGGCAGACATGAGTTTTGGTGGGATACTGTTCAACCCAGTAGACTGGGGCATAAGGAATGTCTAGGCAAACGTGCGTGCGCACACAAACACACATACACATACACACACACATGAAATGTATAATAAGGATATAAGGAATTGGTTTTCATTATTATGGAGTCATAGGAAGGCTTGAGAGAGTTGATGATGTGGTTTTAGTCCAAAGGCCAGCAGGCTTGTTACTCAGGAAGATGTGTTTCAGTTTGAGACTAATTCTGATTAACATTGAAAACATCCACCTTTCACATTTACGAACCAAGTCTTAAAATTCTTTAAATTGTTTAAAAGCAGTGACAGAAGAAGCATTCCTCTTGTGAGCCAGTGTCCAAGGCCATACACTTAACAGCTGCTTTTATACTACACCCAGCAGATACAGAATGAAACATTTCCTTAATGAGCCATCAGGCATTGGTTTTTCTCTTTGTATTGGAAAGTTTTGAGTTCACGTACAATTATTGATGTACTTTTATTGATGTCAATAATCAATCGGCCCAAAAGCAGTTGTAGATTTTTCAAGAGTTTATGAGCTGATTTTTCTTCTATATCATAGAAATTTTTTTGATTCACTGAAAATCATTAAGTGTTATTTTTATTTATGCTTTTATTCAGGAACTTCTGGATTTTTCATTAACTTCAGATAGACAGAACCATAGGTTAAAACCATGTTAAAGTTTAGGGTTATCCAAAGTGGACATTAGAATTCCAAATCACTTTTAACTAAAATGTGCCATGTTACTAGCTAAACACAAAATTTATAATGAATGAATATTATTATTAGATGAATGGTGAGAATTGGTTCCCATAAAGGCAATATTAACCATATTTATCTCAGTCACCATATTTAATACAGAAGACTCTCAACATAAGAAACATTCAAACCTGTAGAGAATTTTAATGGATTGAAAGAATGCACTGTCTTTTTCTATTAGGATGCTAGAAAAGGCACTGCATAAATCTACTACTGAAAAATATTGGCAGTCCAAGGAATGGCTGATAAAATATGTAGATTTAGAACACAGGATATCTTGGAATAACCATCTTATGTATAGCTCTGAGATCTTGTACAAATTTCTATCCTTTCAATTTGGCTTCTTTCCTAGAAGGATAGGAGAATTATAGGGCTTGTACATGAAATGATAAGTCCCCTTTTTAACTAATCCTATCTAATAAAAACTCTAATATGTAAATAGACGGAATGGTGGAATGACCAATTGCTATTACGCATACTGACCACCAGGGGGCAGATGCTCAACACAGTAGCTGCCCCTGGTGGTCAGTGCACACCCACAGGGAGAGTGCTGCTCAGCCAGAAGCAGGGCTCACAGCTGGTGAGTGCAGCAGCGGTGGCAGGAGCCTCTCCTGCTTCCATGGGAGCACTAAGGCCCCTTGGGATCCTGGCCTGCTAGAGGGTGCAGGCCAGGCTGAGGGACACACACCTCCCCCTCCTCCCCAGTGCTCAAATGTCATGCACTGGGCCACTAGTTTTGTATAATGGGCTTGCTTCCAGAGAGTGCATCAGGTCTTAAAAGATATTGGTAAATATTAGGTAGAGGCAAAGTATTATCAATAGTTATTTTAATAGGAGTGGCTGAATTGATCTTGACAATATCTGTACTGGAAAGGATCCAAAGGTGCATTGGAAGATACTACAACAAATGTTCAGTTTTAACATTACTTTTATCTTGTGGGAAGTTCCTTTAAAATCATAATTTCCCCAATTGTTTCAGTATCTGATTGATTTAGTCCTGAATACTAGTACATTTCACCTTCCTGGGAAAAGGATATGTGGGCATCATGGATTTCAAGAAAATCTTTTTCTACCCACTAAATTGGGACTGACTTGACCAGTAAAAATATATGTTGGCTCATAACATTCCCTAATTTAAAGGAGACAGGTCCTGATTTAAAAACAGTCATTGGATGGTCATACATCCCTACCATGTGCACAGAAGCTTTACTCTGACAGGGAAGCTTAGCTGGGTAGGGTTAAGAATGGATAACATAGGACCATAGTAACTTGTCCTTTCGTGATAATTTCAGTTTCTCCTAAAGTATTAGTAAGCAAATACCCACTCATAGGCCTTAAAGCAGCCACATGCTTGCTTCTCTTCTTCTACTCTTTGTAAATCTCATTTCACTTTCCTACAGTCCAGATGCTGACCTGGCTTTATATAGTAAAAGGACTCCTCTATGCTCTTGTCTAAGAAACCTCTGTATAGATCTGACTCGATTCCTTAATTGTTGGAGCTTTAAGTTCATAAAGTTGGCAGCTTTATATTTTTCTTTCTTTTGAATAGGTTGATAGTTGACCAGCCAGAATAGCCAGTTCTGATGGTTGTCTGCCATTTCATGCTGTTTGACCAAAGTTACAAGCTCTTTATCTAGTCCTTCCAAAAATGCCAAATTAAGGGATTATTTTGATGATTCTTAAAACTGTATGGAGACAACTGAGAATTGTTTGCAAGTTTTTTTCAAAATGTTCAAAGAAATTTAGCACTAATTCATCAGGCTTTCTTTTATATTGTTAGATCTTGGTCCACGCCATTTTCCAGGCAAGAATCTTAGGTATGGCTTGATAAACTGGTGAGATAATGACCTGCATTTTCCCCGGTCTGTCTCCATTTTTTAAATATGTAAAAAATGTCTTTGAATCCCCCAAAAAAATCGTCTACAGGAATATGCCAGCAAACCTGATTCAGCCATCCTATTGCCTTGTTCTCAGAAACCAGTGTAAGTGTATTAATTTGAATAGGTCAAAATAGCCATAATCATATATCCTAACAGTTAAATCAAATGCCTTTGCAAACCTGTTGTGATCCTGAAGAGAGTCAGGGAAATCTTTGGTTAGATTTCTTAATTCTGTGCTAGTCCAAGGAATACATACAATCACTGGATTTCCTCTACCTGAGACAAGCTGCTAAAGTCCCTGAATTATCTTCTCTGAATTTTTATAATTTTTCCTTTGGTCAGTAGGGAGTGGTAGTAGAGGGGAGAGAGAAGGAGGAGGAAGAAGGGAGTTGGAGGGCAAGTCTGTATAAGGAAGCGAGGAGAACAAAGGGTATAGTGGAAAGGGTATAGTGGAGGAGCTGCAGAAGGGGAGGAATGAGGTCTTGGCATTTAGTGGCTTTGGAAGCCTTCTTTAGTTCAGAGTCAGTCTCTTACATTTTCTTATTAACTTGCTCGATATTTTAGCTGAGCCTTTCCTAAAAGTTTCTAATTTCCAATCAAGATAAGCTTCCCATTCGTTCAATTTTAGAGCTGGCTTTTTCTAATTGAGCATGCAGAAAAATCAATTTGGAGGTCTTAAAAATCCCCCACTTTGGCCATTTCTAGCTGATACCATTTTTAGTCAAATTTCCCCATTTCTGTAGATACTTGCATGTTGAGATTCCATATGAATTATACATGTTTTCTGAGGAATTATTAATGGGGAGCTGGGATTCTTTGGATTCATGGACCTTAGAGGTACAACTGAGACCCATTTTAATTATAGTCTTCCTTTGGATATCTACAGTCTGAACAAATTTTCTAGGAAGGTTATATAGTGGGTTGAAGTGTGCTGCTTATAACATGAGCTCCTCTAGGTCAAGCACGTCAAACTCAAAGTCTAACACGGGCCAACTAAACAAGGTTTAAGTTTATGAAGGCCACAAAAACCAAAAACTTCAATTTTCATAGAAACATAGGTTTATTTCAATAGAGACATGTTGAATACAAAGGGCTGAAATAAATGAGTAATCGTTAACATAAAATAATAGAACATTTTAATAAAAATATTTTTTCTTGAACATTAATTTACTAGAAAATGAATAATCTCACACATTAATAAGCGTAATGCAAATAAACCTATTTTTCTTGTTCTCCGAAAGTGAAATATTTCCTTGTTGTGCACATCAAACAAGTTAGTCCAAGACTAATGACGTGGCAATCGGCTGCTAAAATATTTGCTATTAGTATTAGTGGAGAGAAATGGTGCGCTGGCGAGTAAGGGAAACGAATGCAACACGATTATAGTAATCAGTCATTAGCGAACACTGTAGCTTGTTATTAATAATTATAACAGGATATTGTAAAAATTAAGTTACGAATTTTTTATTAAAACGTTTCCTACATACTGCTATACTGGCTGGGCCGCAAAAAAATTAGCTGTGGGCTGCAAGTTTGACATGCTTGCTCAACACGTGCTTCAGTTTGGCTCCCCAGTTGTTTAATACAGCCGTGAGGACTCAGAGGTAAACACTAGGTAAACCACCTTTATATGTGGGTCCCCGTAGAAGTCAATTGTTTAATTCCAGCTGACTTGGAATTTTCCTATTGGGCTTCTGCAGGTTGTGAGGAATGTCCTCGGACACATCCACGAAGATCCCTAAAAACACCCCAGGTTCTGGCTGGAGGGAGGGTATGTCCTCATCTTCACAGCCCGAGTTCAGGGTCTCATCAGCAAAGGTCTTGGCTCAGATGCAGTGGAATGGTCCCAACTGAAAAGCCAAAATCAAAGCCAGCCACGCCTCTCAACTCCGATGTTTTAGTGCCACCTTGAGGATTTTCTAAGAACAGTTCAAATAAAGTCTGTCCCTCTACCACATGTGTCAAACACAAGGCCAGCGGGCCAAATCCGTCCCGCCAGGCCTTGCAATGTGGCCCGCACCGCACTGTCATCACTGCACTCCGCTGCGTTTCCATCACAATGGCAGTTTATGACTGTTCAGTAAACCATTCGGCCCGCGATTTAGGCTGGATTTTAGATTTTGGCCCCTTCTCTGATTGAGTTCGACACCCCTACTCTACACAAGCAAGGGAAGGTCCTGGCTCAGAGTCTACTCATCCAAGTTCACTCTGTGTGGCAGGAGCCAGCGGGGCTCAGTGGACCCCTTGCTGGATCCTGTCACCGGGCCTGGATCCATTGGGGGGTCCTGGATGAGCTTCACTGAATCCTGCCAACTATTCTAAGTAAATGCAACGTAAGAAACATTCAAACCTGTAAAGATTTTTGTGATTTTTTTCTTGGTGCCAAACTGATGGCAACTGCCAGGAAGCAAAGTCTCACCACATTGAGAAAATGGCAGTTTTGCACCTTATTTTACACATTACAATCAAAAGAGGAGACCAGAGTGGGTTATATAAAATCCATTCGTGACAGATTAGGGAGGTGGGAGAAAGCAATAAAGGGGAACCTCTGGGGTGGGGTAAAAAGTAAAATAATAGTCACACAATTCTTTAGATAGGTGGGTGCAGAACAGTTAACAGTCAACAATTTTAACTCAATAACAATGAGGGGATTTTTTATGTCCACAGAGTGGTGCCTGCACTTCGAGGGGTCCTGAAAAAGGAATTAATTTCACATTCCAAAGATATGTTATCATAGACCAAAACAACAGACGTAGTGAAGGTGAACACTGACCTTTGTCAGGAAAGATTTCTAGCCTAGGAAATGATTACTCGTAATGAACTGCTTTTATTATAGTTAAAAAGTTTTAATTTTGGACCATCCTTTGTGAGTTTGTGAGGCCACCATGCAGGCCTCCCCTGAGCTTGTCAGGTTTTTGTGCAAGACACACAAAGTGCTTCCTTTTCCAGTGAAAGGCACTGCTGTCATGACGTGCTGTGTACCACTGGCTTTAGGGTTTACGTGATTAGTGTACAAGCAAGTCAAGAAGGCAGTGGCTGCTTTCTCTTCCCATCAATTCAGAGACAAGTAGACAATTGTGGGATACTGAAAGCTCAGCTGAAGACTGAAAGGATGTTCACTGTCACATCTGGCTGTCCAGTGGAGTCAGTACTTGTGATTGTCAAGGCCATTTCACAGGAGATTCTATATCTACCTAAATATACATACATGCACATATGTGTACACACACACACACACACACACACACATAACTAAGTTTATTAAGAACTTGCTGAAAAGCAAATCTAGGGAGCTTGAAGTATTAGGAAGGAGTTTCATAGTAGCTATCCTTGTTAGTATTGAAAGTTGGCACTTTAGAGAAGATTGAATGAGTCAATAATGTAAGTCAGGGTTCAGGAAGGGTTTTCCTCTAAAGGGCCAGACAGTAAATAATTTAGCTTTTCCAACCTGTGTGTTCTCTGATACAAATACTAACCTTTGCCGTTCGGTGAAAGCTGCCACAGACTCTACTGGAGAGTGTGTGGCTGTGGACCTTTATTTACAAACATCTGGTGGACTGTAGTTTGCAACCCATGTTGTAGACTAGGGGTGTCAAACTCAATCAGAGAAGGGGCCAAAATCTAAAATCCAGCCTAAATCGCGGGCCGAATGGTTTACTGAACAGTCATAAACTGTCATTGTGATGGAAACGCAGCAGAGTGCAGTGATGACAGTGCGGTTCGGGCCACATTGCAAGGCCTGGCGGGACGGATTTGGCCCGCGGGCCTTGTGTTTGACACATGTGTTGTAGACAGTTAATAAAACACATCTCGCTGTGACTGAAGAAGAATCTGGTAGGTCTGAAAAAGCCTGGGTAGACTTTTAGTGGGTAGAACCAGTGTAATAAAACAAGGCAGACAAAATTGCCATCTCCTAGTAAAGAGCTATCTATCGCAGGGGGTATTTTTCCTTTCACAACAACTTGTACGACACTGAGAAAAGCAGGCTGGCATTGACTGGGATCATCAGGTGCCAAAATCTTCTACGGGGTTGCAGACTGTTTCACTGTTGAGTCCCCAGTTTCTGGCATGGAACCCAGCAAATATCTTCTTGAAAACACTTGCTTAGGATGGTGGCAACACCTCCTGGTTCATTTCCTGCATGGATCCCTGACATTTCCTTTTTACTGCCTCCCCAATGGGGCCTCCAGGTGGAATGATTCCTTGTAATGACCCCATTCCTTTCCTGTAGGAAAAAATCACTAAAGAAATTTGTAGTAAGCGATATACTTTCAGTAAAAGAATATAGAGGCTGTGCCAAAAGTAGGTTTACAGTATTTCATATGGAAAATACAAAAAAGAGAATTAACTGTGCTTCACCTACTCACAACTGTAAACCTGCTTTTGCTCCAGTCTGTGTTTGTGATGATGTTCCTATCAGGGATAATTCCTGTGGGCTGTGAGATAACTGTACTGCGGGAAATGTATGACTTTAATGGCTGCCCTTTATGGGGCTGAAGCCATCTTACAGGCTTTTTCAAACTATTTGCCAGGCTGATCATTAGAGCTGCTCGTCTTGTGCCTTTTCTGGTTGCAGCAGTGTCACAGCGGGAGGAAGGAGCTCTCTAAAGTAAGTCTTTGTGGGACCTGAGGGAGGACTGCTGGGTGAGTTCCACCGTCCACAGGCACCGTGGTGGTTGTGACGGATTCTCTCCAGCAGAACCAAGGACAGATTCCAGCCCAGTCTCTCCTGCCCGGCGGCCTTTCTAGTCCGCAGAGCCTCACAGAACACGTGCTGTGTGGCCCCCCCCCGAGATTTCCCCAAGCTCTTCTGCAGGAAGTCACTTCCCACCGGAAGCTCCAGGCTGCCTGAGAGGAAAAGCAGACGATGGGAAGAGCGAAGGCTCTGGCCCCGTGGTGAGGAGGCTGCAGCTAAGTGGGACTGCAAGCATATTCTTTGGCCCATTTCAAGGTCAGCCATACACAGGGTGGAAGGCAACAGAGGTGAAGGAACAGAGCAGAAGATGAATCCTGAGGGGGCAGACATGTTGACAGGGGCAGGCTGCTCAGAATCTGGAGCAGTGCTGTGTGAAAGATACACCCGAGGCCGCAGCACAGTCAGGCCTGGTTCGCCTCCAGAAGCATCATGTGTGGCCGAGGTTTGTGCCAGGTCAGCCCTCCTCGAGCTCCAGAGGAGGCACACAGGGGAGAAGCCTCACGGTTGTGTGGAGTGCGGACGAGGCTTTGGCCGGAAGTCCTCCCTCACCATACACCAGAGGAAACACTCGGGAGAAACCGTACACGTGCAGGAATGTGCGACACTTCAGGTACAAGTCCTCGCTCTCTAACCACCAGAGGACACACTCCGGAGAGAGGCCCTTTGTCTGTCCTGAGTGCGGGAGAGGCTTTTGCCAGAAGGCATCGCTCCCCCAACACCAGAGCCCCCATTCTGTGCCTGCAGTGCAGTCCCTGCTCCTTGTTAACCAGGTCGCACACTCAGGGGAGAAGCCTTACATCTGTGCTGACGGTGGGCACGGCTCTGGCCAGAATGCCACCCTCATCAGACCCCGGAGGACACACTCAGGGGAAAGCCTGACCGGTGCTCTGCGTGCGGGCGGGCTTTCGGCAGGTCGCCCTCGGAGGACACCGGAGACTCACACGGAGAGAAGCCTGTGTGTGCCCGGAGTGTGGGCGGGCTCTGGCCAGAAGGTTACCCTCATCAGACCCCAGAGGACACACTCAGGGGCAAAGCCTAACATGTGCTCCGCATGCGGCTGCACGTTTGGCTTCAGGTCACTTCTCACCCGACACCCGAGGACACACTTAGGGGAGGGTTCTGATGGGGATGGAGTGTGTGAGCAAAGACCTAGCCAGAAACCTGACCTCACCTCTGACCAAAGGACCCCTCAGGAGAGAAGCCACATGAGTGCAGAGAGTGTGGGCGGGGCTTCAGCCAGAAGTCTCACCTCCACAGACATAAGAGGACAAAGTGTGGCCATCACTCCCTTCCAAAAGAGCTATTCTCCTGACCGCCCTTTTCCTCTGCCCTCCGTGTGCAGACGGTAGAAGTCACTAGGAAATGTTCCCCTGGTCTCCACTGTGTGGAGAGACAGTACTGCATACTTTCAGTGATAAGAGAGTTGTTTATGCTTTCCTTCCTGCACTAGGAATATGGGCTAATTTGCCAGTGCTGCCATAATAAAATATTATACCATAGACTTGGTGCCTTGAAGAACAGAAACTTGCTTTCTGTTCCTCAGTATGTGAGAGTAAAAGTCCAGATCAACATGTAAGCAGTGTGGTTCTACGGAAGCCTCTCTCCTGGGCTTGCAGATGTGACTGCATTCTTGCATGTGGCCTTTTTTCCATGTGTGTGCTTCCCTGGGTCTCTCTCTCTCATAGGGGTAAGGGACCTCTTAACATTTACCTTTTAAAGACCATGTCATCAAAAAAGTCACATAGTAGATTATCACTTCAACACATGAATTTGGTGGAATAATTCAGCCCTCTAGTCTCGCTCACAATCCCTTTCCCAATTCACATTTTCCCCACATACAAATACATCCACCCATTTTAAGAACTTCAAAAGTCTTAATACTTTCCAACACCAATGCCATGTCCAGAATCTCACCTAATCACACATGGGTGAGACTAGGCAGAATTCCTCTTTAGCTGTGAACATGTAAACCAGACAAATTATCTGGTCCCAAAATGCACTGGCGGGACAGGCCTGAATCTACATATCCATTCTGAAAGTGGGGAGAAGAAAGGGTTGATGCTCCCAAGCAAGTCAAAACCTAGTAAGTTAGATTCTATTATGTTGAAGGCTCAAGGACTAGCTTTGGTTGGGTCCTCTGCTCTCTGGTCCCACGTGGGTGGCCTCGGCTGTGCCAGGCCCACGGAAACATGGAAGAGAGATGCTGGCCCCTGGCTTTCTTCTCCGGGCCCACTGTGGGGGCAGCAGACCTGCTTGTCTGTTCCACCTTTGGGGTCATTTCCCTTGATGGGTAGCACATGTTTGCAGTTGGGTAGGTATATTCTACCTGTAGAATGTCCCATGTGCATCACGGATAATCCAACCTGCAGAGTTTCTACTGAGATACGCGATGGGCTCCAAACTTCTGTCTTTACGAAGCAATTGTCTAGCCACACTGGTGTTCTCTCCAGGACGTGCTTATTCTCTGTGATATGGATCGGCTGAGACTTTCCCAGATCTTCAAGTTCTGGTTCCTTGTTGTTCCTTCAGTTTATCCATCTACTCTTATTATAAGTAGCAAGAAAAAACCAGGCTGTATTGTACCTTCAACACCGTGTTTGGTAATCTCTGCTTAACTTACACCGTCTGGATGCCCAAAATTGATGTGGCCAGTTACAAACTCCTGCCATAAAAAGGTGTTCTGGCCTTTCCTTCCCAATACCACAAATGTGAAGATGGCAGAAATCACTAGGAAATGGAATGGAGGGAAAACAATGTTGCTTTTTTCCAGTGTTCATGAGATAGTTTGCTTATGGTTTACTTTTCTAAGCAGCAGTCCTTCTATATATTGCATTTCCTTTCATTTTAATAAACTGCTTCTATACAAAGCTGCACACCTGGATGTGCACCTCATTTTATCAAGAACCACAACATATTTAACTTCTTGGGAGAATGGAGAGTCATTCTGTATTTCTTCTGGGCTCTGGTCCTAAAACGGGGAGAGCAATATTATAATGGCCTTCATCCAACACCCTTTCCTAAGTCCTCCAACAGACATGGGTTCCCCAAGCCACACGCTCTGCCTCCCCAACAACAGCCTGAAGGGTTTCTATTAATACCGTCCTTGCACCTCGAAGCCCTGTCCCGTTAGCTGTGACCACATGGCAGTGATCGAGCCCCAGGACCGAGGGCTTTCAGCCACAACTTTCCCCAGGTTGGGGGTCCACAGCACACATCTTTAAATCCAGGCAAGGTGCTGCCCCTTTAGTCATTTCCTCTTGTGATCTCTAATCCCTAGAGCCTAACAAATGGCCAGCCCAGATGCTTTCCTCGTTTAAAATACACAGATAATAAAAAATAATTGATAAAGTTGAATACAAGAGCAGTATTTTGCATTGCAAAAGTACTATAAATAGTGTCAAAAACAACAACACACAAATGACTGGAAGAAAAATATATAACATAAATCAACAGTATTTTGCAGATAAAGGGTTAATATCCCTACATTATAGGAACTTTAAAAAAAAAAAAATCAAGCCGAAAAGACCAGAAGTTCAAGAAAATTGGGCAAGAAACAAACTCAGTTTACCAAAAGAAGTATACACAAATAAAAATATGTTCAACTTCAATCATGATAAGAAAAGGGAAAATTTATAACTTCATTGGGATACCATTTCACACTCATCAGCTTGGCAGAAATTCAAAAGCTTGGCAGCTGTCTAGTGTGAGAAAACAGGCATTGCCATGCATTGTTGCGAGGAATGCAGAATGGTAAAGTCTTTTAGAGAGAGGGCAATTTGGCAATATGGAAACTATACTTGTAACTGTTGAAACAGTAAGCACACTTCCAAGGTCTCTCCTGAAGGGTCAGTTTTATGAATGTACACACATACATGGTTATTTTCATAATTTCCAGAATATTGAATGTTTAAGCATAGTCAATTATATAGACTGGAGCATATACTCAGTGGGGAAAATGCACCTGAGGAAAACACCAAGGAAGAACATCCTAGTGAAACATGGAGGAAGTTTCCTAAATGAAAAGAGCCAACTGTCATAAGCACATATAGTTTGTCAACATTTTAAGAACAAAGGGATAATAATGACATAGTATTTTACAGTATTATCCTCAGTCTTGGGCAGGGTTTAATTTTACATGTGTGTGTTAGAATTATAAACAAATCCTAAACTCTTTAATGGGTTTGCTTCCTGTAGCTATTGTATATGGTGAAACAATTCTGAAACTATTTTGGTGGGGAACCTTTTTCTGCCAAGGGCCATTTTGATATTTAGAACATCATTCACAGGTCACACAATATTATCAAGTTAAAAATTAGCCTGCTATCTCTGGTCAAACATTTAATTCACTCCTAATGCCTTGGCAGGATAGACTAAATGATTTCACGGGCCCCACAGGCCCAAAGACCAGACATTCCTCACCCCTGCATTATAGGATTGACAAGTGCTAATGTGGTTGGGAGCTAGAGTTCTCACCGAGGAAGGAAAGCCATTCAAATGGAGAATGGGACTAAGCAAGGAAGAACCATGTGAGGACGTACTAGCGTGAATTTAAGATTCCTTAGACATTTGCATGTGTGCCTGTATGTGTTTATGTGCTAATACATATTTGTGCATATGTATATTATACACTTGTATTTATTTTCTATGTCTGCCTGCTGAAAAGACTAAGAAGCAAGGACAATCCTGAAGCAGCAAGCACATCTAGCATCCAGATTTCAGTCCTGACACCATTTTCCATTAGTAAAAACGCAGGTTTCTTGGATTAACGGCGGGCAGGGTAGGTAAGAGATGATCCCAATCTTCTGGTAATGCCAAGGGGGCAGGAAGTGTAAAAAAAATACACCCCAAAACAAAAACTAGGATAAAGCATGATACCAAAACACAGGACTCAGTTTGAAGATTCCAACCCAGTGGCTACATCTGGAACAAGTCAAGCACAAACTAATTGAGCCATAATCCATTGGGGGAAAAAGAAACTAATGGGTCTATAACATCCTAATATACAAAAAGCCAGGGTCATCATGACATAAACGACCAGACAGACAACCAAACAGCAGGCTGTGTGGGGCGACCAGGCCGGCAGAGGGGTTAGTGACGGACTGTTACGCCCAGAATTTGTGATCCCCATGGACCACCAGGGAGCCAAGTCCGATGCAACTGCAGAAAGCCTGAATTCCACGCTAGCATGGGCTCTGTCCCACTCACACTGACACAGCGTGGTGGAAGAGAGACCGAACTTCGACAGGTCAAGGGGATTTATAGGGGTGGTGATGTCACTGCTTTGGCTGACCCTGATTGGTTGGGGGAGGGCTAGGGTCCAGTTACACAAAATGGAGGATAGCTCTGCCCTGCCCCACAGTACAAAATGGAGTCAGGAGTTAGCCTCACCCCGCCCTGCCCTCTCAGGACAATCAAACAACCAAACAGCAGGCTGCATGGGGCAACCAGGTCAGCAGGGAGGTTAGTGAAGGATCACCAAACAACTGAACAGCAGGCTTCGTGGGGTGACCAGGTCAGCAGGGAGGGCAACTGAAGGTGACCAGGCCAGCAGAGGGGGGCAGTAAGGGGCAACCAGGATAAAAGGGGAGCATTTAGGGACGATCAGGCTGGCAGGCAGGTGAGTAGTTAGGAGCCAGTGGTCCCTGATTGTGAGAGGGATCGGGCCTAAACCGGCAGTGGGACATCCCCCAAGGGGTCCTGGATTGGAGAGGGTGCAGGCTGGGCTGAGGGGACCCCTATTCCTGTGCATGAATTTCATGCACTGCGAGTCTAGTATATAAATAAATGAAGTCTGTTGCTTATTGTACAGTGACAACAGCAAATGGTAACCACTTTTTTCTCCTAAAATTAACATCTTACATAATTATATTTGTTGAAGTGAAGAGATTAACCTTGTGACAACACCACTAGAAACTGCACACTGTCTTAGAATTTTCCACCATTGTCTCTTTTCTAATCTAGAATCCAACCCATGTCTCCCCATTGCATTTAGTCACCATATGTTTTTAGTCTCCTCCCATCTGTGACAGTTCCTCAGTCTTTCTTTGTCTTTCATGACCTTGATACTTGAAGAAAGCAGGTTGGGTATTTTATTGAATGCCCCTCAAGTTGCAATTACGTGATGCTCTATTAGATGTGTATTATGGACTCTTTGGAAGAATAACACAGAAGTAAAATGTCCTGACTGCATCTTATCCAGAGGTACATGATGCCAACAGGACTTACTCCTAGTGATGTTAACCTTGATCACTTGGTAAATGTAGTTTGGTAAGTCTAGCCCATACTCTAAGGGTGGGAATTAAGCTCCATCTTTGCAGAGTGGACCTTGTGACTAGAAGAGCAACATAGGGAACAGTGCTTCTTACATCCTCCACCTCCCAAAGGGAGTGGCCTGGTGTTTCTTGGTTCCCAAAGTAGTCCAGGCACATTGTCTCCCCCTGGATGGGGTATGAGTCCTGCTGCTAACACCAGGTAAGCCCAGCAGCACCAGCAGGTGGGACATCTGGATTAGGCCCCCTACAGACAGTGATAAAGAGGACTGTTTTTCCATAGGATTGACACTATCTTCACTCTGAGACAACAAGGAATTAGGTGGCACCAGCCAGGGGGATTCTGCCACAGAAATACCTATTCTGGGAAGTGCTCTTTCCCCATAGACCTGAGACTCCCCACCTGGATCCAAGACAACTGGTAGCCAGGCAGAACCAGAAATGACATTCCTGGTAAAGTGCTCAGCCCAGGAAGGGGCTCCTGTCCCGTGACAGACATCTGGCGGCCAAGAGGCACAGGGAAGAGGAACTCTGACACCTTAGTGGCTAAGCTTGTGAAGTTTTCCCTCCCTTTTGCCCTAGAGCATCCATTTCATTATCTTGAAATAAGCAGCCTGTTTTGGAGAAGCTCATAATGCAAAAATAGCAAGCTACCAAACTGACTGAGGAGATTTACCTAGCATTCCAAGGGCTTTGAATGTTAAATTGTTGCTGGAATAAGAAAAGTAGGCCAGCATCTGGGTGCTAATCTTAAAAATGGGGAGGCTTCCTGCTAAAATAAAGGTTTTAAATAGGACCAAGAATCTTTAACAGTTAAAGTTTACAATACAACAGAAGATTAGCCATCATAACAAGAACCAGGAAATCACAACCTCAATGAGGAAAGATGATCAACTGGCACCATCAGAGAGAGAGAGAGTACAGCATTGGAATCATCTGACAGGGGTGCTAAAGCAGCTATTATTACAATGCTATAGGCCTCTACATGTTTTCTTGAAGCAAATGTACAAGATATTATCAAAAAGACAAGTTATACCAAAAATTCAAGTGGAAATTATAGGACAAACATATGCCTCATGATTCCACTTATGTGTAGTATATAAAATAGTGAAACATCTAGAAGTTGAAAATAGTATGTTCTTTGCCAGGATTTGAGGGAGTATTTTACTAAACATTTGAGGAAGGATTAATACCAATTTTACACTATCTCTCACAGAAAATTAAAAAAAGGAAGCATTTCTTAATTTAGTATTATATTTGAGGCCAATACTACCCTATACCAAAGCAGACAAAGTGCAAAATTGTAAAACTATAGACCAATAACTCTTGAAGACATATGAAAAATGATTAAAAAAAATTATTAGCAAGTTAAATCCAACCATGATTTTTAAAAAAGAATTATACAGGTGAACCTTGGAGATATTGTGGGGTCGCTTCCAGATCATCACTATAAAGTAAATATCAAAATTAAACAAGTCACAAGAATTTTTTGGTTTTTGATTATATATAAAAGTTACGTTTATACCAAACTATAGTCAATTAAGTGTGCAGGATCATTATAGCTTAAAAAAAAACAAAACAAAAAAAAACCCCCAAAAACCAACAAACCAAACAATGTACATAACTTAGTTAAAAATGTTTATTGGGAGATTGGCTCCTCCTGCTGGCAGCCAAGGCCTGTGGAGACAGACACAAATGGTGGAGTGTGGATCACCTGGACCTTCAAACAGGTTGCTGAAAGCCAAAGGACAGTGCCTGACAGTGGTTAGCAGCTGCGGACCTAACAGGAAGCCCAGAATTGGCAGACAGGCGGGATCCAAAGTGAGCTCCCATGGAGCCCTAAGCTTGGCTGAAACGAAGGCTATTTTCACTTTTCTTCCCCTCTCCCTTTATTTTCCCCACTCTTCTTCTCTTTTTCCATTTTTCTCTTTTTTATTTATTTATTTTTTACCTTTTAACATTTACCTTCTTTATTGATTTGTTATTCTAATCTCTGTTGTTTCATTTATATATCTCATTTTCCTGCTCAATTATTTTCTTATTTCTTTTTTCACTATTCATTTTTTCTCTCTGTCTCTTTTCTTTTTCTCCTGTTTGCTCATCTTTTTTTCTTATTCTAATTTTAGGTCTACCTGCTTTCTCCCTTTCAATTTATTATTTTCACTTTCAATCATTTATTATCTTTTCATTTATTTTTTCCATTCTTTATTTTAATCCATTTCCTTCCCCTATTCCTTCAATCCTTTATTTTTATTTTCTGTATTTCATCTACATGTTCTTGTCCCCCCTTTTCTTCTTGTTGTTTTTCTTTGTGTGTGTGTGTGTGGTTTTTTAGTTTATTGTTTGTTTTGTTTTGTCTCAGATTTTTTCTTTTATTTTTGTCTGTTTTTCTTACTCTCTTCTTTCTCAATTCTCTTTTCTGCTGGTTGCTTTTTAAAAAAAATATATATTTTATTGATTTTTTTTGCAGAGAGGAAGGGACAAGGATAGAGAGCTAGAAACATTGGTGAGAGAAACATCGAACAGCTGCCTTCTGCATACCCCTATTGGGGATGTGCCCACAACCAAGGTAAATGCCCTTGACCGGAATCGAACCTGGGACCTTTCAGTCTGCAAACCGACGCTCTATCCACTGAGCCAAACTGGTTTCGGCTCAGGTGGTTGCTTTTGTTGGTGGTATAGAGATCTTGAGTACATTTTGGTTTTGTTTCTCCTGCTTAGTGTTTTGTTGTGTTGTATTTTGTTCTGCTCAGTCAGCACCTCCACAACAGTTCGCATGATGTGGCTATCAGTGAGATATATAGCCAGCCTGAGAGGAGACTCCATCCACCAATGCAACAATAACATTCAAGACCCAACTACAACAGGAGAACGCAAACAAAACAAGGAAGGGCCTTTCCTAGAGCACCCAGCTCAGGAGATCTAAGAGACTGCATCACTGGGTCCCACAAAATACCTACTACATTAAGACCACCCAACAAAATATGCAAGGTACTGCAGTTTGACCTAATATGCAGAAACCAAAACAAAGGGACAGCAAAAATGAGGAGACAAAGAAACAACCCCCAATTGAAAGAAAAGGAGCAATCACCAGAAAGTGAACTAAATAAGATGGAGGTAAATAATACATCAGATAAAAAATTCAGAGTAATAGTAATAAAAATCCTCAAAAAAATTCAGTGAGAACTATAAAGAACTTAATAAGAATTATACAGGTCTTGATGAGACCTATACCAACATGCAAAGAGATCTTGAAACAATGAATAAGAATCAATTGGAAACAAGGAATGGCATAGCTGAAATAAAGAACACGCTGGAAGGTCTAGAACAGTGGTTCTCAACCCTTCTAATGCCGTGACCCTTTAATACAGTTTCTCATGTTGTGGTGACCCCCAACCATAAAATTATTTTCGTTGTTACTTCATAACTGTAATTTTGCTACTGTTATGAATCATAATGTAAATATCTGTGCTTTCTGATGATCTTAGCCTCTACAGCAGCAGTTCTCAACCTGTGGGATGAGACCCACAGGTTGAGAACCACTAGAAGGGTCGCCCAAGACAATTGGAAAACACAGACATTTATATTATGATTCATAACAGCAGCAAAATTTGTTATGAAGTAGCAATGAAAATAAGCTGAGGACTGAATCAGTGAATTAGAAGATAAGGTAGGGAAAAAAATAAATTCAGAGCAGTAAATGAAAAATAAAAAGAGAGTCTAAGTAGGCTTTGGGACAAAATGAAAAGTAACAATATTGGCATTATAAGGGTACCAAAAGGAGCAGAATATAAAAAGGAATAGAGAACCTGTTTGAAGAAATAATGGCAGAAAACTTCCCAAACATGGTGAAGGAAAAAAGTCACTCAAGTTAAGGAAGCAGAGAGAGCCCTAATCGAGATGAACCCCAAAAGATCCACACTAAGCACATATTAATTAAAATGGCAAAAATTAAAGGTAAAGAATCCTAAGGCTGCAAGAGAGAGACAGAAAGTCACCTACAAAGGAGCTCCCATTGTACCGTCAGCTGACTTCTCAATAGAAACAATTCAGGCCAGAAGCGAATAGCGTGAAGTACACAAGGTAAAGAAAACCAAGGGACTGGACCCAAGACTACTCTATCCAGAAATGAAATCATTTAATATCAAAGGTGAAATGAAGAGCTTCACAGACAAACAAAAAACTAAAAGAATTTATTACCACTAAACCAGCACTGCAAGAAACGCTAATGGGACTAGTTTAAGAAGAAGAAATAGGAACAACACAGGCATAAAAAAATGATGGCAATAAATAAATACTTATCAATAAGAACCTTAAATGTAAATGGGTTAAAAGCTCCAATCAAGATATAGGGTAGCTGAATGATAAGAAAAATGTGACCCAAATATATCCTGACTACAAGAGATCCACCTCAGAACAAAGGACTCACTTTTCTTCTATCCCCACTTTGGTTTTTCTATTTTCTTTCTTTTTGCCCCTTTGGGAACAGCATAACATCCGACTGTGGACTGTGGGAAGGAAAAGCCACAAGGTTGCTGGCAGCTGGGGAATCTAGTCTAAGACTATAGCAATGAAATGGAAATAAAAAAAAAAAAAGGTGGGGTAACAATACTTATATTTGGAAAATTAGACTTTAAAGTGAAGACCATAACAAGAGATAATAATTGCCACTTCATAATACTAAAGTGATTAATACAACAAGAGGATATAACTCTGGTAAGCATATATGCACCCAATACAGGAGCATCCAAATATATATATATAAAACTTTCTGGAGCATTTTAAGGAAGATATAAACAGCAATACAATCATAGTAGGATACTGTAATACCCCACTAACATCATTAGATAGGCTTAGGAAAAAAATCAACCCTAAATGACACACTAGGAGAGATGGAATTGACATTTTCAGAACATTTCACCCCAAAGCTACAGGATATACATTCTCCTCAAGTACACATGAGACATTTTTAAAGATAGACCACATGTTAGGCACAATCTAAATCTCTACAAGTTCAAGAAGATTGAAATCATATCAAGCATCTTTTCAGATCAAAATGGCATGAAATTAGAAATCAACTACAATAAAAGTACTCAAAAACATTTAAACACATGGAAACTATATAGGATGTTATTAAAATGAGTGGATTACCAAAGAAAAATTTAAAAAAACAACATATTGGAAACAAATGAAAATGAACATATAAAAACCCAAAATCTATGGGTCACAATGAAAGCAGTCCTGAAAGAGAAGCCTAAAGAAAAAAACAACAAAAAAAATTGATAAATTACCAAACACTGTAATGTACAGAATTAGAAAGAGAATAAGAAAAGCCCAGAGTAAGTAGAAGAAAGGAAATAATAAAGACCAGAGCAGAAATAAATGGCTTGAACTTCCAGTGCTATAAAGACTAAAATAAAGACAGAAGTAAAGAGTAAAAACAATATAAAATTTTAATAAAACCAAGAGCTGGTTCTTTGAAAGGTTAAGCAAGATGGATGAACCTCTAGCTAGACCCATCAATAAATAGAGAGGATCCAAGTAAACAAAATCATAAATGAAAGTAGTGAAATAACAACTGACTCCAAATAAGTACAAAGTAAAAAATATATATATATATATAGTACTAACAACTATATTCCAGTAAATTGGACATCCTGGATGAAATGGACATACTCCTAGAAAATATAATCTCCAAAACTGCATAAGGAAGAGTCAGAAAACTTAAATAGACTGATAACTACTGATGAAATTGAAGCAGTAATAAAAAGAAAACCTTCTAGTTAACAAAAGTCCTGGTCCCAATAGCTTCGCAGGAAAATTATACCAAACAGTCAAAGAACTAGCACCTGTCCTCCTCAAAAAACTTCAAGAGGAAGGAACACTTCCAAACTTGTTCTATAAAACCAGCATTACCTAACTCCAAAACTGATAAAAATGCGACAAAGAGAATTAAAGGCCACTATCTCTGATGAAAAATAGATGCTAAAATTCTCAACAAAGTTTTAGCAAGTCAGATCCAGCAATACATTTGAAAGATCACATACCATGACCAAGTGGTATTTATTCCAGGGATGCTGGTAGAGTATTCGCAAATCAATAAATGTGATACACCATTTACATGTTACAAGACAAAAATCACATGACCATATAAATAGATGCAGAAAAGCATTTGACAAAATACAACACCTTTTTTGATTAAAACTCTCATAAAGTGTAAATACAAGTATCATACCTCAACATAATAAAAGCCATATGTGACAAAACTATAGTAAAAATGATACTAAATAGGAAAAAAACTAAAACATCTTTTCTAAGATAAAGAACAAGAAAAGGACGCCCACTTTCACCACTCTTGTTCAACATGGCACTGGAAGTACAAGCCATAACAATCAGACAAAAAGGAAAAATAAAAAGCATGCAAATTGGAAAGGCGGAAGTAAAATTGTCATTTGCAGATGCCATGGTATTGTACACGCCAGAGAAAACCCTAAAGACTCCACAAAAAACTACTGGATTTAGACAGAACCAAGATAGTACCATATGTAAGCACTTAAACTGCCGCCTTGCACAAAAATTTCAAAAATACAACTAAAAGACAGAATGGACATCATCCAGAACCACAGGAAAGGTGGCTGAGTGGAAATTCTACAACTAGAAGTAAAGAGAATAGGTCACAGAGAATCAGAGGAGCTGCAAAGGGCTGAAGTATGGAGACATGTGCACAGAGAGGAAGGGCGGCTGAATGCCTGGCTGGCTTTCTCTGGCAGAAGGAAAAAGGAAGCTCCTAACTGCACTGAACCCCAGTTCCGGGCGAAACCCCATGGACACAGGCTCATATGGGGGAAGTCTGCACTATCAGGTAGAGAGGAAGGCACACGGAGACTCGAGAAAGCCAAAGCAGGGAGGGGTCTGGAGGCCCACACTGCCGAGGTTGTTGCTGGCTTTCCCTAACTGGAGGGAGTCGGGAGCTCCTGATTGCACTGAACCACAGTTCCGACTGCACTGAACCCTAGTTCTGTGCGAACTCCTGGGGACCCACAGTCTAACAGGGGGAATCTGGACTGTGAGGCGGAAACTCAGGGAACTGCAAAAGGGAGAGGTCTGGAGGCACGTGTGCAAGTGCGCACAGAGAGGACTGACTGCTGAGTGTGCCACAGGTTTTCTCTAGCTGGAGGGAACTAGAAGCTCCCCACTGTGCTGAACTCCAGTTCTGGATAAGAATCTGGGAATCCAGATTCATTGGGGGAGAAACTGGACTGACTGGCAATAGGCGAAACTCGAGGGTGGCTTTCTCTCAGAGGTGCTTGCAATGATTACAGAGGGGCATTAAGACCCAGAAGCCTGCAGGGAGGATGGGAAGCCAAGACTGTCTGCTCATCCCTGAGACTCCGCCCCATTCATGCTCAGCACAGAGACTTTTGCAATTTTGCAAGTCTGGTCCCATAAGGCTGTCTCCAGCACAGAAGTTCTCCCCATGTATACACCGCTGATACTCAGCCAATTGGCCTGGAGGTCAACTCCTCCCAGTAATACCAACAACAATCAAGGCTTAACTACAACAAGACTGTGCACACAGCCCACAAAGGGGTGCACTAAGAGTGTACACCTCAGGTAACTGGGAAGGCTGAGCCACTGGGCCATATAGGACAACTAGCACACAAAGCCACTCTATCAACCCAGGGAAGCAGCAAAAATGTGAAAACAAAGAAAAAGATCAGAAACGAAAGAAATGGAGGAAAACAAATGACTGGATATAGAATTCAAAACCACGGTTATAAGGTTTTTCAAGAATTTCCTAGAAAAGACTGATAAATTTATCTTGAGACACTCAAGATATGAAAATGGTCTAATTGTAAATTAAGCATACACTGACTGAAATAAAAAATAATATACAGAGATCTAACAGCAGAGTAGAGGATCACAAGAATGAAGTAAAATATTTGAAATACAAAGCAGCAAAAAACACTCAACCAGAAAAGCAAAAAGAAAAAAGAATGAAAAAGTCTGAAGATAGTGTAAGAAACTTCGGGGACAACTTCAAGCATATCAACATCTGAATTATGGGAATGCCAAAAGAAGAGAGAGTGCAAGATATTGAAAACCTATTTGAAGAAATAATGACTGAAAACTTCCCCCACCTAGTGAATGAAATAGACTTACAAGTCCAGGAAGCACACAGAACCCAAAACAAAAGGAATCCAAAGAGGACCACACCAAGACATATCCTAATTAAAATTCCAAGAGCAAAAGACAAAGAGAGAATCTTAAAAGCAGTAAGAGAAAAACAGTTAATTACCTACAAGGGAGCACCCATATGATTGTCACCTGATTTCTCAACAGAAACTATGCAGGACAGAAGGAAGTGGCAAGAAATATTCAAAGTGATGAATAGCAAGAACCTACAACCAAGATTACTCTACCCAACAAACTTATCATTCAGAATGGAAGATCAGATAAAGAGCTTCACAGATAATAAAAAATAAAAAAATAAAAAAAAGTTAAAGGAGCTCATCAGCACCAAAGCAGTATTATATGAAATGCTTAAAGATATTCTTTAAAAAGAGAAAGAAAAAATTAAAAATAAAAGTTATGAACAAATACATATCTAACAGCAAGTAAATCTAAAAAGCAAATGAATTAAAAATCTGATGAATAGAATAATCTGGTTAATATAATAGAATCAAGGGCATAGAAAGGGAGTAGACTGATAATTCTCAGGGGTACAGGATGTGGGGGTTGCAAGAAGAGACTGGACAAATATCGTATACCTATGGATGAGGACAGTCGGGGGTGGGGGAAGAGGTAAGGGCAGAGGGTGGTGTGATAACCAGGTGGAGGGGAGCTATGGGAGAAAAAAGAAGAAACAATACTATGAATAATAAAGATTTCTTAAATTAAAAAAACCCTTCTGAATTTAATAAATGAATTTGGCAACATAATAGATACAAAATTAACACCCAGAAATCCATGGCATTTTTATATATTAACAATGAGCTCTCAGAAAGAGAAACTAAAAAAGCAATTCCACTTACCATTGCAACAACAAAATAAAATACCTAGGAATAAACTTAACCAAGGAGGTAAAATACTTGTACTTGGAAAACTATGGGACACTGGAAATAGAAATAGAGGAAGATACAAAGAAATGGCAGTGTATAACATGTTCATGAATTGGAATAATTAACATCATTAAAATGTTTATACTACTGAAAACAATGTACAGATTCAATGTAACCCCTTTTAAATTCTAATTGCACACTTTACAGAGTTAGAACAAATACTCCAAAAATTTATATGGAATTGTAAGAGACCCTGAATAGCTGCAGAAATCTTGAAAAAAAAAGAATGAATTAGGGAGGGATCACAATACCAAATATCAAACTATACTACAAAGCTCAAAAACAGGCATATAGATCAATGGAATAGAACAACTAAGAAATAGATCTAAGCCCTTATGCTCAATTAATATTTGACAAAGGAGGCAAGACCATACAATGGAGTAAAGACAGTCTCCTCAATAAACGGGGCTGAGAAAATTGGATCGGTACATGCAGAAAAAATGAAACCAGATCATCAACTTCTACCATACCCAATAATTAACTCAAAATGGATAAAAGACTTAATATAAGTCAGGAAATCATAAAAATCTTAGATGAAACCATAGGCAGAAGAGTCTCAGACATATCTTTTTTTTTTTTTTTTTGTAAAGAATTTTTGTGAGTTTATTTGAGCCAAAGTGTGGACAATTGCCAGGAAGGAGTATCTCAACGGATAGTGCTCCAGAGAATGGTGGGTTTTTGTCTATTTTTATACATTGCAATCAAAGGAGGGGAGGTGGGTGGGTTACAAGAAATCCATAGGTGATAGGTTAGAACGGCAGATGAAAGCAAAGGGCGGGGTTGGTGGGGCGGGCGAGTGGGGAGGAACCTCTGGGATTGGATAAAAGGTAAAATGATAGACACGTATCATTTTATGGGTGTAGGATAGCCAACAGTCAACAATTAACATGATACCAATGAAGGGGTTTGTAGTGTCTGTGCTGGCGCCAGGCACATTAAATTGCACCTCAAGGGGTCCAGGAGAAGGGAAGTTACTAGTTACCCAGACATTTCAAGGGTATGTTACTATAGATGCAAAAGACAGACAGGCTCAGTTAAGGTAAAGGTTGACCTTGTCAGTGAAGATACCAGCCTAGGACATAACTGCCCACCATAAATGCTTTTAGTTAAAGTTTAATTTCAGACCATCCTTTGTGGTAACTTTAGGTCTCTGAGCTTGCAAGGTTGCCATGCAGGCCTCCCCTGAGCCTGTCAGGTCAGCATGTGGCCCCTTTCGTCCACATTAATATAGTTTTGCCAGCTAAGCGATGACCATAGTAGTAGCTCTCCACAAGCTGGGCCTGACTTGCACTAGTTGCCCACATCACAGCTGCCAGCACTGCCAATGGAGATTTCTGCCCAGCTCCTCTCCCCTCTCCTCTCAGGGATCAGTCCAGCCGGTTGACGCTTCTTCTCTCGTTGCTGGTGAACCAAGAGTCTAGGAGCTTGTTGCTGTAGCATAACTTAATTTAATTTTTATTATTTTCATTGTCTTTCTTCCCTACCACCCTCTAACAGTGGTTCTCAACCTAAATACCTCCCCTTTAATACAGTTCCTCATGTCGTGGTGACCAACAACCACATCAGACATATCTTGTAGCAATATGTTTACAGATAACTTTCCTAGGGTAAAGGAAACTAAGGAGAAAATAAACAAATTTGAAACTATTGTACATCAAAATAAAAAGCTTTGCACAGCAAAAGATAACATCCACAAAATGAAAGGGAGCTCACTGCATGGGAGAATGTATTTACCAATGACACATCTGACAAGGGGTTAATTTCCAAAATATATAGGGAATTTGCACTACTTAACAAAAGGAGGACAATCCAATTTAAAAATGGGCAAAGGACCTAAATTGATACTTCTCCAAAGTGGATATACAAAAGGCCAAGAGACATATGAAAAATGCTCAAAGTCACTGATCATCAGAGAGATGGATATTAAGACAACAATCAGATATCACCTGACACCGGTCAGAATGACTATCATCAACAAAGGACAAGTGATGGCAAGGATGTGGAGAAAAGGGAACCCTAGTATACTGCAGGTGGGAATGCAGACGGGTACAGCTAACAGTGGGAAACAGCACGGAATTTCCTCAAGATATTAAAAGTGGAATTCCCATTTGACCCAGTGATCTCACTTCTAGGAATATATCTTAAGAAACTCGAAACACCAATACGAAAGAATATATGCACCTCTATATTCTCAGCAGTGTAATTTACAATAGTGAAGATCTGGAAGCACCCTAAGTGCCCATCAGTAGATGGAACAAATAAAAGAGCTGTGGTACAGGAAAGAGGAAATGGCAGCTGAAAAGGCAGACATGTCATGCACCTCGTCCACGGGCAAGATTGGAAAAGCAACTACTTGGAGGACAGCCACCGGAATGAACAAATTAGACACAGCTGAGGAGATGATTCACAACATGGAAGGGAAGAAGATTCCCAAGGAATTGTAGGAACGGGAATCTAGACTGGAGGAGGACACACAACCATCAGGCCGAGAGGGTGAAAGGGAAGATGCACTGCACCAAATCTGAGTCCCTTGCGGGCAGGCATAGCATCTGACTGTGGAAAGAAACAGCCACAAGGCTGCTAGCAGCCCGGGAATCTAGGTCTAAGACCACAGCTGCAAAAATTGCATCCAGAAAAGGGGCCTTAAAAGTGTCCTGAGCAACATGGTGCTGGGGAGAGAAACGCACAGTTTTGTGGTTGTTTTGTCTGTCCTTTTATTAGCTAAATCCAGTTCATAGGACCTTTCAACTGCAAACTCTCACCGAGGCTGGGGTGCAGGTAGAGACACAAACTTGTGGAGCCTGAGGAGAGGCAGTGGAGGGAAGCAGGGCAGGGAGATACTTGAGTGATTAAAATTGACAGCTGGCCGAAACCAGTTTGGATCAGTGGATAGAGTGTAGGCTTGCGGACTGAAAGATCCTGGGTTCGATTCCGGTGAGGGGCATGTACCTTGGTTGCAGGCACATCCCCAGTGAGGGGTGTGCAGGAGGCAGCTGATCGATGTTTCTTTATCATTGATGTTTCTAACTCTCTATCCCTCTCTCTTCCTCTCTGTAAAAAAAATAAGTAAAAAATAAAATTGACAGCTGGCAGATAGGCAAAGTGGGCAGATTGCTCTTGCTTGCTTGCAGCCAAGGCCTGAGGAAAGAGAAACAAGCAGAGGAGTGTGAATGACTTAGAGCTTCAACACTGTGCTAACATCAAAGACAGTGCCTGACAGTGGTCAACACCTACCTACCTAACAGGAAGCCCAGAATTGGCAGACAGAACAGAAGAGTGGGGTCCTAAAGCACCCCTATGGGGCATTAAAACTCAGCTGAAGTGAACATTTCACTTTTTATATTTTATTTTAAAAATTTGTTTAGTATTATTTTTCTTTATTCTATTTTTATCTAATAATTTTTCTTTTTTTTTCACTTTTTCTTCCTCCCTCTCCCCTTTTCATCCTATTTTTCTTCTCTCCACATGTACCTTGGTTGCGGGCACATCCCCAGTGGGGGGTGTGCAGGAGGCAGCTGATCGATGTTTCTTTCTCATCGATGAAAAACCATTTTAGTTTTTCACCCCTTGCTAAAAATTGATCTTATTTGCTTTGTTTATGTTATTATTGTAGTCTCTATTAGCACAGTCATAATTTCCTCCTCCCTGCTCCTACTCCATACCCCTTTCTCTTTACTCTTTTTTCACTAATCATTTATTTTTCTCTCCTGTCTTACTCTTTTCTTTTCCCTATATGTTAATTAATTTCACTTCATAAATTTAAGCCTATCTGCTCTCTCCTCTATTTTCCTTTTCAAAAATAAATAATTTAAAAAATTTTAACTTTTCCATTCCCCCCCCCCCCCCCCGCTTATCCACTCATTCTCTTTTGACCTATACTAATAAAACGTAGTCCTTCCCCTATTCATCCAATTCCTTAACCCTATTTTCTGTATTTTAGAACTTCCTCTACAGTTTCTGCCCCCTTCTCCCACTTTTCTGGTTGTTTTTTGTTTGCACTTTTTGATTTGTTTTGTGGAAAATTGAAAAATTAAAAATTTTTATTTATTTTTGAAAAGGAGAATAGAGGAGAGAGCAGATAGGCTTAAATTTAGAAAGTGAAACTAATAAATTATATATATATATTTTTTTCTCTTTACTTTTCTTGATACCTTTTTTGCCTTCTTTTCTCTCTAATGATTCTCTTTTCTCTGGTGGTCACTTTTATTGGCAATATAGGTATTTTGTGTACATTTGTGCTCTGTTCCTTTTGTGTCTGTCTTGTGTTGTATTTTGTGCTGTTCAGTCAACACCTCCACAATAGTTGATACAACCTGGGAGAGAGTAAGCCATATAATCAGAACCCTGAGGGGAGACTCGACCCACGAACAGGACAATGCATTTAAGACCCAAATACATCAAGTGAACCCAAATATTTCAAGTAGGAGGCATCCCTAGAATACCCATCTCAGAATACCTGAGAGAGTGCATCATTGGGTCCCACAAAACATCTACTACAGAAGACAAATTAAAAAAATCTGGGTGGCATAGCAGTTTGATCTTATAGAACAATCACAAAAGAACCACAAAAATAAGGAGACAAAGAAACAACCCCCATATAAAATAAAAGAATCACCAGAAAAGGAAATAAATGAAATGGACGCAAGCAATTTGTCAAAGAAAAAACTCATAGTGATGGTTATAAGGATGCTCAAAAGTCTGGATGAGAAATTCACCAACATTTGTAAAATCAAGCGGAAATCAAGAATGGCATAGCTGCAGTAAAGAACACAGTGGAAAGTTTCAATAGTAGATTATAAAAAGCTGGGGAACAAATCAGTGAGTTAGAAGACAAGGTAAAAAATAACAACCACAACAAAACACCCAAGCAGAGCAGCGACTGGAAAAAAAAAACCACAACAACATAAAAACCAAGAGGAGAGTCTAAGGGAGCTTTGGGACAATACAAAATGAAACAACATCCACATAATAGGGCTGCCTAAAAGAGAGGAAGCTTAACAAGGAATAGAAAACCTGTTTGAAGAAATAATGACAGTAAAGTTCCCTGACTAGGGAAAAGAGTCACTCAAGTCCAAGAAGCACACAGGGACCCAAACAAGATGAACCCAAAAAGACTGACAAGACACATCATGAATTGTTAAACATCAATGACAAAGTAAGAATCTTAAAGACTGCCAGAGAGAGACGGAAAGTTCTGTACAAGGGAACTCACATTAGACTATTAACTGATTATACAATTGAAATGCATTAGGCCAGAAGGGAATGGAATAAAGTATAAAAAGTGATGAAACACAAGAGATTGAATCCAGAAATGCTCTATCTAGCAAGGCTATCATTCGAAATTGAAACCTTAAATGTAAATGGATTAAATGCACCAATCAAAAGACATAGAGAAGCTGAGTGGATGAATAAGCATGAACAATATACAATATATGCTGTCTATAAGAGACCCACCTCAGAACAAAGAACTCACACAGACTGAAAATGAAGGGATGAAAAAAAGGTTTAAGAAAAGAAGAAGAAGAAGAAGAAGAAGAAGAAGAAGAAGAAGAAGAAGAAGAAGAAGAAGAAGAAGAAGGAGGAGGAGGGAGACATACGTATGTAATATTTTAACAACAAAATAAAACAAATAAAAATTAAAAAAAAAGATTTTTCAGGCAAATGGAAATGAAAAACAAAAGCTGTGGTAGCAATACTTATATGTGACAAAATTGATCTTGAATTGAAGGCCTTAATAAGAGTTAAGGAAGACCATTTCATAATACCAAAGGGATAGGTTCAACAAGAAGATATATCCTTGGTAAACATATATGCACCTAGTACAGGAGCACCCAAGTACATAAAAAAAAACAAAAACAAAACAAAAAGCCTTCTGGAAGTTATCAAGGGAGAGATGGACAGCAATACAATCATAGTAGGGAACTTTTAATTTGCCATTGATATCACTGGTAAATCCTCTAGATAAAAATTCAGCAAAGAAACAGCAATCTTAAATGACTCACTAGATCAGACAGATTTAATTGACATCTTTAGAACATTTCACTCCAATGCTACAATACATATATATTCTTCTCAAGAGCACATGGGACAGTTTCAAATGTAGACTACATATTAGGGCACAAGCACAGTCTCTAGAAATTCATAGCATTGGAAGTGCTAGCCATAGTGATCAGTCAAGCATCTTCTCAGATCACATTAGAAATCAAATACAATAAAAACAATAAAAAAACACATAGAGGCTAAATAGTGTGCTATCAAACAATGAATGGATTATCAAAGAGATCAAAGAATAAATAAAAAAACATTCTGGAAACAAATAATCAATAAAACCAAGAGCTGGTTCTTTGAAAGGATAAACAAGATTGATAAACCTCTAGCCAGGCTCACCAAGAAACAAAGAGGGAGGACCCAAATAAACAAAATCAGTAATGAAAGAGGTGAAGTAACAACTGCCCCCACAAAAATACAAAGGATTGTAAAAAAAACAAAACAAAACAAAAACAAAACACTACGTACAACTCTACTCCAACAAACTGGACAACTTAGATGAAATGGATATATTCATAGAAAAAAAATACAATCTTCCAAAACTCAATCAGGATGAATTAGAATACCTAAATAGGCCAACAACTACTGATCAAATTGAAGCAGTAATAAAAACTTCCAGGAAACAAAAACCCTGGTCTGGATGGCTTTACTGGGGAGTTTTACCAAACATTCCAAGAAGAACACCAGTTCTCAGACTATTCCAAAAAATTCAAGAGGAAGGAACACTTCCAAGCTCTTTCTATGAAGCTAGCATTACTCTAATCCCAAAACCAGATAAAGACACTACCAAGAATAAGAATTATAGGCAAATATCTTAAGAACATAAATGCTAAGCAGATCCAAGATGGCTGCACCCAGGTGAACACCTAGCCGCAGCTGCACACAACAATTTCAATAAAATACAACTAAAATATAAAACGGACATTGCCCAGAACTACAGGAAGGTTGACTGACTGGAAATTCTACAGCGAGAAGCAAGGAGAAAACCAAAAGGAGGCACGGAGGAACTGTAAAAGCCCAAGGTACGGAGACACGCGGCGCACGCGGAGAGGAAGGAGCTGGAGAGGAGGGAGGCCGAGTGCCTGGCTGGCGTTCCCTAGCGGGAAGGAGATAAAACTCCGACTGAGCTGGACCCCCGACTGCTCTGAACCCCAGTTCTAAGCCAGACCCCGGGGACTCAGGCTCAGCCATAGGGAGCCGGGCTGTAAGGCGGAACCCCAGGGAGAGGCGAAAGAGGTCCCGGAGGTGCGCACACTGCACACAGAGAAGGGACAGTCGGCTGTGCCGCGGGATTGCCCTGACGGGAAGGAGACTGGGGCTCCAGACTGCTCTGAACACCACCTCCAACTCCACTTCAAACGGAACTGAACCCCAATACCGGGCTCATTGTGGGAGAGCATAGACTGTTTGGCAGCAGGCGAAAATCGAGGGCACCTTTCTCTCAGAGGCGCCAGCAGCGAACACTGAAGGACCCGCATAGGGCGGGGCCGACGGAAGCCAAAGCTGCAGGCTCCACCCTGAAACCCCGTCCCATCTGTAACTGCGAAATGCGACAACAAAATAGATCACAAACGAAAGAAATGGAGGACAAAAAGCATCTGGATATAGAGTTCAAATCTACGCTTACAAGGTTTTTCAAGAATTTCCTAGAAAAGATGGATAAGGCCTATGAGGATATGAAAAGAGATCAACTAGAATTAATAAGGAGTCAACAAGAAATGATAAGGGATCAACAAGAAATAAAGAATACATTGTCTGAAATAAAAAATATTTTACAGAGTCCTAAAAACAGAAGGGAAGATCGCAAGAATCAAGTCAAAGATTTGGAACATAAAGAGCCAGAAGACACTCCTCCACAGAAGCTAGAAGTCAAGAGAATCCAGAAAATTGAAGATAATGTAAGAAACCTCTGGGACAACTTCAAGCAAACCAACATCAGAATTATGGGGGTCCCAGAAGATGAGAGAGAGCAAGATATCGAAAACATACTGAAAGAAATAGTGACAGAAAACTTCCCCCACCTGGTGAAAGAATTAGATTTACAAGTCCAGGAAGCACACAGAACTCCAAACAAAAGGAATCCAATGAGGACCACACCGAGACACATCATTATTAAAATTCCAAGAGCAAAAGACAAAGAGAGAATATTAAAAGAAGCAAGAGCAAAGAAGGTAGTTACCTATAAAGGAGTACCTATACGATTGTCAGCTGACTTCTCAACAGAAACCATGCAGGCCAGAAGGGAATGGCAAGAAATATTCAAGGTGATGAATAGCAAGAACCTACAGCCAAAAATAATCTACCCAGCAAAGCTATCACTCAGAATCGAAGGCCAGATAAAGAGCTTCACTAATAAAAAAAAGCTAAAGGAGTTCATCACCGCCAAACCAGAATTATATGAATTGCTGAAGGGGGTTCTTTCAGAAGAGAAAGTAAACAAAGATAAAAATTATGAACAACAAATACGTAACTATCAACAAGTGAATCTAAAAACCAAGGAAATTAAAAAAATCTGATGAACAATATTAACTGTTGAATATAATAGAATCAGAGGCACACTCCTTATTAAATACCTGATTGCTTGTGTATGCCACACAGGCCTCACTCTGGAAGTCCCTCTGCATCATTGCCTCCTGAAGTGAGACTCAACAGTTTAATGGAATTGGTGTATTTTCAAGACTACATAATCGAGTCAATGAACTAAGGAGCCGTCTACCAACTTGGCTTCTGGAATGTAAACCTTTATTATTTAAAAGGCAGGACTGAAGGGACCAAAGTTCTGCCACCTGGAAACAGCTTTCCCTTTCCAGCCCAGAAATATAGGCAGAAAAAAAAGCTGCTTCCGAAGTGAGAGCTTGCTGAAACCAGTTTAGCTCAATGGATAGAGCGTCAGTCTGCGGACTGAAGGGTCCCAAGTTCAATTCCAGTCAAGGACATGTACATTGGCAGCTGGTCTATGGCTCTCTCTCATCGATGTTTCTAGCTCTCTATTCTTCTGTAAAAAAATCAATAAAATATATATATATATTAAAAAAAAAAAAAAAACACATAAATGCTAAAATATTCAACAAAATACTAGCAAATCACACCCAGCAATACATTAAAAAGATCATACACCATGATCAAGTGGGATTTATTTCAAGGATGCAAAGCTGGTACAATATCCACAAATCAGTAAAGGTGATACTTCACAAGTTGAAAGACAAAAAGCACACGATCATATCAATGCAGAAAAAGCATTTGACAAAACCCAACACTCTTTTTTGATACAAACTCTCAGCAAAGTGGAAATAAAAGTAAATTACCTCAACATAAATAACAAATCTATGACAAACCTAAAGCTAACATCATACTCAATGGGCAAATACTAAAACCATTTCCCCTAAGAACAGGAACAAGACAGGGATGCCCACTTTCACCACTCCTATTTGACATAGCATTGGAAGTGCTAGCCATAGTGATCAGTCAAGAAGAAGAAATAAAAGGTACCCAAATTGGAAAAGAAGAAGTAAAACTATCATTATTCACAGGTGACCTGATATTATACATAGGGAATCCTAAAGACTCCTTCAAAAAACTACTAGATTTAGTAAAAGAATTCGGCAGGATACAAAGTTAATGCCCAGAAAAATCTATGGCCTTTTATATATCAACAATGAATGCACAGAGAAACTAAAAAAAAAAAAAAAAAAAAAAAAAAAAAAGTCCATTAACCATTGTAACAAAAAATTTGAGATACTTAGGAATAAACTTAACTATGGAGGTAAAAGACTTGTACTCAAAAACTACAGGATATTGAAAAAAAACAAAAGAAGATATAAACAAGTGGAAGAATATACTGAGTTCATGGACTGGTATAATCAACATCATTAAAATGTCCATTCTACCTAAAGTAACCTACAATTCCCTGAACCTGGTTTGGCTCAGTGGATAGAGCGTCAGTCTGCGGACTGAAAGGTCCCGGGTTCGATTCTGGTCAAGGGCATGTACCTTGGTTGCGGGCACATCCTCTGTAGCGGGTGTGCAAGAGGCAGCTGATCGATGATTCTCTCACATCAATGTTTCTAACTCTCAAATCCCTCACTCTTCCTCTCTGTAAAAAATCAATTTAAAAAAATTAAAAAAAAAAGAAAACACTAAACTCTTAAAAAAATAAATAAAGTAACCTACAATTCAATGCAATCCCCATTAAAGTATGAATGGCATATTTCACAAACCTAGAAATATCCAAAAATAATTTATATGGAATAAAAAAAGACCCTGAATAGCTGCAGCAATCCTGGAAAAAAAAAAAAAAAAAAGAAAAGAACAAAGTTGGAGGGATCACAATAACAGATATCAAGCTATATTATTGTAGAAGGCCGCTGTTCTCAAAACTTCCTGGTATTGGCACAAGAACAGACATGTAGACCTTGGAACAGAACAGCGAACCCAGAACCCAAGCCATTTTGCTCAATATTTGACAAAGGAGGCAAGAGCATACAACGGAGTCAAAACAGTCTCTTTAATAAATGGTGTGGGTAGAATTGGACAGACACATGCAAAAAGTGAAACTAGACTACTAACTTATACCATACACAAAAATAAACTTGAAATAGATAAGAGACTTAAAGGTAAGATGGAAAATCAGAAAAGCCTTATAAGAATCCATAGGCAGCAAAATATTAGACATATCTTTGTAGCAATATCTTTACCAATACATCTCCTAGAACAATGAAAACTAAGGAGAAAATAAACAAATGGGACTACCCTATATAATAAAGAGGTAATATTCAAATTGATCCTCACTCCAACACACAAGATGGATGCCACATGTGGACACAAAATGGCCTCCACAAGATGGCCAGTAGGAGAGAGCAGTTGGGGACAACCAGACTGGCATGGGAGGACAGTTAGTGGCAATCGGGCTGGTAAGGAAGGGGGCAGTTAGGTGTCAATCAGGCTGATGGGAGTGGTTAGGGGTTATCAGACTGGCAGGCAGAAGTGGTTAGGGGCAATCAGGCAGTCAGGCAGGCGAGCAGTTGGGAGTCAGCAGTCCTGGATTGTGAGAGGGATGTCCAACTGCCCGTTTAGGCCCAATCCCTCGAGGCATCCTAGATTGGAGAGGGTGTAGGCTGGGCTGAGGGTGCAGGCTGGGCTGAAATGCATGCCCTCCCCCCCAGGCATGCATTTCATGCATTGGGCCTCTAATGTCAAAATAAAAAGCTTCTGCACAGCAAAAGAAACTATCAACAAAACAAGAGAGCCCACTGCATGGGAGAATATATTTGCCAATGTTACATCTGATAAGGATTTAATCTCCAAAATTTATAGGGAATTCCTAAGTGAACAAAAGGATGAAAAACAACCCAATTTAAAAATGGCAAATGACCTAAATAGACACTTTTTGAAAATGGACATACAGAAGGCCAAGAACCATATGAAAACATACTCCAAGTCTCTAATCATCTGAGAGATGCAAATCAAAATGACAATGAGGTACCATCTCACACCTTTCAGAATGGCTACCATCAACAAATCAATAAACGACAAGTGCTGCCGAGGATGTGGAGATAAAGGAACCATCATTCACACAGCTGGTGGGAATGCAACCTGGTGCAGCCATTATGGAAAACAGTATAGTGTTTCCTCAAAAAATTAAATATGGAACTCCCATTTGACCCAATAATCCCACTTCTAGGACTATATCCCAAGAAATCAGAAACATTAATCAGAAAGGATACATGCAACCAGTAGCACAATTTACAATAGCTAAGACTTGAAAACAGCTTACATGCCCATCAGTGGATGAGTGGATTAAAAAACTGTGGTACATTTATTTACACAATGAATTACTCTGCTGGTGTGAAAAATAAAGAACTCTTATCATTTCCAACAGCATGGATTGACCTAGAGGGCATTATGGTAAGTGAAATAAGCCAGTTGGATAAATATCACATGATCTCATTCATTTGTGGAGTATAATGATCCACATAACTTCAAGTGTAACAATGTTCACATCACAGTTGTACCAGAAGAAGAGAGATTTCAAGAGATTAAAAACCTATTTGCAGAAATAAGGATGTGAAACTTCCCTAATCTGGTGAAGGAAATAGACATACAAGTCCAGGAAGCACAGAGGGTCCCAAACAAGAAGAACCCAAAGAGGTCCATACCAAGACACATCATAAGTAAAATTATGCAAGTTAAAGACAAAAGAAATCTGAAAATCAGCAAGAGAAAAGTAGTTAGTTACCTACATCAGAGCTCCTGTAATAATCTTATTTCTCAAGAGAAACTTTGTAGGTTAGAGGGATTAAAATTCAAAATGATAAAAAGCAAGAACCTACAATCACGATTACTCTTCTCAGCAAGGCTATCACTTAGAAGAGAAGGAGAAATATGGAGCTTTTCATAAAGTAAAAAAAGCTGAAGGAGTTCATCACCACCAAATGATAGTTTATACAAATGAAAAAAAAAAAAAAAGCTGGGTTAGCAATACATCTATCAGAAAAAATAGACTTTAAATCAAAGGCTATACTAAGAGACTAAGAAGTAATCACCAATTCCACTTCTATGTATTTATCCAAAGTAACACAAAATCAAAATGACATATGCATCCCAAATTCTTTGCAGCATTATTTACAATAGACAAGATATGGAAGAAACCTAAGTGTCCATCGGATAGACAAATGGGTAAAGAAGGTCTGATACTATCTACAATCATTTATTATTTACCAAAAGAAAGAATGAAATCTTATCATTTCCAACAACAGAAATGGAAATTATGCTAAGTGAAATAAGACAGACAAAGACAAGTACCACATGATTTCAAATACATGTGGAATCTAAAGAAAACAAATGAACAAACAAAACAGAAACAAACTCATAGGTACAGAGAACATGTTGATGGTTGCCAGATAGGAGGGAGGTTGGACGGATGGGTGAAAAGGGGGAAAAGATTAATATTTACAAATTGCCAGTTATAAAAACAGTCATGGGGATGTAAAGTAGAACATCTATCCTATCTAACAAAGAGGGAATATCCTCATTGGCCATCACAAAGATGGATACATCCAGCGCTGAAGCTAAGTTCCCATGAGGAGCCTAACGAGCGATCAGCAGGGACCTGAGGCTACACCCTACCCTGCCTCCATGGGGCTTGACGGGACCTCAGGCTGTGCCCTCAACCCCAGTGCTAGGCTGGGGACCTCAAGTCGTGCCCCCCACCAGGTGGGGCTTGACAGGGAACTTCAGGCCTCACCCACCCAATCCTGGCACCAGGCTGGGGGACCTCAGATGGCATCTCCTGCGCAGCAGGGCTTAACGGGGGATTTCAGGCTGCACCCCCTGGCCTTGCACCAGGCCAGGACCTGAGGCTGCACCTCCCTGCCTGGCTGGGCTTGACAGGGGACCTCAAGGTGCAGCCCCAATGCTGGGTCGGAGGACCTCAGGCCATGCCCCCACCCAGCGGGGTTTGACAGGGGATCTCAGGCCATTTCCCCCACCTGGTGGGGCTTGATGGGGGTTCTCAAGGCATGCCCCCCACCCCAGTCTGGGCTGGGGGACCTCAGGCCACATCTCGTCTTGGCGCTGGGCCAGGGACTGAGGCTACGTCCCCTGCCTGGCGGGGCTTGACAAGGGTGGGACTGGCCAGGTTTGGATCTAGCCCAATGGGGGCAGGGGCTGGCCGGGTCTGGGTCTCACATGATTTTGAGGCACATGTGGGTGGGCGGGGACTTGACTCTGGGTCCCGTGGTACACCCCAAACTCTGACAGGAGAAAGGTTTTCATATACATTTTACTAATTTTCTTTCATCTCTGACACTTCTATTCTAGAGAAAGTGCAAATAGCAATATTAAATTATTTCTTCTTATTAATCCCCTTTTAATGTACACAAATTTCATGCACTGGGCCTCTAGTGTGTATACATATATATATACACACACACACACACACACACACATATATACATACACACACACACACATATATTGATATATGTATGTATGTATCTGCCCCCTGGTGGCCAGTATGTATGTGTGTGTATATGTATATGTATATGTATATGTATATGTATATGTATATGTATATGTATATGTATGTATATATATACTAGAGGCCCAGTGCATGAAATTCGTATGTATATATGTATGCATGAAATATATATATATATATATATATATGTATGTATCTGCCCTCCTGGTGGCCAGTATATACACACACACACACACACACACACACACACATACATATATAATATATATATACTGGCCACCAGGGGGCAGATGCTCAATGCAGAAGTTGACCCCTGATGGTCAGTGTGCTCCCACATCAGGAGCACTGTTCAGCTGATAGATGGGTCCCAGACTCAGGGCTCACAGGTGGCAAGCACAGCTGCAGCAGTGTGAGCCTCACCCACAGACATTCCCCCCTGGCCAGGATGAGCGGGAGCAGCCTGACACCCAGCCTAGGCTCGGGCTCCTCCCCAGCCACCTGCTGCTTCGCACAAGTTTGTGGATCCACGCAGACAGTGGGCTGAAGCCCCATGAGCTGGCAGGTAAGTCCAGGCTGTGGTGGTGAGGAGGTCCACTGATCCCTGCAGGCCAGGCCAAGGGACAGGCTTCTAGTAAGCCAATAACACTGTAAGAAATACATATGGTGTCAAATGGGTACTAGACTTTCTAGGGTGATCACTTTGTAAGTTACATAAATGTCTAATCACTATGTTGTGCACCTAAAATGAATACAATATTGTATGAAAACTATAATAAAAATCTCTCTCTCTCTATCTATCTCTATCTGTTTCTCTCTCTTTTTAAAAGCGGAAGATTCCTTCTGTCCAAGGAGAGATGGGGAATAACATACACTCCAACAAAATATTGGGCTCTGAAAAACCAGCTCTGTCCAACTCCATTCATTCTACCTGGTAGGGATTTTCAATGCTGATTCAAGATAATGAGATACTCCTGCTCCTCCCGCTAAAACTCAGCAGCCATACTGTCCCATTTCACAACCAAACCAAGGAAATTCAATAAACAAACCCAAGAACATCTACTGTACCTTATATACACATTATATTGCATTTTTGTTTATACTATAAACACCTAGAACACCTAGAACACACAATATGATCAGTGCAACACATGGTCCTTTTATTGGGGATAGGTTAGTTAGAAAGGGGCAGTGAGAGCAACTAGGAATCTGCTTGTACTAAGAGAAGCAGTTGTTGGGGCATTCAAGCAAATGAGGCTGGCACATTCTGTTGGAGGATTCACCATGAGCGAGAAAAGGCCCAGAGGTGGAGACTCACCATAAGGAAGCCCAGAAATCCTCAGTGGAACCAAAGGAGCCAGGAGGCAGCTATGGGATCAGCTGATAGCTATGTTGATCACGTGGTTCCTTCTGGTGAGTGTGCAGCTAAACATGGAATAGAGAAAATAGGGTCAGGTCATCCTCTCAGTGAAATGCGAGGCAGAGATAAGCTTCATGTCAGTGGGAGAAGCATCCTGAGCATTCAGAAAACAAAGGAGAGCATGTCTAAAGGGTTTTTGAATGTCAGAGCCATTATCTCATCAGAGTCACACACCCAAGTTTCTTCAGTTCTTAACCCCCAGTCCTCCACAGGCCCCATGCCTCCACACCTCCATCCCTGCCACTTCACTGACCCCTAAAGGACTTCCAATGCCTAAGGATTGAGGTTTCCAGAGATAGGTGGGTTGAGAACCAGTGACACCACTGGCCAGCCTGATAACCAGTACAACCCACCACTGTGAGGCAGATGGTTTGAGGGACACTAGGCTCTGTAGACTTTCACCAGCTGGCCCCATGTGAAAGGGTGTCCTTGCCCACCGACCTTATCCCAGAAGGGTCAGTAACACGAGTATGTGCCCAGCTGATTCTTAGGGAGTTTGCCTGGGGGAACACTTGGCCGCCATCTGACCTCCTTCCTGTCCAGGAAGCCTCTCCCGTCTTTCTAACTGTGGCCTGTCAGGTCAGCAGTACACGGGTGAAGTTTCTGCCCTGCATGGCTTTCTGTCTACCAGGCCCATCCATCTAGGTCCCCTGATGCCAGGACCATACAAATGCTAAAGAAGTGCCCACCTGCCTAAGGGACAGACACCCACAACCCATCTGCATGAAGGGGGGGCCAGATTTCACCAACATTTATGGGATTCTTTGGCCCTCAAGAAAGGGCTGACCTGATTAAGAACAATGCAATGATTCAGAATAACAGACCATGCACAGATAGGAGGGCCCACAGCCCCAGATGCCTCACTTGCAATTCATGGAGAGCCTCCCAAGCATATGCCTACTGATACCTGACTATTCTTGCTCCACACACACATGCATCCAGACACACACAAGTGGGGTGCTGGTGAATCTGACCACTCTCAGGAGGATGCAGGAAAGACGTCATTTGTGGTGAGTACCTGGTACAAATATTCCCAGCATGACTAATTTCAAGCTACCCACCTGATGTCACTGAACATAGATCCCAGAAGAGACATGTACCATTGACTACCTAAAGCTAGTATGAGCCAGATTCAGTGCACTCCATCCCCTGTCAAATGATTATGTGCACACAAGCCACTTACCCCCTGCTTGTGACCCTCCACTCCCACCCAGATATATTTAAAAATCATTTTACATAAATGAACACATAAGCACATTTCCATCCTTCTCCTCACTGAATATACAGATAGACCACTTCTTACTACCTACACTGTTACAGACAAAACCCTAATTATCCTTGAATATTCACAGTATACACCTACAATTATATGTACACACATAACATGGGCCTGAATACTAACATGGGCAACCAATATACCATCCAGATAGAAACACTGAATACATACACACACAGGCCCTCTAAAACCATCATGTACACAATTGTCTCATATGTCACCCAAATAAAGATCCATATGCAATCCCACAAGCCCTAAAATACACATATTCCATGATTCCTGAACACACACACACACACACACACACACACACAAAAAAAAAACCTGGATAGTCTCCTTGCTTGCAAACACGCAAAGTGAACCCTCACATTCTCTATAACAGTGTTTTTCAACCTTTTTTGGGCAAAGGCACACTTGTTTCCTGAAAAAAATCACGAGGCACACCACCATTAGAAAATGTTAAAAAATTTAACTCTGTGCCTATATTGACTATATATAAAGTAATTCTCTTGAATAGGAATCAAATAAACACAAAGAAAGTATTTTATAATTACTTTATTATGAAATATTAAGTAAACAAAATAGTGAAAAATTATAAAATTCTTGTCTTGTCTGCACCTACGGCACACCAGGCATGTGCCGCGGAACAGCGGTTGAAAAACGCTGCTCTATAATATACAGCCCATCCATAATCTCCAGAAACTTAAATACATAAACAGTCACAAACAACTACTTATCAAATACACATAAGACCACTTCATACACACTGAGACAACACATACAAGGAGCAATACCAAATTCTGTAAGCATTACATTCTGGAACAGATGCAAAGAGGACCCTAAGCCTCCTGATAGACTCACAAATCCGAAATACTCAAACCTCAAATCACTCATGAATATCCACCCCACATGCTCAATAGATACATGCAAAACACAAAAGCACTGAGAATCCCTTAACTCTCACTAATGTGCATACACAATTCTCACACACCTATGGAAACACACACACACACACACACACACACACACACAGGCGCGTGTGCAGTGCGCAAATATTCCCAATTACTGAATATATATAAACCCCTCAAACACTATACATTATGCCACCTCTCCAGAATATAACCTCATCACCTCCCCTCTGCAGTATGTAACAAAAGCACACTGTACACATTTTTTTCTCCAGCATCACTGAATATACAGACCACTGCTTGATAACTACTAGCAAATACATATAGAAACACTTTAGTATTCTCCAAAAAAATACACTTTAAATACTCCTAAGAGCCCCTGAACAAATTGATAATTCATGCACCTGGTGATAGATATACCGTATTTTTCAGACCATAAGACGCTCCGGACCATAAGACGCACCAGTTTTTAGAGAAGGGAAATGAAGAAAAAAAGATTCTGAAACAAATAGTGTCCTAAAATATTTTATGTGCATTAAAACCCAACATCACAGTCATAAACACATGTAATCAACCCTGTAAACAGCAACATTTAGAACCATTTTAGAGCTGGGCAAGCACACAGAGACCACACAGAGCCGGGCAAGTTAAAAAACTTTTATATGTGTAGGCTATATTTGGACCATAAGATGCAGGGATTTCCACCCCCCCCCCCCCGACTTCTGGGGGGGAAAAAGTGCGTCTTATGGTCCGAAAAATACGGTAAGCACAAACCAGTATATATGGGCAAGACATGCAGAAATATTTCCAGCAAATCACATATGAAATAACTTCCAAATTACCCCTAGCTAATGAGTCAGACCTCATATCTACAAATACTAACCAATAACCTTATCACACACCTCTGATACATAAACACAATCCTCCCACTCCCCTGTATAAGCACAGAAACCTCTCTCCTCAACAAATGCACATATACTCGGTACCCAAAATATGTCCGCCCTAGAGCCCCTACTGAAAAATTCTCTGGAATACACAGGAATACACACGTCAACTCCACACACACACTCAACACAAGCCCCAAATAGACCCATGAACACCCAGTGCACTGCAAATATGCAAACCTACCTCCCTGTACTTATGTCCCAAATACACTTCATGCCACACTACCTGCATACACAGAACCCCACACTCCCAAATTCCCACAGAATTAACTCTTCCATCTTGCAGAATACAGCCACACACACACCACACAGAATCGCACTATCACTACTGCACACCAGCATATACAAGACCTACCAGTCCTAAACATAGTCACAGATCTGCCCTCTGCACACGGAAACAGGCGAAGATCACAAAAAGAAATACACATAATATTACAACATGCCCTGAATACACAATGATCCGTCTACATTCCCCAAATACAAAACACAGATCATACACCCAAGCTTGTCCTAACATTGCCCTATGCGTATGCAGATAATCCTTCCAAATCAGCCATTAGAAAAAACCCAGAATTCGAAGGGGGAAAACAAAACGAGTAAATTTCAGCAAACATCAAATTACAAACACATTATCACTAACTGCTTGAGTATTTATGCACTGCATCTCAACACCCCCAAATACAGCACTCAACCCTACACACTCACAGAAACACAGGCAGGACCTCCCCGTGATCACAAACATCCACAGACAGAGCGAGCGCACACATTTGAGTCCACATCTCAGATTCCCTCCACCAAGCTAAGAGGCACACATCCCAGGCCTGCCCTCCACCCCAGGCCTCACACACCCAGGCCTGTCCCCCACCCCAGGCCTCACACACCCAGGCCTGCCCTCCACCCCAGGCCTCACACACCCAGGCCTGTCCCCCACCCCAGGCCTCACACATCCCAGGCCTGCCCTCCACCCCAGGCCTCACACACCCAGGCCTGCCCTCCACCCCAGGCTCCTGGCAGAGGCATTATGTGGTCACAAGGCCGCTGCCCTCAGGGCGGGGTGCGGGGAAGGAAGCGGCTGGCTGAGGGGCTCCAGGGGGAAGGAGCCCCGGGACCTGTGGGAGGGGAGGCTCCGCCATGTCCGCTCATTTCCAATGAGGGCAGCTTCCTGCTGACCCGGAGGCGCTTTCAGATCCGGAAGAACTGCCGGGAGCTGCGTGTCCAGAAAGCGGGGACACAGAGGAGCCGGGCGGACAGCTCATGGGCATCACTGGACCCGTGGAGGCCCCGCACACTGACCGCCCGCCCAGCACCGCCAGTCAGAGCCCATTCCCCTGTGAGCACCACCGCAAGTGAGCGGGGTGGGGAACACAGACCTGGGGGCAAACAGCAGAGAAGAGGGGGACACCTGAGGGGTGCGGAGGCCGCGCGCCCCTTCCCTCCTGTTCACCTAACGGACTCCCCAGGCCGCCATGCCAGGCACCACGTGCAGCCTGGGAGGCGGTTGGGGACGCTCCCTGCCATTAGCGCATGCGCGCTACCCTAGGGGAGCCAACCGCCTTAGCGCATGCGCCTATGGGAGCCAACCGCCTTAGCGCATGCGCCCCTGGGAGCCAACCGCCGCAACGGACGCTGGGAGCAGTTGTAGGACAGAGCCCCGCCCCCAGTGGGCATGCTCCTGCGTCTTGGCGCGAGGCACCCTGGGAAGAGGCCCTTGCTGTCCCTGCAGCAGAGGAAGAGAACCCTGACCCCGTCCCTTCAGTATTTATTCAGTATGTGGAGGTTTTTCAATAAAAGCTGCTTCACAGATGTTTCCTTTGCAAGGTTGTTGTTCAAACATTGGTCAAAACGTGGCTGTCTGCACCAGTTTCCCTTGACATGGCAGGTAGCATGGGAACAATGTCACTCTGCCCACCCTGCATATTTGTATTTATTATATTGCAGAATTTCAATCGTCAATAAAACATACTTATAGTAGCAGAATAAATATACTTTTGTTTGTCATACTTTCAAAAGAAACTAAAATTATCTGATCCCCTTCCCGCTCATTTGCAAGAAGGGAAAGTGGCAGGAGAAAGACATATCACTGCATTTTCCATTTTGCACAATTTGACTCTAAACTACGCAAAGGCATTACTTCTTTAACATATTACAAAAGGTGAAAGATTAGACATTGAACAACATAGTACTCTGAGAAACAAAAGTGATTTCTGGTCTTGCCCTGTAGGCTGCAGGCCTTGCCCTGATGGACTGGGGCAAAGGCAATGGGTTGTAAGGCTGGGTTGGCTGCTTCTGCAGGGCTCCCAGCACTGGGCGGAACTTGGGGCCACCTAAGGAATGGGTGCACACAGCAACCCAGTATGCTGCCTCTGTGGGGTAAATCCTAATTTCAAACACTGGGATCCATGAGCGATACATTCTCATTATTTCTTCAGACCCCATGTTCTGAATTTTGTTCAGAAAGCGTAGCCTGTGTTGAAGTAAACCAAGACCAGATAGGAAGCAGGATGAAGGACCCTGAACTAGGGTGATGGATCAAGAACGGAGATAAAGGACACATCAATAACTGGGTGCCTAGAACTTAACTTTGGGGGTCATTACTGTTAGTGTGTCTTTAAATTTATGACTTTAAATTTGAAAGGAACTGCTGGTTCTTGCCTACCTATCAGAGCCCTCCATGGAATGCCCCCCACCACCCCAGCCAACCAGCCCTCTGCCCCTCCCCCGCTGCAGAAGGTCAGGAGCCCCACATTCTACTGTTTAAATCCCAACCTTCCCTCCACTGGATGGTGAGCAGCTGTTGGAGCAGGTCACTCTCTGGATCCTCGGCTTGACTTTTCTTGTTGTGGAGGCTTCTAGGCAGCGGTGGTCCGTGAATGAGCCTGCGGGGATGGCTTCAGTAGGAGGTAGGACTATAGATTGGAGGGAGGAAGTTTTAAACACTGAGCTGTCCCTCAAGACTTGGGATTGAAATGTGACTCTGGGGAAACACGGTTTGACTGAAGTAGGGGGAGAGAGCACTGGACCTCCAAGGACCTGTCACCCTGGGAGGCTGGGAGCCAGTGGGAACCGGTGACGGCACTGGCCGGAGGGCTCCTCAGAGGGGGTCAGGGTGGCTCAGGGACATGCCTGGGTGTGGAGAAATGCCAGTAGTAGACATGTGGGTTCTTCCTAGAGGGAAGAGTAGTGGGCGATATCGTGGGGGTGGCACAGGGTGGTCATGGGAAAGCCCAGTCCTGTGTGCTGTTCTGCGGGCACCTGGAAGGTCCTCCTCCTGCTGCCGCCCAGAGCTTCTTCCCTGCCTCCAGCCCAGAGCCCACTGCTCCTCAGCCCAAGGAGCTGCCTGGTGGCTGAGATTCCACATGGGCAGGGCAGCCAGGAAACTTCCACCAAGACAGGGCCCGCTTCCCTGAGCTGTCCCCAATTGTTCCCCCCATGACACCAGGTCTTCAGGCCGACTTCCTCTTGTCCTGCATCTCATGGTGCACCCTCTGCCCTGTCTTTACCTCTGGGACGAGGGTTTTGCTGACAGTGCACGTCCCTACTTCAGGGACAGAAAATAAATGTGGAGCGTGGGTGGTGTTCCACGGAACGTCTGTGAAGGTGGGTTCCTTTTTAAAGGGGGAAGGGGAGCCCAGGGGCAGGAGGACCCGGCCTGTGCCAAGGCCACCAGAACAGACGTCTCCCAGGGCCAGGCCTCTGAGGCTGGCAGGGTCGGTGCCGGGGAGTCCTTAGGGAGGCTCTCAGGGCAGCGCTGGCTGGGCTGGTGCTTCTCGCAGACAGGGGTCAGGGAGCCTTGGCGAACGGGGAGCAAGCTCTCCAGTGGAATAATTCCCAACTGGAGGTCAGAGTGTGACCATGACCTGAGGACATTTGCCACCTCCCCAGTTTGCCCATCCAAAGGGCCCTCCCTGGTGAGACTCACTGCCCTGGTTCCCCAGTGGCTAAAGGGGCCCAGAGCGCCTCAGTGCTGTTTGCTGGGCCTCCTCCTCCATTCCCCCTTTCCTTTGTCTCCACAGCATCTGCAGCGCTGGGAGCGGATGTGAGCCTGAAGCCCGGTGCCTCCCTGACTGCTTTCATGGCCCAGCCCTGTCCCCAGCCCTCTACTGGCCCCGCACACCGGCCCCCTGGGGAGCAGCACCTGCCGTCCCCAAAGACCCCATCATTCCCTCCTGGCCGCCCCCTGGTGCTGCCGGCTTGGCCCAGGACACCTCTGGTGGCAGGAGATGCTGGTCAAGGTTCCGTTGGGACTGGGGCTTACAACATCATGGCCCAGGTCAGCTCAGAAGGGAGGCGACCACAGCCCTCCCAGACTCAGACCATTGTCCTGACCCAGGCGCCCCTCTACGGGAGTGCTCCAGGTGCCGCCTGTGGGGGTGCTGTGTGTCCTGCACCCCTCTTCTTGGAAGCCACTGCGGTGGAGAACATTATGCCTGCCACGGCTTTCGGGGGCACCCAGGCCGGCGATGGAGGCTGGTGTCCCAGCCTTCCTCCTCAAGCTCCACCGCCAGCTGCCCAGTTGATCCCCATCGTCTCCCGAGTAGACCCCAGAACAGGGCCACACGGGGCTGCCAGGGAGGGTGGCCTGGCCGCCTCCCAGTCCAAGGCCTCGCTGGACGCCTCTGACCCCAAGAGTGTGTACGAGGACTTCCGTCGTTGGCGGCGCTTCAAGGCCCTGGCCCGGGGGCACCTTCCCCAGAGTCCTGATGTGGATGCTCTTTGCTGCTTCCTCATGTGAGTGCACTGGGCAGGGCAGGGGCGCTCCTGGAACTTTCCCATCACAGAGGGAGTGGGAGGGCCCTGCAGGCGGGCTGATGCAGGGACGCTGGCGGGAAGGCCTGAGGGTGGGGTCCCAGCTATGGATGAGAGTGCGGGGTCACCTCCAGGCCTGGTTCTTGGGCTGGTGTGTAGTGAGGCCCTGACAGCAGCAGCTGGAAGGCCTGTCTGCACACAGAGGCCTCCTCCCTCACCTGCGGGTGCTCAGTCCTGCCGGGTGGGGGTGGGATGGGCTCCACTGAGCTGGGGTGGCCAGATGGGCAGAGGCCAGGCTGGGCGGTGACTGAACCTCACACATTACAGGCCAGAGCTCCGGCCCCTGTCCCGCCTGAAGCCCACCATGACGCTGGAGGAGGGAATAGGGCGGGCCATGCAGGAATGGCAGCGCAAGAGCTACTGTGACCGGAGGGTCTATTTTGAGATGGCAGAAAAGTGAGTCAGGGTCCTGGCTCCCCACACCGGGGGAGGAGGCTGACTGGGGGCCAGGGTCCAGCTGTGAGGTCTCATCAGAGAGGAGGGGGTGGGAGGGTGGCACTCAGCATGGGGTCCCCACAGCCCAGAGGCACTTCTCCTGGGGAAGCCCCTCCCTCAGCTTCAGAGCGTGGGTGCTCCTGTCCCACCTCCCGGGAGCTCCCCCTCCTCTGAGGCTGACCTGTCCTGGGCGGGACATGAAGGCTCAGGACAGGCTGGGGAGGGGGTGCCCGCCCAGGGGGCCAGACCCCAGCCAGAGGGGCTGTGCAGCAATGTGCCAGCAGCCTCTTGCTTCCCCAGGGTCCGGGCCCTGACAGCCCCAAGGCCCTTGTTTTCCATCCTCTGCCCGCTGCTGCCTGTGCGGGCTCCTGGCGGCTCCTTCTCAGCACAGCCTGTGCCCTCACCCCAGGTTCATGGCGTTTGAGGCGGAGGAGCAGGTGCAGGCTCAGAAGTTGCAGTTGGAGAAGGGGGCGCAGACCCAGCCTCCTGCCCCACCGAGACCTGGTCCTCGGGGGCCCCCAGCCCCAGTGGTGGGCGCGCAGCCAGGTACGTCAACAGGTTCCCACAGGAGCCCATGCCCCCAGGCAACAGGGCCCAGTGCAGGCCACTGTCCCCCACATGGCCTTCTCCTCAGGGGGCTTTGGGCTTGAAGGGAAGCAGCCCAGAGAGCCGGGCCTCAGCGCCCTGTGTCCCCATGGGGTCTGGGCCGGGTCCCCTTTCTCATCCCCTCGCCCCGCTCCCTGCCAAGGGCCCACATAAAGTCTGCTGAGAAGCGGGCTGGCTGCGGGGCCCCTTGGAGTCGGTGGCTCCCAACGTCCTCACCGCTGAACCTCTTGGGTGCTGCCCTCTGGCCTCCCCTCACACAGTCACAGGCTTCAGTGGCCTGACCCAGCCGCACCCGTTTTACTGCCCCAACACTGCCCTCCGCTTCGCGTGCTCTGCAGGTGGGAGCTTTCTCCCCTCACGCTCCTCCTCTTCCCTCTGCCCAGCGCCCACTCCCAGGAAGGCTGTACCCAGCGCCCAGCGCGCCCACACCGCCCAGCCGCCCTGGGAAACTGAGTCACACAATATGATCCCCCCTGAGGCCGAGCAGGAGGACATGGACCTCACGGAGGCGCTGCCCATGGGGGCGCCCGGCGGAGGATGGGCAGAGGAAGTGAAGGAGTGGCTGCAGGATGAGGGTCTCCTGAGCTACCTGGACCAGCTGTGCTCCCAGGAAGACTTTGTCACCCAGGTGAGCTGGCCCGCAGCTCCAGGCCTACAAGGTCCCAGAGGGTGGCGCTGCTGCCCCAGACCCGGGTTCCTCCAGGCTGATGGGATGGGGCTCTGCTCTTTGCTCCTGAGCTGGGCGCCTGAGAGTGTGTGTGTCTGTGTGTGCATGTGTGCGCTTTGTGTGGGTGTGGTGTGTGGTATCTGTGTTCATGTGGGTGTCCCCTTGTGTGTTTATGTGTATGCACGTATCTATCTGTGTGTGCATGTGTGTTCTTGTTTATCTCTGTGTGTGTCTGTGTGTGTACATGTGTGTGTACCTGATGACCGTGATGGAGGGGAACACCCACCTGTGCAGGAGGACGGGGGTCTTGGCTTTCCCACTTGTCCTCCAGGCCCCGCTGCCTCCCAGTTCCCTCCCTGCCAAGGGGCTCACGGCTGCTTCCTCTGTCCCAGGTGGAGGAGGTCATTGACCCCCAGTTCCTGAAGCATCTGAATTCCCCAGACGCCCAGCTGGACCCCTTGGCCCTTGCTGAGGAGTTGGAGCAGGAAGAAGGGCTCACTGCTGCCCAGGTGAGCCAGGGGAGGGTGCGACCTTAGGGCGATGGGGGGACCCAAGTGACCATAGGACCCAGGAACCCCAGCGGAGTTAGACGGGGACAGGCCCTGGTGAGTCAGGGAGGGAGGGATCCAGGTTTATCAGGTTGGGGGGATCTCAGGGAGCCAGGAGCACCCCAGAACCAGGATATACAGCCTGTCTACGCCACCCCTGCCTGCAGGCAGCACATGTTGAGGGGCCAGCCTGGGTGGGAGCAGAGCGGGAGGACAAGGAGGAGAGGGCTAAAGAGAGGAGGAGGAATGGGGGCCTAGAAGGGGGCACAAAGCTGGGAATATGGCACAGGGGACGGAGGAGAGCCTCATGACTGTCGTGGATTTCAGTCACGGTGTCACCTCTCCCCTCCCCCCAGTGCCATTGTCCCATCGCCCGCTCCTCCTCCTCTCACACGTGTGCAGCGCCAGTCACTGTCCCTTCTCCCTCCAGCTGGCAGAGAGGCGACTCCTGGCCTCCGAGGAGGGGGGCGTGCAGGCACCCCCGAGTCTCGGTGCTCCCCTGTGGGGCTCACGTCCTTCTGAGCCTGCGAGCAGCCAAGATGCCCGGAGGCGTCACCAGGGCCCCCAGCTGGGGGTCAGTGGCACAGCCTGCCCGCCAGAGACTGGCTTCCAGGACCCTCAGGGGCGCGGCCCAGCAGACGCCCCCCGCTCCCGGCCCCCGGCTGGTGCTGTCTCTTCGGGGCCTGAGGAGCAGCCACCGCTCCGGGCTGGATGCCCCCCCGCTGCTGCCCAGGGCCACGGGCCTGCGGACTCTGCACGGGCACCCAGGGCCGCCTGCGTCCCCGGAGAGGCCTCTGTGGTCAGGGAGACGCTGGGGCCAGCGGCCAGGCCCCGTGAGGACGAGGAGGACCTCCCCAGCCTGGCCTTCCTCTGGGCCTCCCCCCGCCGCCTGCTGCCCTGCGCGCTCTCTCTGAGCCCTGGCCCTGCCCCGGGCGCGGCCTGCCCTGGAGGCCGGGGGCCCCGGGGCGCTGCCCAGGCCCGGTCCCTGCAGAGAGGAGGCCTCAGCCGCGCTTCCCCTGCAGCTTGCCAGCCTCAGAAGCGAGCTCTGGGGGGCGGCCCTGCCCATGCGGAGAAGATCCCCCGCCCAGGGGCCGACCTTGGGGTCTGGGGGAGGCCAGCACTGGCTCCGGGGCAGGTTCCCTCCTCACAGCCTCACAAGAGAAAGCGTGAGCCCTCTGACCCAGGGAGCTGGAGGAAGCGGCACTGCAGCCAGAATGGAGCAGAGGGGAGTGCCCCCCACTGCCCGCGCCCCGAGGGGCCCAGACCTGATGGGACCTGGCTGTCCCCCAGAGGAGCCACGGGCTCCTTCTCATGGCAGGGCTGATCCTGCTGGTCCCCTGACCTGGGAGGATGGAGGCAGGAGGGAGGGCAGGACCGTTGGGGGGGTGGGCCTGGGGTGGGATAGGAGGGAGGGCAGGACCATTAGGGCAGGGTGGGTTAGGGTGGGGGTAGGACTAGCACCTGTGGGGCATTGTGGGTCAGTTATGAATAAAGATAGTTTTGTTTGAAAATGCTCTGGGGCTGCTGTGTCCATACTCGGGTCTGCGCTGCTCCTTGGAGGGGACCTGAGAGGAAGGGAGGATGCGGGAGGTCCTGGGCGCTCTGCACCCACAGGGGCCCTCAGTCCCTCCTCCTGATTGACAGGGACCTCCTCCCACTGCTCCTGGGAGCACACAGCTCTCTCATCCCCGGGGACCCCTCCTGTCATTCTGCTCCCAAGGCCTGACTGAGGCCTGAGCTGAGAGGGACAGGCTGGGCCTCAGGGGCAGGCTGTCCCCGTGGGCCTCCTGCAGGGGGAGCACCCTGTCTCAGTGGGTGACTGAGAGTGAGGGGATGGGGGGAGGCTGAAACAGGGGTGACAGGGAGTAACGGCGACACGCCTGTAAAGGTGGGAACACGGGAATGACATGGCGGGAGGATCCCAAGTCCCTTGCGGGATTTCTGTGTGGGACAGTCTTGTCCAGCTGGGGAAGGCAGACCCATCGGTGTGGCTGGGGGCCTGGGCTCAGGGACAACTGGGTTTCAAGGACCCACGACTGCTGTCCCTTCCCTCCAGCCATGGCTCGGCTCTGTGTGATAGATGCTGACGCAGAGTTACATCCGCGTGGGAACAGGTCCTCCTCACACCCCTGGGCCCTTTCACCAGCGCCACCCGCAGGGACGGCAGGGTCTATGGTAAGTGTGGCCCAGGGCTGGTGGGAGCTGAGATCCAGGCTGAGGGAGGGGCCCCAATCACCTCTGTGGGCACTGCTACAGACCCCTCAGACAAAGCGGGGCCCGAACCCCGGATGTAAGAGTGAGACGAGCCACAGTGAGGGCAGGAGCAGAGCCAGGAGGAGACCCGTCTGCAGAACTGCCTGTCCCAGCTCTGCTCCCACGTGGCCCCGCCCTGGCCCTCACCCTCTGCCTCAGGCCAATGCCTCTTCCCCAAGTTCACGTTCTGATTCCTTCCCGGGCTCAGGCTGGGTGGGAAGGCTGAGGCTCTGGGCAGGGCCCTGCCCACCCAGCAAGCAGAGCTGTGGTCCGGGCGGAGGCCCCGCAGCAGCCATGGGAGGGCTGAAGCCCTGCAGTTCCAAAGGAGGCCTGGCCCTCTGCTGCCCACACAGCTCAGGGGAGAATGGCCTCATGTCAGGGCCTTCCCCTCCCACAGAATCAATGGTCAGCCCTCAGCTCCTCCTCCGCTGACTTCTCTTGTCCCGTGTGGCGGGCACACTCGCTCTGCGGCCTCTGGGCACTTTGTGAAGGAGACTTCTCACCTGGGCCCGTCTTTCCTGGCCGCTGCCTCTCCCTGCCCAGCTGGGCCTCAACCCAGAGAAAGGGGCCCGCGGTTGTGCCAGACTCTGCGTGTGCCGTGGGCTGGTCCAGAAGCTGCCAGCCCCCCCGGGTCAGCACCCTCCCCATGGGCACCCGATGTGTCCCTGCCTGGGTGGCCGGCCCTGGATGCCAATGTGAGGCTGAGGGACACAGCCTGGACCCTCGTTCCCTGGTGCGAATTAGTCCTGGGACTTCCCTGCTTTCAGGGTCTCGGTGATGAAACAGGTTCCCCCCAGCCCCCTAGGTTGTCAGGAACACTGAGTGTTTGAAGGGGACTTAGTTATTGTACTTTTCATCTGAATATTTCTCTACTGAGATTCCTGACTTGATGAATCTTTGTCATATTATTTTCCTGTAATTCTTTAAACACACCTCGCTATTATTCTTTTAAAAACATATTTTTTCTCATTGAGGTATAATTCACATAACACAAAATTAACCATTTTAAAGTGAATAGCTCAGTGGTATTTACTACACTCACAGTAGTGTAACCACCACTTCTACCTCTTCATCAGCACTAAAGGGAACCACCCTGTACCCATTAAGCAATTGCCCCCCATCCCCTCTGCGCCCAGTGCCTGGGCGCCACCAAGCTGCTTTCCGTCTCTGTGGATTTCCCTGTTCTGGATCTGTCTCATAGGCAGTGCTAGTGATCTGAATGCCACCAGGCAAGTGGAAGTTGTATCTGGAAAACTACTGCACATGTGAAAGCAACTAAAGAGACACAAACAAACGGAAGCACATCCCATGCTCACGAACGGGAAGACCTAATATTGTTAAGATGACCTCTTGTCAAAGGGCCTACAGAGTCAGTGCAAACTTCTTTGCATTGTTTTGTATTCTTATTACAAACGGAAGGCTTTTTCTTAATTTCTTTTCAGATTGTTCATTGCTGGAGTCTTTGCATGTTTGATAGTTTTTGTTGTTGTTGTTGTTGAAATTTAGATATTTTACAATGTGGTAACGTAAGTTACACGATTGTAATGTGGAAACATTGGAAGTCTGATTCCTCACCCTCTTTCAAATTTTGTTTTTGTTGCTTGCTTTAGGTTGTAGCTGCTTGTTTGATGACTTTTCTAAACTATTTTGGTGAAGTCTGTATTTCTCGTCATATGTCATCTCTGAAGTCTTTGTTCCTTTAGCTTATGTTTGAATGGATCTCCTTGAACGTGAGGAAATGGAGAAACAGAAATAGATATAAATAGATGAGAGAGGGAGAGGGAGGGGAAGGGGATGGGGAGAACGGAGAGGGGAGAGAGGGGAAGAGAGAGGGAACCTCCAGTCTTTGCAGGTTGAGTCTGGGTTGTACCTCCCAGTCAACGCGTAACCAGGCTATTGACTACTCTGCCTTTGTCTCCACTTCCTGCTTCATTGAGCCAAGAGGACAGTAGAGGTGAACAGGGAGCGTCTTCTCAGCCCTCTCCTGAGCATGCACTGTGCCCAGGCATGCAGCACCGCTTTCTGCATTCCCTCGTACACGCGGGCACCTGTGAATGTCATGTTTCCCCAAAGAAGCTCTCCCCCCAGATTTTCCTCTCAGGCTTTCCGCGCTCTCCACTGAGCCCCAGGCGGCTGCAGGCTGCGTGTTGGCCTCACAGTGCTGTCGAGGATTGCTCATGCCTTTCTCCTTTAAGAGAGCTCCAAGTCGGGCCGAACCAAGACAAGTGCCTGCACCAGCCCCTCAAGTGGCTCCAGACAGATTTGATTAGACCAGCGATTTCCAACCTTTGTCACCTCAGGTTACACATAAACCAATTACTAACACTCTGCAGCACACGCCACAAATATATTTTTTGCTGATCAGGAAAAAAAAATAAAAAAGGTATAATTTTGATTCATTCACACCAGGAGGCTATTGTTGTGTTGGCTGTGGTCATTTTTTAATTTGACCATCGAAGGGAAAGGAGGTCAGTGCCCCTGGATAAATAGTCAGGTGTTGCATGTTTTAAAAATTCTTTGCGGAGACCCCTTGGAAACTGCTGGATGTGACAGACACAGTTCTCTGAGAATACGGTCTACTCTGCTCCTTCGCAGGCAAAGGTGAGGCAGGGTCCCTCACACAGCTGCCACCAGGCCAGCGAGCGGGGAGCAAGGGCGGGTTAAGATAGGCCAAAGCTTTCCTACCATTTTGAAGTTGCCTTTTTCTTGGCTTGGCATTTTTGTTTTGTTTTATTTTGTCTTGTTTTGTTTTACAAAGTTCTGATAAAGTTGATTCTGACAAATTTTTCTTGGTATTTCAATGTTTTCATAGAGGGACAGGCCCTTGGAGTGACCTACTCCACAGTTTTATTAACATTCCTTTAATTCAGTGGTTCTCAACCTTCCTAATGCCGCGACCCTTTAATATATGTTGTGTTGAACCCCAACCATGAAATTATTTTCGTTGCTACTTCATAACTGTAATTTTGCTATTGTTAATGAATCGTAATGTAAATAGCTTTGTTTTCCGATGGGATTAGGCGGCGGTTCTTGTAGAGCCTAATCCCACTAACAGGGTCGCCTAAGAAGTAGCAACGAAAATAATTTTATGGTTGGGGGTCACCACAACATGAGGGTCATGGTATTAAAGGGTCGTGGCATTAGAAAGGTTGAGAACCACTGCTTTAATTCTTTGAACATATTGTAATAGCTGTTTTGAAGTCATTGTTTGCTAAATTCAACAGCTGGACCCAGGCAGTGTCATTTCTCTTGACTTGCATCTGGGTCACAGTTTCTGGTATCTTTTCGTGTTTTGTAATGTTTCAGTTGAAAGCTGGGCATTTTGGATAACATTTTGTCGTGCTTCTGTGCTCACACTGTAGCTATGCTCTCCAAATTCATTCTTCACTGTGTGATCCCCTTCGCCATTTGGCATGATGTTTAAACTTCGTCAGTAGAGGGCGGCAGGGACACATCGCAGAAGAAAGAGGTTTTCTTTCCAGGTTCAGAGTTGGCAGGTTGCTAGCACGCGGCTCCTGGCTCCTCTGGCGCCCAGCCCTGCAGCGTGTGCGCCCTCAGGGAGCAGCCTGCGTGGCTTCTCCAGCCCCCAGCTCCTGCAGGGTGCGGCGGCAGCACCCCAGAGGCCAGCAGCCTCTCGCGCCACCCCTTCAGCCTGGTTTGTGGTCAGTGCCTCTCCGCAAAGAGCTCCCCCACTCTTTAATCGTCAGATTTTCAGGGAGTTCCAGAGGGTAGGTTTTTTCTCTCAGCGGGTTCCATTGGTGTGGCGCCGTTATGACTTCGGGGAGTTGTAACTGTGCTCTCCACGTTCTGGATTTCTGCCTGGGGACGCTGGGACAGAGGTGTTCGTTGGGCACTCTGTTTCAGTCCCAAGGGTAGTGGCTGCTTCTTATAGTCCTGCTCTTCTGATAGTCTTTAGCATCCTTTTTACTTGTATTAGCTAATACCTTGTTACCCCAATCACATCACTGGTCTTTGAGGGGAGAGAGAGAGAGAGAGAGAGAGAGAGAGAGAGAGAGAGAGAGAGAGAGAGAGAACACGCAGTTGTCTCCTGCACATGCCTGACCTAGAATCAAACCCTCAACCTTTTGGTGTGTGGGACAATCCTCCAACTGACTGAGCCACACAGGCCAGGGCTCCAATCACTTCTTATAGCTAAGCATTCTTTCGAATAATTTTTTTTTTTCTGATCAAATTACTGTGTGGTTTTTCTCTGCTGACCAGATACTGACTGATACATCCATCCTGGAAAAATGATAGTTCTTTCTGACTGCACTGGAAGTGATAAGGGGAACAGCCCCAAACCAGAAAACTTCGGATTCCCACTGTTCTCACCTGAATTTCTAGCACTTTTCCACAAATAAAGACTCAGGCACTGGGCCTCTAGTATCCTATCTAAGCATATATACACTGAGTGGTCAGATTATTATGAATTCAGAGATCATAATAATCTGGCCACTCAGTGTATAGTCTTAGAAAAATGTCATTACTTTTGTGATGTAATTTCTTACCAATTAGTTATTATCAATTTCATAGAATGATAATCAGAATCTAAACACAATTACTTTTACCCTAAAAAACTTATTCTAAAGTTTATCTTTATTAATCACATATGAGAATATAACCAGGAAAAATCCTGAAAATAAAGAAATGGTGCAATGATGGACATATCAAGGGAACAGATTAGAGTCCACAAATAGATCCAGGTTCATATGGACTTTGATATGTAATAAAATGGTTTGCAATTAATAAAATAATAATTATGGATTATAAAATTATGACACACTCTGTATTAACATTAATTTTGGAGGGAAAAATACCAGCATTACTCTATCAATTCTTATTCCAAATGATTTAAATTCTTATTCCAAAGATTTAAAGAGAACACATACAATATCAGAAAAAATAACAGGTGAAAATGTATACATCTTGAGTTTGGATGGCCTTTCAATGCCTGGCAATAGTGAAAATAAAAAAAGACTCACTATGTAAAAACTTAACACTTTTACTTGGCCAACAACAACCACAATGAGAAGTTATAAGTAATGTTCCAAGACAGATGCCAAAGATACTGTGCAGAGCAACTGCAATACAATAAGGAAAAGCTCATTTGTAGAGAGAAAAGTGATGCAAACCCAACAAAAATATGAATATACAACATAAACATTGAATTCATTGAGATCTTAAAGGCTAACCAGTGTTGGAAGGCTGTGGGGAAACAACATAAATTAGCACTTTTTAAAAAATTTTAATTCTTGCCTGAGGATATTGTTCCATTGTCTTTTAGAGAGAATGGAAGAGAGAGGGAAAGACAGAGGGAAACATCAATGTGAATGAAACATGTGGATTGGTTGCCTCCTGCAGAAGCCTTGACTAGGGCTGGGGCTGTGGAGGAGGCTGCAATCAATATGTGCCCTTTGGTCTGCAGGCTGACACTCTATCCACTGAGCCAAACTGGCTAGGGCAGCACATTCTTTCTGAAGATGATTTGTTAACATTTTCCAAATTTTTACATGTACACACATTTCAATGGAAAAAATCTTAGGTTTTTGGTATTTGTACCACAGAAATCACATAAATATGCAAATATATATGGATAGAGATATTCACTGCACATTATTTATGATGATAATTGGAAAGGAATTAAGAATCCATTAAAGAGGTATTAATTAAATAAATATTCTATACCCTTACATGGAATGATATGCAGCAAGGAAAAAAAATGTCCTACAAACCATGACCAAACAACTGGGACACAAAACACTGTAAGTGAGAAAACAATAAGTGGACACAGTACTTTTTGAGAAATGTGTGTTTATTTGTGTCTGCACTGAATAAAGCCTAGTTAACATTGGTTATGTTTGGGAAGAGGGATGGAGAGTGGGAGGGAGCTTCTATGATCCCATAGTGCACTGAAGAAAGCATCTACCTAATAAAGGAGTAACATGCTAATTGATCATACCTTCAGGACTCCCACTAGCCAATCAGTAGTGGGTATGCAAATTAACCCAACAAAGATGGTGGTTAATTTGCATACACAGGCGCCAAGCAGCTGGGGACTGGGCAGGATGCTTGCATCATCACCATGGAGATGATGCAGGCATTCTACACCACCCCAGTCACTCAGGGCCTCTGGGCACCATGGGAAGGCAGAAAGGCGACTCCAGCTAGAGGGAAGGCAGTGCCAGTAGCCAGGGGAATGAAGGCCCATTCTTGCATGAATCTTTATTCATGCATCGTACCACCAATGTTTTATAATTCAGAAGTAAATATTTAAATGCATTTATATGAAATAAGGAAAATGGGAAACATCTATGAAGTGTTAAAGGAGTAACAAAACTCACTAACAGACTTGTTCAGTAATGAATTTTAAGGGGGATGAAGAGAACCAAGTTGCAAAACTTACTCTTAACTTTCTGTGCCTACATAAAAGTGAAAAGCATCTTGTTTACATAAAATAAATACACGTGGCAGGGTTGAAGGCTTATTAAACTGCCACCACTGTTGGTCACATTTACCTTTTGCATTCGGTCCATATTTGCAAAAGAAAGGAAAATTCAATCCTTATTAAGAAGGCAAATCCACGACCTTTGGGGATCCACAAACACAGAGGACTGTTCCCAGCTAGGGCAGCTCCCAGCAGGGCCTGTGGAACATGACAAGCACATGGCACGGTGGGTAGTGCACCAGAGTGGCTCATAGAGGACACGTGCAGCAAGGTCACATAGAAGGAACGGGCTGGGGGAGTGGATCTCTATTCCCACTTTGCTGAGAGTGTTTATCAAAAAAGAGTGCTGGATTTTTTATAAATAAATCTTTATTGTTCATATTATTACAAATGTTCCTCATTCCCCCCCCCCCCTTCATGGCTCCCCTCCACCAGGTTCCCACCCCACCCTCTGCCCTTTCCCCACCCCGATTGTGCTCATCCATAGGTGCACAGTTTATGTTCAGTCTCTTCCCACACCTCCCTCTCCCCTTTTCCCTGAGAATCGTCAGTTCACTCCCCTTCCATACCTCTGATTCTATTATATTCACCAGTTAATATTGTTCATCAGATTTTTTTTTAATTCCCTTAGTTTTTAGATTCACTTGTTGATAGTTAAGTATTTGTTGTTTATAATTTTTATCTTTATTTTCTTTCTCTTCCAAAAGAACCCCCTTCAGCAATTCATATAATTCTGGTTTGGTGGTGATGAACTCCTTTAACTTTTTTTTTTATTAGTGAAGCTCTTTATCTGGCCTTCGATTCTGAGTGATAGCTTTTTATTTATTTTTATTTTTTATTGATTTTTTACAGAGAGAAAGGGAGAGAGTTAGTTAGAAACATCGATGAGAGAGAGTCATCAGCTGCCTCTTGCACACCCCCTACTGGGAATGTGCCAGCAACCAACGTACATGCCCTTGACCGGAATTGAACCCGGGACCCTTGAGTCCACAGGCTGACGCTCTATCCACGGAGCCAAACTGATTTTGTCCGATTCTGAGTGATAGCTTTGCTGGGTAGATTATTTTTGGCTGTAGGTTCTCGCTATTCATCACCTTGAATATTTCTTGCTATTCTCGTCTGGCCTGCATGGTTTCTGTTGAGAAATCAGCTGACAATAGTATGGGTGCTCCTTTATAGGTAACTACCTGCTTTGCTCTTGCTGCTTTTAATATTCTCTCTTTGTCTTTTGCTCTTGGAATTTTAATTATGATTTGTCTTGGTGTGATCCTCTTTGGATTCCTTTTGTTTGGGGTTCTGTGCGCTTCCTGGATTTGTAAGTCTAATTCTTTCACCAGGAGGGGGAAGTTTTCTGTTACTATTTCTTTCAGTGTGTTTTCGGTATCTTGCTCTCTCTCTTCTTCTGGGACCCCCATAATTCTGATGTTGGTTCACTTGAAGTTGTCTCAGAGGTTTCTTACATTATCTTCAACTTTCTGGATTCTCTTGTCTTCTTGCTTCTGCGGAGGAGTGTCTTCTGGTTCTTTATGTTTCAAATCTTTGACTTGATTCTTGCGATCTTCCATTCTGTTTTTAGGACTCTGTATAATATTTTTTATTTCAGACAATGTCTTTATTTCTTGTTGATCCCTTATTATTTCTTGTTGATCCCTTATTATTTCTAGTTGATCCCTTTTCATATCCTCATGGGTTTTGTTTATTTTATTGGTCTTTTCTAGGAAATTCTTGAAAAACCCTGTAAGTGTGGTTTTGAACTCTATAGCCAATCGCTTTTTGTCCTCCATTTCTTTCGTTTGTGATCTTTTCCTTGTCTCCGCATTTTCGCAGCTTTCCTGAGTTGGTAGCCTTAAAAGTCTCTGTGTTCAGCTTGGTTGGGGCAGAGTTTCAGGGTGGAGCCTACAGCCTTGGCTTCCCTCAGCCCCATCCTATGAGGCTCCTGAGTCTCAGTGTTCCTCAGTGTCCTTCAGTACTCGCTGCAAGCACCTCTGATAGAAAGGTGCCCTCGAGCTTCGCCTGCTACCAAACAGTCTAGGCTCTCCCCCAATGAGCCAGGAACTGGGGTTTAGTTCAGTTGGAAGTGGAGTTGGAAGTGAGGTTCAGAGCAGACTGGAACTTTTGTCTCCTTCCCGCTAGGGCAATAAGTGGCACAGTCAACCGTCCTTTTTCTGTTCGCAATGTGCGCGCCTCCGAGACTTCCTTTCGCCGATCCCCTGGCTTTCCGCCTTACAGCCCAGGCTCCCTCTGTATGAGCCTGGGTCCCCGGGGTCTGGCCTAGAACTGGGGTTCAGTGCAGTTGGAACTGGGGCTCAGCACAGTCCGGAACTTTTGTCTCCTTCCTGCTAGGGCAATCTGGCAGCAGAGTCAACAGTCTGTCCTCTGCGTGCAATTTGAGCACCTCCAGGGGCTCTGCCTTTTGCCGCTCCCCTGAGATTCCACCTAACAGCCCAGGCTCCCTCTGTATGAGCCTGGGTCCCCAGGGTCTGGCCTAGAACTGGGGTTCAGTGCAGTCGGATCTGGGGTTCAGCACAGTCAGGAGCTTTTATCTCCTTCCCGCTAGGGAACGCCAGCCAGGCACTCAGCCGCCCCTCCTCTCCGGCTCCGTCCTCTCCACGCGCGCCATGTGTCTCCGTATCTTAGGTTTTTACAGCTCCTCCGCGTTTCCTTCTGGTTTTCTCCTTGCTTCTCGTTGTAGAATTTCCAGTCAGTCGACTTTCCTGTAGTTCTGGGTAATGTCCATTTTGTATTTTAGTTGTATTTTATTGAAATTGTTGTGTGAGGCTGCGGTTAGGCATCCACCTATGCAGCCATCTTGGATCTTCTCCCAAGAGTGCTGGATTTTGTCGAATGCTATTTCTGTGTATATTGATATGATCATGTGATTTTTCTCTTTTATTGCGTTTATTTGATGTATTGTATTTATTGATTTGTGAATAATGTACAAGCCTTGCATCCCCCGAAAAAAATCCCACTTGATCATGATGTACAATATATTTTTATATATATATCCTTCCTCTTGAATTTTTTTGGAATTGAGAGGGCAGGACAGGGTTAACTCCTGACTCCATTTTGTACTGTGTCCTCCATTTTGTGTAACTATGTCACTGTGTAACTAGACTCTAGTCCTTGCCCAACCAATCGGGGTCAGCCAAATCAGTGATCCAAGCTTCACCCCACCACCCATCCCCAGACCCCTATAAATCCTTTGTTCTGTAGAAGCTCTCTCTCTCTCCACCTCGCCACTGCATCAGTGTGCATGGGATTGAGCTTGGGCTAGCTCGAATAAAAAGGCTCTTTGTTTTTACATCGGACTCAGCTCCTTGGTGGTCTTTGGGGATCACGAAATCTGGGCATAACAGGAATAATTTGAGGAGGATAGGTGTTAGCTTTTCTTGAATTTTTGGTAAAATTATCCTTTAAATCCATCCATTCTAAGACTTTTGTTTGCTGGGAGTTTTTAAATTACTGCTTCAATTTCATTAGTTGTTATTGGTCTATTCAGGTTTTCTGATTCTTTCTGATTTAGTTTTGGAAGATTGTTTCTAGGAATTTATCAGTTTCATCCAGATTTTCCTGTTTATTGGCAAATAATTGTTCATAGTATTTTCTTATAATCCTTTGTTTTTCTGTGGTGTCCATTGTTTTATTGCCTCTTTCATTTCTGACTTTATTTATTTGGGTTCTTTTTCTTTGTTTCTTTATTAATCTGGCTAAAGTTCATCAATCTTGGTTGTTGTTTTTTTTTTCTCAAAGAACCAGTTCTTGGACTCATTCATCTTTTTTTTTTTTTAATATATTTTATTGATTTTTTTTTTGCCCCCCTCCTTCCCTCCCACACATCCCCTCCCTCCCCAGAGTTTTGTGTCCATTGGTTGTACTTATATGCATGTATAAAAGTCCTTTGGTTGATCTATTATCTCTCCCAGATCTTCCTCCCCTCCCCACTGTAATTTGACAGTCTACTTGTTGATATACTGTCTCTATATCTATCTTTTGGTTCATCAGTTTATAATGTTCTTTATCATCCACAAATGAGTGAGGTCATGTGGTGTTTCTCTTTCATTGATTGGCTTATTTCACTCAGCATGATGTTCTCCAATTCCATCCAGGTTGCTGCAAATGATGAGAATTCCTTCTTTTTTATGGCAGCATAGTATTCCATTGTGTAGATGTACCATACTTTTTGGATCCAATCATCTGCTGACGGGCACCTAGGCTGTTTCCAAATTCTGGCTATTGTAGATTGTGCTGCTATGAACATAGGGGTGCATATATCCTTTCTGATTGGTGTTTCTAGTTTCTTGGGATATATTCATTCATCTTTTATACTGTTTTTTTGTTTATTGTTTTGTTTTGTCTCTATGTCATTTATTTCCACTCTAACCTTTATTATTTCCTTCCTTCTACTTCCTCTGGGCTTTTCTTGCTGTTGTCTTTCCAATTCATTTAGTTGTAGTGTTAAATAGTGGCTCATTTTACTTATTAGCATAATACTCTCCAGGTCCCTCAGTGCTGCCTCAACGGGTAAGAGATCCTTCTGTTTTACTGCTGCATAATATTTCATGGTGTAACTGTACCACAGCTTTTTAATCCACTGGTCTCCTGATGGGCACCTAGGCTGTTTGCAAAATTTAGCTATTGTAAATAGTGCTGCTATGAACATAGGTGTGCATATATTCCTTCTGATGGTGTTTCGAGATTCTTAGCATCTATGCCCAGAATTGGCATTGCTGGGTCAAAAGTTAGTTTCATTTTTTATTTTGTAAGGAAACTCCATACTGTTCTCCACAGCGGCTGCACCAGTCTGCATTCCCACCAGCAGCGCACGAGGGCTCCCTTTCCCCTACATCTTCTCCAGCTCCTGTTGTTTGTTGATTTATTGATGGTAGCCATTCTGGCAGGTGTGAGGTGATACCTCAATGTAGTTTTAATTTGCATCTCTCTGATGATTAGTGACCGTGAGCATTTTTTCATATGTCTCTTGGCCATCTGTATATCTTAAGGTGACCAGACGCCCTGCTTTTGGTGGGACAGTCCCGACTTTTAACAATTTGTCCCACGTCCCATGGCGTTTTAAAAAGTCCAAAAGACTTAAAAGATTTTTTTCCAAAAATCGAGACTTTTTTAAAACAACGAGGGACACGGGACAAATTGTTAAAAATCGGAACTGTCCCGCCAAAAGCGGGACGTCTGGTCACCTTAGTATCTTCTTTGTATTACAGGCACTAAACACCAGGAAAGGGGTTACTGGACAGCCTCTTGAAGGAGAGGAAGAGGCCCCACCTCAATTCTTGCTCAGAGCAATGAATTCAAATGAGCGATGGTAGCATTGTGACAAAGCTAATTTATTAAGAAAGTACTGCATGCAGATTTATTAAAGGAACTAGGCAAGCAAATTATGCAACATAATGCTTGGCTGGGTTCTTTTTCTAATCTGAAGAACGGATAGGGTGGGGGGTTCTGCCTTATATACTTTCCTGTCTACAGATTTTAGATTCCTCTGCCGGATATCTTGATACAGGTTAATCTTCAAGAGCCCCTTTTACTTTGTCTCAGCTTTCCCAGGATTTGTGAGGTGCACCTGGCAATTTCATCTTGCCAAGCCCGGAGTCAGCTGGCTTCTCTGTGTAGGGAGTGAAAAATAAACTGTCCTTTCCCCTGCTCTCCTTCCCCCTCCTGCCCTGCGTTCTCTCCTAGGGGGGCGTTTAAGGATTTGCTCTCAGGGGCCCTCGCTTTGGGGAAGACAATGGCGTGTTCTTTACAAGCCAGCTGCAAGCTGTCCGAACGGCGTGACCTTGTTTAATTTTCTTGTCTCAGTTTCCCTATTCCTTCTGCCTCGAAATTTCTCCAGCTTCTCCCTATCCTGTAACATTTGAAGAAGTGTCTATTCAGGTCCTTTGCCCATTTTTAAAATTGGATTGCTTGTCTTTGGTGTTGAGTTGTATAAATTCTTTACATATTTTGGAGCTTAATCTGAATATGTTCTCCATAAACTGGGTTCCCTTTTCTTTTGCTGGTGGTTTCTTTGGCTCTGAAGAAGCCTTTTAGTTTCGTGTAGCCCCATGCATTTCTTTTTCCTGTTTCCCTTGCCCTCGGAAACATACTGGCCCAAATAGTGCTCTGAGAAGATCTGACATTTTCCTGCCTATGTTTTCTTCTAGGATTTTCACGGTTTTGCAACTTACATTTAAGTCCTTTATCCATTTTGGGTTAATTCTTATGTGTGGTGTAAGGAGGAGTAAGAGAATTTTTGCAGGAAAACATTTCTATACAACTTTACTGGAAAGACGTGTCATGGTCAAGATTCAGCCCAGAAAAAAATCTTGAATTTTTACAAATTTCAAAATGGGTTTTCATAACCACCCACAGGCTCCCATCCTGAAGATGTACCCAGTGAGCACCTAGAAAAGACTAATTCTTTGTTGGAGGGAGCTGCACTCAATGACCAGCTTGCTTTACTAACGTGTAGGTACCAGGAGAAAGAGGAGGAAAGTTGGGTCCATTAATCAGTCTATTGTTTGCAAACTGTAACTAATCTGGAAAACCAAAACCTGTGTGATCATCAACAGCAGTGAGCCAGCCCCCAGGGGGTAGGTCAGAGTCCATTTAGCCAGGAGTGGGCAGAGTTCACAATCCCTGCTGTGTGTGTCCTGAATCTGCAGTGACACCACAGCCTGAGTTCTGTGTGTGTTCTTTCAGCACAGATTGCAATCTGAGGCTGAAATAGCCTGCAGCAGGTAGAATCAGGTTTCAGTTTGGAGTCAGGTACCGGGCAGTTATTATCTGTAAGTTAGGATTCCAAGAAAAACCCCTGCACAGCCAGGAGCAATGTTCTAAATCCAAGTGACCAGCAAGGCTTTCCTAAATCCTCTTAAGCTTATTGTTAGGGCCAGTTGATCCATTCAAAAAGAGCAGAGGCCAGCGTGGCTTAGTGGTTGAGCATCGACCTATGAACCAGGAGGTCATGGTTTGATTCCCCGTCAGGGCACATGTCCGGGTTACAGGTTCAATCCCCAGTGTGGGACGTGCTGGAGGCAGCTGATCAAGGATTCTCTCTCATCATTGATGTTTCTGTCTTATTCTCACTCTCCCTTCCACTCTGAACTCAATTAAAAAAAAAAAAAAATATATATATATATATATATATATATATATATATATATATATTAATATTAATATATATGGAGACCAGAAAATGATCAGCCTCTATTAGATGTCTGATTTTACAAGATCTCTTTAACAACTAAAGACTGTTTTTTAAATCCCCAAAAGTAGAAATTACCTCTCTTTTCAGGCTGTCTCCCTTGTTTTCAGAGGCTCCAATAGGCAGAATTATAACAAAAATCATCACCTATGGAAATTTATATTGTTTTTCGTACTCAAGTCAATTGTAATCATTGCAATGGTGAGAAGGCTAACTCCTGTTTTGTAAAACTACTGTTTAAAATTCTCTGTTATTTAGACAGACCCTTATTCTGGAAAAATAACTTTGCTTTCTAGCCTGCTTGAATAATAAGGAAGATAAACTTATCTGTCTGACATTGTAGAGCTGGATACTCCCAGGCTCTCATGCAGATGTGCTTTTCAGCTGAATAGAACTGTGTTGTTCTCAAGGCCACGAGCTCCCAGCGAGATAACTACTGAGCACATGTAGGCCTGACTTTTTAATAAAAAGAAAACCTCTGCCTGTTGCTTTGCTCAGAATTTAAAAGATTTTTTTTTTCTCTCTCTGAGCTCGCTGACATAATAATAATAAAGTGTAACTCCATTTCTTTAAGTGTTGCTTGGTTTTTCTCTGGTCTTCTGTAACAATAGACTCACCAGCAACCAAAAGCAAAGAGGTGTGCAACATTTGAGGGAGTTGGGGGTTGTTGGCTTTGTTTGTTTGTTTGTTTGTTTGTTTTAGCTTTACTGACCAGAAAATTATTTATGAAATTACAAGCATAAAATATTTTGTATTAGTTATTATCATGTATCCAGGTGCAATAGCCATAAAATACAAAACACAAAGCCACTTTAAAAAGTCTCCTAAAAAATAAAATTAAAAAATAAACCTCCTTTTCCCTTCATTGTAAATTTACTTAAATCTTCAGAGGCAAATTTGGCATTTATGAGGTTAATAATTTCACCTGCTGGGTAATGCCTAGGAATTGGGGGAGGAGTGGGGAGGTGTTGTGAAGGATCTGAAGTGGGATTTCTCCCTGCCCCCTTTTGGATTTCTCCCTCCTTTCCCCCTTCCCTCTTTCCCCCACCCTGGCTTACCTGTGCTTTGTTTGATCCCTGGAACCTGATTTAAATTTGAACCCTGTCCAGCACCACCAGGGGTGTACCTGAGGAAGAATTAAAGTAGACTAAGAGAATACAGTCGGGGCTAGGTGGATCACTGCCTGGATGAGGAAACAGTGATCCTTGCCTATAAGCAGGATCTTCATTTTATAGTCAGATCACACAAAGCAAAACAAGGTCAACATGTTTACAATATTCTTGTGAGTTTCAAATCTATTTCATTTCTCAAGCCTTGTTTTGGCAGCACTTGCTGCACCTCCCACAGCCCATTAGCTACCTAGGACGATAAGGTCAAGCTCAATTGTGCTGGAGGGCTCTGCCCTCCCAGCTGGGACTTGTAGGTGGCTCTGCCACAGGTCAGACTGAGGCTTGGCCCTATAGCCGCTCCCTACAATTGTTTTATAGGAGAAAGAAACAAACTTCTAACAGTTTTGGCCCACTCAGAGCCCAACTCTGGGAATGTTTGGGCCTGTCTCCTCCCACCTGGAGGAGAGGAAAAAAAGAAAGACAACACCAGGACTATGTTTTTTATTCGTTTTGTTTTGTTCCTTAGGCCTGCTGAAGGTTGGACCAGTGTATCCTTGAACCAGCAGTACATGTGAGAAACCAACCTTTTAGCAAGCATTCCTTAAGAGGTTGTAGGCAATACTGTGTGGACAGGAGCTTTTGACTCTACACTGCGTGGTATTCTATATATTTTTACACTATATAAAATATATATAACATAAAATTGAAATAAGAAATTAAGAATATACAACTCAGGTAAAAACTGCTGTTTGAATTTTTAAACCCTGCTAAGGCAATTTTCCTGTGCCTGGGACCATAACCTTTGGAGATTAACCACTGAGTTCTGCTTCTGCAAGATAGGGCCACATTCCAATGTCCAGCAGGATGTGACTGGAAATGACCCTGCGGGCTGACCCCAGTTTTTAGAATATAGTCTTTAGGATTCAGAATTTAGGACAAAGGAAAATTCCTGTGGTTTGAACTGTTGCAGAGTTCCCAAGCGGTCGGATGGTGCAGGGGGAGAATTTGAAGAGATTTGCTTTGTTCGTCGCGCGATGGGCTTAGGGAGGATGATTTCAAGTTCTGGGCAAGGTGACAGGCAGAACTTTCTTTTTCATTAAAGAGCTAGCCATATGTGCACTTAGTGATTATCTCCATGCTGGCCTCGAAAACAATGCTGTTCTATCCAATTGAGAAGGTGCACCTGGCATGGTATTGAGATTGTGGGCATGTCTGGTCTCTGGCCCGCAAGGTCAGACAGCTAGGTTTGTCTTCATCATTCTTCAAACGGGCTAAAGCAAACTGGAAAGCAACATTTTATCTAGGAAAAACAACAGAGAATTCCAAACAACAGTTTGTTGTAGAATAGGGGTTTTCCTTCTCAGAACCTTTAAAAAGAACTACCTGCCCCTAAAGCGGCGCAGTCGTGTAGGGTCCACCTGTGTGTGGTGCTCTTGCGGCTGCCCTGGCCAGCTCAATAAATTCTTGTTTGCTTTTAAAAAAAAATAAATTATCAGCCTCCGGTGGTCTTATTTTGAACCCAGGGTTCGACCCCACAACAAAAATTTGCCATTTAAACCATTTGTAAGTGCATCTAGTTCAGTGGCATTAATTATGTTCACAAGGTTGGGCAGACATCACCACTATTTTCAAAACCTTTTCATCATCCCGAATAGAAACTCTGTATCCAATAGGCAATAAGTCCCTATTCTTTCTCTCCCTCAGTTCCTGGTAACCTCTATCCTCTGTTCCACTACGTTCTATCTCTGTGATGTATCCATTCTAGATATTTCATAGAAATGGGATTGTTGGCAGTGAGAATGACACCAGGTATTAGATAGGTGGAGTCAGATCAGACTTTGGTTTAGCAACCTTGGTACTTGAGTTTTGGCTAAGAACAATTCAGAGCCAAGACTCAAACCATAAGAGAAAGTTTATTTAGAAAGTCACAGAGGTAGAAAGAAGTGAGCTGTGGAAGAAATGGGCTCAGGAAACAAGTTACAGAGGGAAAAGAAGGGCCCTTGGACCTTAATGAAGAGAGGGCAAGGAAAATGCGCCTGGGGGAAGGAGGTTGGGAAAGTCGCAGGCATACTCCCTGAAGAGCCACGTGGGTCCTCTGTCTTAGGGTATTTATCTGGGGATCTCAGGGGAGGATCCCAATAGACTATTCATCAGCTTTCCAGATGTGTCTCCACAGCATCCTGGTCTCTACTGGTTGGTTGGCACCAGGGCAGGAGGTCATTTGTTAAGGAGGCTGGTCCTGATATCAGTCTTGGCATTGCTTGTTTGGTTTTGCTGCTTTTCTAGGCCTGGAGTTGAAACACAACTGAGACCTATATGTTATCCCTAAGGGTTACTGCTTAAGGGAGTGGTCCTGCAAGCCAGAAGGCCAATCTTTGGCCCCTTGTTCCTCCTCCAAGGGAGTCTATCGCAGTACTAGTGACATGCGAGGGGAGGAAAAGTTTGAACCACATCACAAGCAATATGCACCGTCAGGAGGTCTAAGTCACATGACCAGCGGTGCTAGGGGAGGAAAGGTTACCCTGGGGATGTGGTCCTTGTTTTTCCAGCTTTGGCCATTCTAGGCACCTGGGGCTTTCCACCCTGGTGACCTTCTGTACCTGGCCCATTGTTGTTGCTCTGCTCATGCCTGTCTAACTGTCTACCACGGACACATAAAGCATGTGACCTTTTGTGTTTGATTTAGCACAATGCTTTCAGGTTCACCACATTATAGGTCTTTTTAAGTGTGAAAAATAGTCCATTGTCTATATATATATATCACACATTTTGTTCATCCATTCCTCTGTTGCTGGACATTCAGGTTGTTTCCACATTTTGTCTGCTGTAAATAATGGTACGATGAGCATTTCTGTATAAATATTTGAGTTACTGTTTTCCCTTCTTTGGGGTATATAACTAAGAGTGTAATTCCTGGGTCTCCCACACTATTCTCAGGTGCAAATGATTCCCTAAAAAGACTCCCAGGATCCAGAAGTTATTGTACCTATGTTTATTCTTTATTACAATAACAACAAAAAATACAGATGAAAATTAGTAAAGGGAAAAGGCCTATGGCAGGGATGGTGGTGATGGTGTGTGTGTGTGTGTGGGGGGGGGGGGGGGGGGGAAGAATCCATCCATAAGCTTCCAAAAGTTGTCTAAGTGGAACTGCCCAGGATATGCTCAATTCCTCCTGCACTGACGTGTGACAACACTGATAGGTTGCCAACCAGGGTAGCTCATGTGTGGCCAAAACCGGTTTGGCTCAATGGATAGAGCGTTGGCTTGGGGACTGAAGGGTTCCGGGTTTGATTCCGGTCAAGGGCATGTACCTTGGTTGCGGGCATATCCCCAGTAGGGGGTGTGCAAGAGGCAGCTGATCGATGATGGCTCTCATCGATGTTTCTAGCTCTCTATCTCTCTCCCTTCCTCTCTGTACAAAATCAATAAAATATATATTTTAAAAAAAATTCAATGTGTGCTATGGACTGAAAGTGTGTGTTCCCCCACCCCAAAATCCATATGTAGGAACTCTAATCCCCAGTGTGATGGTTTTTGGAGATGGGCCTTTGTGAGGTAAATAGATCTTGATAGGATTTGTGCCCATATAAGAAGAGACATGAAAGACCTTGCTTCCACTCTCTGCTCTCTCCCACGTTGGGATACAATGGGCAGTCGGCCACCTCCACACAAGAGGCAGGAGCACACAAGACCCCACGTCAGCTGGCTGCCTGGTCCTGGCCTCCTCAGCCTTTAGTGCTTGCTGTTAAAACGACCTAATCTTTGTGGCTTTAGTTTGTGATAGCAATCCAAAACCACTACGACAGTGCCCAAGATTTGTATGGGGGCTGGTCACATAGGCACCCTCTGCCTAACATGTACCAAAATCCCAGACTCCCAAAGGAAAGCGGGTAGGTGCTGAACATAGATCATAGATTGCACAAACAGCTTTAGGCACACTAAACCACCCTTATTAATTAGGGAAATGGTGGGAACCCTTAACAATCTGTTTGCAGATGGTAGCGATCAGACAATCTTGCAAGCAGACCTTTCTCAATATGACTAGCTCAGGCTTGCTATGTTAACTCTTTTTTACACTGTCACCCTCCTAATAACATCCAGTGGATATTTATAGTATTAATAGAACTAAATAGCTTTTTATGGAATACATAGGTACAGGAGAACTCCGTCAAGAAAAATACTTGGATATTATACACATACACACACACAGTGAGGGAAGTAAGCATAAAAATATTTTAGAAATTCATTCAGGTAATTTTGAGAGTACATTTATTAGAGCTGGGGTCAGTGAAACAAGGAAGGGCTTAGAACAAAAGAAGCAACAGGAGAAAGCCTGGGTGGGGCCGCTTTGGCTCACAGGAAAGTCAGAGGAAAGGGGGCTCACAGGAAAGCCAGAGGAAAGTCAGAGGAAAGGGGGCCTTGGAGTCAGGTTCAGGGGGTTCGCCCAGGTGAGCTGCTTCTGCCCGTTGCTCTTTTTTTTTTTTTTATTAAATTATTATCTGTGTACATATTCTAACATTGCCCCCCCCCCCCCTCATACATACCCTCCATCCCCAGAGTTTTGTGTCCATTGGTTGTACTTATCGAATATATGCATGTATACAAGTCCTTCGGTTGATCTCTTATCTCCCCCAGATCTCCCTACCCTCCCTGCTTTAATTTGACAGTCTGCTTGTTGCTTTACTGTCTTTATATCTGTCTTTTGGTTCATCAGTTTATAATGTTCTTTAATATCCATAAATGGAAAACTCCCTATTTAAAAAAAAAATATATAATATATATAATATATATATATATATATATATATATATATATATATATATATATATATATATATAATATATTTTTTTATTTTTTACAGAGAGGAAGAGAGAGGGATAGAGAGTTAGAAACATCTATGAGAGAGAATCATCGATCAGCTGCCTATTGCACACCCCCTACTGGGGATGTTCCCGAAACCAAGGTACATGCCCTTGATTGGAATTGAACCCGGGACCCTTCTGTTTGCAGGCCGATGCTCAATCCACTGAGCCAAACCGATTTCGGCGACCGTGGCTCTTGTGGTTGTAAGTCTCACGGGGGCCCTTAGAGGTTAGGAGATGCACATCTGAGATGGAAGAAGAAGGGAAAGGAAAGGGCATGCTCCCAGGAAGCTCCTTCGCGGTGAGGGTTTTTAAAGGATGGAAATAAAGGGGAGGTCTCAGAGAAGGATTGCAATAGCATGTTCGTCAGCTTTTCAGGTGTCTGCTTTCAGGGCAGTGATCCTCACTGACTAGGATCATTAGTCACCAAAGCTGGTCCTGGCATTGCCCACCTAGTTTTGCTGCATTGCTGGGCCTATCAGGCGTCTTCAAACTACAGCCCGCGGGCCACATGCGGCCCGCAGAGGAGTCTGATCCGGCCCGCCAGGTTTTTTGGGCAGTGAGCGCAGCCGAGGTGTTACAGTAGGAATTAGTAGTTCATATAGTCCGGCCCTCCAGCTCTCTGAGGGACCGTGATCTGGCCCCCACTTTAAAAAGTTTGAGGACCCTTGGAACACTGTTCTCTCTACAATTGAAACCTAGATGTTCTCTCTAGGGAGGAAATGCCAGGGAATCTACGTCACCTGACCAATGACATGAAAGGTCAGAGGTCTAAACTGCATGATCCGCCAAAACTGGTTTGGCTTAGTGGATAGAGTGTCAGCCTGCGAACTGAAAGGTCCCAGGTTCGATTCTGATCAAGGGCATGTATCTTGGTTGTGGGCATTTCCCCAGTACGGGGTGTGCAAGAGGTAGCTGGTCAATGTTTCTCTGTCATCGATGTTTCTAACTATCCCTCTCCCTTTCTCGCTGTGAAAAAATCAATAAAATATATTAAAATAAATAAATAAATAAACTGCATGATCCGCAAAAGGCCACCCAGGAGTGAGGTATGACACCGGTTTTACCCGTTGCTAGGCATCTGAGGCTTTCCACCAGTTTGCTCTGCTGATTTTTCAGCTATCTGTCTTGGTTTCCCCATTCCATGGGCCAAGGAGTTTTCCTAGATTCTTACTATCCTCCCTCATAGTGAGTGAAACCAAGGCATGAAGAGGATACTTACTTGCAAAACATGATGTTGAAATTATTTACATTTCAAAGCCAGTGCAATTGGGTGATAAAATAATGAAGTCAAGGTGTTTGAAAGCTGTTGTCTCCATCAAAGAGTGGGGGGTTGTAACCCCACCCACCATTCTTTTGACTCTGTTTCTGTAAATGCTGATTGAGTCATATGTAGCTTATAGAGAAACAGCGTGTTTGCATTAGAATCTTAGGAACTAACTTCAGAAGGTACAGACTTTGACCTTCAGTTATCCCAGTTCTGGGCAATTTGCTGGCCTTCCAACGTAGAACCAGGATGACACAGAACCAGGGTGATGAAGGCCAGGATCACGCACACCAGACCATCACTTGAGCAGTTTCAATATCCTTATTGGAATGGACTGTGCTGGCTTGCAAATAGAGAACTTTTCAACCCCCCACACCTGATTTATTTGTTTGGCTTTCCCTCTCCCTCCTTATAAAAACCTTGACCAAGGTGTAGCAGTCTGGCAGACTCAGGGGATGTCAGTGACTGAGTTGTCTGGCTAAGGGCCAGGGGCCATTCCCCCCCCACTTTCCAGTGAACCTGACCAGTTCGTCCCCCTCAAGAGAGATGGAGAGAAGCATTCCCCAGCAGATCCAACCTTGGGGCTTTGGAGACCCCCACCTGAAATATAGTGGCAACCATACTTTGGTAAAAACTGCTGTTTGAATTTTAACCCTGCTAAGTCTGGCTCTTGCATCTGATTAAAACACTGGGTACTTGCCTCAGCTTCCAGGTGGAGACCTGGAGGCTAAGGCAGTTTTCCCTTGCCTAGGGGCCAGGACCACAGGAGATTGAATCCCACTGACTCAGTAGCTCCAGGGATAGAAACTGTAGATAACCTTTAGAGACTAACTGCTGAGCTCTGCTTCTGTGCTATTGCTATCGCAAGATAGGGCCACATTCCAATGTCCAGCAGGATGTGACTGGGAACCGACCCTGTGGGCTGTCCCCAGTCTTTAGAATGTAGTCTTTGGGATTTAGAATTTAGAACAAAGGAAAATTCCTGTGGTTTGAACCTTTAAAAGGGACTGCCTACCCCTGAAACGGGGCAGTCGTGTGGAGACCACCTGCGTGTGGTGCTCTCGCGGACGTCCTGGCCAGTTCAATAAATCCTTGCCTGCTTTTTAAAATTAATTAATCAGCCTCCGGTGGTCTTATTTTGAACCCAGGGTTTGACCCCGCAACAATACCCACCATCTTCCCAGAATCCTGACAAGCACCTGCCTCAGGGGAGATCCACAAGCCGACAGCCTCCTGACTCTGCCAGCGGCTCTTTCAATGACTGAGCCTAACAGACAGCCAGCAGAGAGAAGCTATTTTCAAGGTGCCTTGGACTTTTGGTGACCTACGTCTGGACGTGGGACTGAAAAAAGCCATCCTTGGTGTGCTGCTTGGACCTTCCCGCATACACCCAATCACATCAGAGGCAGCCACACCCTGTGGATAACTTGTCACTCCAAACCGGTGGCTGAATTCAGGCACAGATAGCATTTGCCATTGGTCTGCTCCAGAGTACCTCCCAACAGGCTCCAAACCAACACACGAAGTACCAGCCTCAGACAACATCTCAATAGATCCAATTAACTTCAAAACACAGCATATCCACAGGGAGATACTGGTGGGCACCAAACCCTGTTGAGGCTAATTCCACTCCGTGTGGTCAGCACCAGCATACCAGCTGACATGCCATGGTCGGGGTTGAGCCTCACAGGCAGTGTAGTCTGAGAATGGATCCCAGGCACAAATGCACCAACAGCAATCAGGATTTAGTTACAGCAGGCAGGCCCACATATCCCACACCAGGGGTATTCCTATGGTACTCAGCTCAGGTGATCAAGGACACTGTGCCACTGGGTCCCACCAGACACCTACTACATAAGGCCACCCCACAAGGACCTGTGAGTCACAGATCTATCTACTACATAGAAACAAACAAAAAGAGGCAGCCAAAATGAGGAGAAGAAGATACAGACCCCAAATGAACACTCCAGAAAAAGATCTAAATGAAATGGAGTCAAGCAATTTATCCAACACAGAGTTCAAAGTAATAGTTATAAAGATGTTCAAGGAACTTAGTGAGAACTACAACAGCATGAAAAGGGACATTGGAGAAGTATGTTTTGGAGAGGAGAAAATGGCGGCTGAACAGGCAGACCTGTTGGGCACCTCGTCCCAGGGCCAGGCTGGAAATACAACTAAATTGGAAAACATTCTTCTGGAATTTCTAGCTGAAGAGGTGACTTATAACAAGGAAGAACAGAAGGCATCTGCAGGCGGGTAGGAAGGGCGAGATCGTGAGGGGGAATTGCCCAGAGCATACACACCCACCTGCAGCCCGAAGCGGCTGACCTGTGGTGCCTCCTGACCTGCGGCAGCCTGACCCTCAGCGCCCATATCATCCAAGCAGCTAAAAAGGTCGCAAGACCCAGCAGACCTGAGCCACTAGAGGAGAAAGCTGCATTTTTTTAATTCTTAAAATTTTTTTTTTTAAATTTTTATCTCTAAACCTAGAGCACAGGAGTTTTCCTTTGCAACTATACACCCAAGGCATTGGTGCAAGGAGGGAGGTGTGGACTTGAGGGCCTGAGGTCAGGTGGGGGAGAGGAAGCAGTAGACAGAAGTCCTGCATTGGATCCCTCAAATGCTTCCAAACCAAACGGCGATTTCCTGCCCTGTGGGATCAGCCTGCCACCCCCTGCATTTTGAGTTTACTGAGGGGACAAAGGCAGAGGCAGAGCTTACGACCTGAACTGTCTCAAGGAGCCCTCAGTGACAGGCGCGGCGCATGGCCACCCACCCCACTGTTCTAAGAACCAGACTGTTAGACACTCCAGGGTTCCAGCTGACAAATGATGCTGGGAGAATGGGATATCTACATGCGAAAGAATGACATTGAACGTTTACCTTACACCGTATGCAAATATTAAAACAAAATGGACCGTGGCCCGACAGATGCTGCACCGATCTTTAGCTAGAGAACTCTCTGGAACCATTAAAGAGATCTTGGGACTGCCCAGTCTGAGGGGTGCAATGCTGATGGCTGCCACCCTCATGACATCATAGATGATATCAACAGTGGTGCAGGGAATGTCCGGCTAGTTATGAACTACAAAGGAAAAGAACTCAAATAAAGATCATTTTGACAAGCAAAATAAATAAATAAATAAATAAATAAATAAATAAATAAAATGGACCAAAGACTAAATATAACAGCTAAAACTATAAAACTTTAGATGAAACCAAAGGCTAGTCCAATAATAACCAAAGAAAAAGTATATAAATCAAACTTCATCAAAATTAAAAACTTTTGGGTATCAAAGGATGCTGTCAACTTAATAAAATGTAATTCACAGGATTTGAAAAAATGCTTGCAAATCATATCATATTCAGATTAGAACCCTTTGAGTATAATTCTGGAAAATGTAAAATGTTCCAGCTACTGTGGCAAACAGAAAAAAAATTAAGCATAGAATTGCCATATTCAGTAAATCCACTTCGGCTATATTCTCTAAGCTAGGGGTGTCGAACTCAATCAGAGAAGGGGCCAAAATCTAAAATCCAGCCTAAATCTCGGGCCGAAGGGTTTACTGAACAGTCATAAACTGTCATTGTGATGGAAACGCAGCGGAGTGCAGTGATGACAGCGCGGTGCGGGCCACATTGCAAGGCCTGGCGGGACGGATTTGGCCCGCGGGCCTTGTGTTTGACACATGTGCTCTAAGCAATGAAAACATTCTGAACATGGATGGTGGTGATGGTTGCACAACAATGTGAATGGAGTTAATGCCACTAATTATACACTTAAAACTGTTTTTTAAAAAAAACCACATCACATTTTTGTTATATACGTATATCCAGAGTAAAAATAAAAAGCACACAAAAAATACTATTCATCTGATAGTGCTTCTGGAAGGTTTATTAATTAGTCTTAAATAGGAATTTTTATCAAAAGATTTCAAAATATGCATAGAAAATGGTGAAGTGGGAAGGGAAATGAGATACTGATAATATTTTTTTCCTAGAAAATATATTCAGCAATGAATATTTTTTGTAATAAAATGAACAAACATATTTCTGGTTTGTGTTCCTTAAAGTCCTAATGATATACATTAATATTTAACATGTAAATATATTTTCCCAAACTGTCATTTAAATCCTGATATTAAATGCAAATTAAAAATCATTGCCTGGCAGGGGGACTCAGTGGTTGAGCTTTGAATTATGAACCAGGAGGTCACGGTTCTATTCCAGGTCAGGGCACAGGGCAGGGTTGCAGGCTCATCCCCAGGAGGGGGCATGCAGGAGGCAGCCAATCAATGATTCTTTCTCATCATTGATGTTTCTCTCTCTCCCTCTCTCTCTCTGTCTTTCTCTCTCTCCCCAAAATCAATTATATGTATATATAATTTTTTAAAAGAAATAATTGAAGTAAATGTCACTAAAGTAAATTTCTTAAATTAAACCTCAAGAAAAGCTTATTGAAGACATAACAATCCATAACGCAGAGAGTGGGGAGGTAAAAGCAGTTTCTATTTACTCCTTTATTAAACCACATTTTCCTGTAAACAACTCCTTTCTGTGGATTTTGAGAGAAGCCTGTGATGGAGAAAATCCCTGCCTGGGGAAGACAGGACAGGGGCACTAGGAATGCCAGCCTTCCCTGGAGACCCTCCCGTGGTCCCCTCTCCTCCCCGGGAAATGGGCCGTGACCGACCACCGTGTCTGCCTTTGGGGCACTGTCACTCCGCTCCGGATTCTTCCCAAACCCCGCTGCGCCCCCTGCGAACAGTGAGCGCCCATCCGTCTGCGGCTCCGCTCCCGCAGCCGCCCCCCGGTGTGCGCGGGAGGAGCGGGAGCCGCCGGACTGGATGGTCTGTTCCCGGCGTCCCGAGGTTTAACCAGGACCGGGACCAAAGGGCACTGGTTACACCGGAGTCCGCCGGGGGCATTCCATATCTGTTTTTCGTCAACCACCCTGTGCGCACATAAACTCGGGGTATTTGTTGATCCAGGTCCCCCGGGAGGCGCGGGACCCTCCTCACAGCTGTCCGGAGGCCTCCCCCACCCCAGCCCACTGAGGCCCGCGCTCTGGCCGGGACCAGCTGGGGACCCAGCGGGGTCCGGAGCCAAGTCCCCGCGCCCGAGGTCCCGCCCACAGCCGGCTCCGCCAATCCCGCTGCGAGCTGGCGGTGGGGGGCGGGGCGGGGCCGGGGCGGGTCCCCGGGACCTTAAATGGGCGCCCGGAGGCCCGGCCTAGCTCCGCAGACTCTGGGCCCGCTCCGGCTGACCGCTGTTGGCGCAGCTGCCCCCTCCGCAGGTGAGCGCCTCCTCTCAGCACTCCCACCCCCTTCAAGCCGGGGCGTGGAGCGGCAGGGCCACCCCGAGAACGAGGGCCGCCGTCATCCATCCTTGGGGGTCGAGGGTTTGGTGGGGGGGTCCCCGGAATCGAGGTTGTGGGGCCGCTGCTCCCTGCACCGTCAGCATCCTCTGGCAGCGCCTGTTGTGCGCGCAGAGCTGGGCACGCGCAGCACGCCTCTGGCAGGGCGGGGCTGCAGCTGGCTCCCGGGCCCCTGGGAGCCTCACCCTCTCCAGGCTTGGGGAGGGGGTCTCCGGGCTGTTTTTCTCCACCCACATCCTCAGCCTTCCGCCACAGTCCTGTGTGCTTCCTTGGGAGGGTCAATTAAATATTTTACTCCAGGTCTCTCCGAGGAAGGATTCAGGGGAAGGATTGGTCTAATCAGATCACTCATTTCCCCCCTCCTTTCTAGGTTTTTGAAACATGAATCCTTCGCTCCTCCTGACTGCCCTTTGCATGGGAATAGCCTCGGCTGCTCCAAAACTCGATCCCAGAGCAGACGCACAGTGGAACCAGTGGAAGGCAACACACGGGAAACGCTATAATAAGGTTGTTAATATCTGAAAAGGTCCAGAGGGGACCCCCCCCAGAACACGGTTCTTGCTGTTGGGAGTTTATAGCGGAGAGTAGCTTCTGGAGACTCTTAACAGGCCATAAGGTCATGGCCCCCATTACTGACACCACGGGCCATGCACCCCTGCCGCCAGGGTGCTGGAGGACAGCTCCCAGGGGTGCAGAGCCGCCCCAGACAGTGGTTTGTGTTCTGTCTGCAAACCCACGTGGTGAAGGTGAGTTGGGTTTTCGGTAGAAATGAACAGGGCGTGGTCTGTGCTTGCCTCTAGAATGAAGAAGGATGGAGGAGAGCGGTGTGGGAGAAGAACATGAAAATGATCGAACTGCACAACCAGGAACACGGCCAAGGGAGACATAACTTCACCATGGCCATGAATGCCTTTGGCGACATGGTGAGTGCGGCCTCGGAGGCTTCGCTTTGTGTGCTTCTCCTCGGTACTTTTAGCAGAATAACCTCTTCCTTTATAACATTCTGTGTCTTTTTCCTGGAAGACCAGTGAGGAGTTCAGGCAGGCGAGGAATGGTTTTCAAAACCAGAAGCACAAGAAGAGGGAAATGTTCCAAGAACCTGCCTTAGCCGAGGTGCCCCGATCTGTGGACTGGAGAGAGAACGGCTGGGTCACGCCTGTGAAGGACCAGGTATGGCCGTGCCCGCAGATCACCTGCTCCCCACGAGCACGGCCGTGCATCCACTGCTGCCCGTGACGCGGGAGGCCTCGGAACTATGTGCAGTTTGCTGTTTTTAAAAACAGTTTCCAGATAAGTTGTCTGCTGCCAAAGTCTTGCTGTTTGTTTTATAGAATGAGCACTTTTGAATTTTGTTTTCAGGGTCAGTGTGGTTCTTGTTGGGCTTTTAGTGCAACTGGATCCCTTGAAGGACAGATGTTCCGGAAAACTGGCAAACTTATCTCGCTGAGTGAGCAGAACCTGGTGGACTGCTCTCGCGATCAGGGCAATGAGGGCTGCAGTGGTGGCCTCATGGATAATGCCTTCCAGTACGTCAAGGACAACCAAGGCCTGGACACAGAGGAATCCTACCCATATTGTGGAATGGTAAAACACGTGCCTTATCATTCTAGCTCTGCTTTTGAGTGTTGAGCACTTCAGAGAAAACACTTACCATATTTAGAACTCACATTTAAGCCTGGAGAATCTGTATCTGTAAACTGTCCAAGCTGCCAGATTCTCTGTTTAGATGGTCAATGTATAGCTGTTCCTGCTTCTGTGTTACATGAGATTTACATATCATTCTCTTTATAGGAGAAGTTTCTCATGGCCAGGGAGACCAAGACTATCTCATTGAATATACATATAACAGCTAGTTTCTCAATTTCAAAGCAACCGATAGCCCTTCACCTCCTGGGATGCTTTTGGCCTAGAAATCATCAAACTGCAACTTGTCTTGAACTCATGTTCCCGGGGAGGTATGATGTAATCACGTCTCTTCCGTTTGGCCTTTAAAAGGATGACACTTGCAAATACAAGCCTGAGTTTTCTGCTGCCAATGACACTGGCTTCGTGGACATTCGTAAGAACGAGAGGTCCCTTATGAAAGCAGTGGCCAGTGTGGGGCCCATTTCCGTGGCTATCGATGCAAGCCTTGCATCCTTCCAGTTCTATGAAAAAGGTGAGGATTTCTCTTTACATAAATTCAGGCAGAGATATTATAAAACCACCCTGACATACAGCAAGACCGACTCTTTGGCATGTGGAATTGCTGGATGTGTGGGTTTAACATAGATGTGCATTCTACACATGTAATATTTGTGCCAGATATTGTCCATCTGACATGACTTAAACCATATGCCCGTGATCTTAAGTGCCTCATAAATAGATCAGATACCTACATAATTTGGCTGATATAGCTTCATTTACTTTACTTTTTTTTTTTAATATATTTTATTGATTTTTTTACAGAGAGGAAGGGAGAGGCGGGGAGAGAGTTAGGAACATCGATGAGAGAGAAACATCGACCAGCTGCCTCTTGCACACCCCTTACTGGGGATGTGCCCACAACCAATGTACATGCCCTTGGCCAGAATCAAACCTGGGACCTTTCAGTCCACAGACTGACGCTCTACCACTGAGCCAAACCGGTTTCGGCCATTTACTTTAGTTTTAAAAATTGTTAGACCTTTAAAATATTCCGAGAATTTTACTACTAAATGAAAACTGGCTCAGGTAATTTTGTGTTTTGTTTATTTTCGTAGGTTGATATCCTAAAAGTAGAATATTTTCAACCAGTGGTCTTTTATGACTCTTGACAGATGTTTCTAAAAATGATAGTATTATATTATAGGAGGGCCTAACTCCCAGCCTCGGTTTTTAAAATCTTGCTTTTAAATCTTACCTGGATTTGTGTAATCTAACTGAATTTTGAGACACCTCTCTTACTGTGGTTGGTAGGCAAACTTACTGTCAGCTCTTACCTGGAGATCTGCACCCCAGCAATGACTTCTATCTCTTAGGCATTTATTATGATCCGGACTGCAGCAGCGAGGACCTGGATCATGGTGTTCTGGTGGTTGGCTATGGCTTTGAAGGAGGAGAATTGGATAACAATAAATATTGGATTGTCAAGAACAGGTATAAAATGCCAGAAATACTTACATTTTATTGTGGAAAGGGAATCCTTTTCGAAATCAGTATTTGGACACATATCAAAACTTGGAGCACAATTCTGAAACCCCAGAAGTCCTTATCCCACTTAGGATGAACCGAGACATGAATGTTGGATTGTAACATTAAGATACTGTCCCAAGCTTGCTAGGGCGTTGGTACCGTTTTGGTACCAATGCATTTCTAAATTTGAAAATGTTCTTAATTCTGAAACACCTGGCCCCAAGAGTTCTCTTTTTCAGTCTCTAATTTTACAGTTCTGTGAAAGATTCAGGGATAGAAACATGTACAGGTTTGGAACCCAGCCATGAGCAAGAGCAGCGGTCTCTCCTGCTTCTTTCTGAATCTGTCTGGGCCTCAGGTGCACTGTTTATGCATCTGGTGTTATTGTTGATAAACATAAATGTGTCTGGTTACTTGTGTGAAGCGGAAACCCTCTCTTCTTTCAGCTGGGGCACAAAGTGGGGCACGCATGGCTACATAAAGATGGCCAAGGACCAGGATAACCACTGTGGGATCGCCTCCATGGCCAGCTACCCTACTGTGTGAGACGGTGGTGACTGAGATGTGATGAAGAACAGAATAACCAGAGGATGAATATGATCTCAAAACTCGTCAGAACCCTGGCCGATGTGGGTCAGTGGTTAGAGTGTCAGCCCAAGCAACCGAGGGCCTTGGGCTCAGTTTCCAGTCAAGGGCATATACTTGGATTGTTGGTTTGATCCAGACCCCCGTGAGGGCCTGTGTGGGAGGCAACCAATCAACATCTCTCTCACATCGATGTTTCTTTCTTCCTCTACACTCTCTCTCTACCTCTCTCTTGTCCATTCTCTCTCTAAAAATAAATAAATAAATAAATAAATAAATAGGAAAAAAAATCCTCAGGTGGGAATTATCAACAACAAAACAAACAAACAAAAAACCAAAACCCTGCTCAGACCTGTGGGATAAAACAGTTGAGTCTTTGAATATCCAAGCTGTGATTTGAATTCTGCAACATTTTACACTGGCAAAATGTTTCACTTCTTTAATTATTGTGTTAACAGTTTGTATGATTGACTTGCCTAATAACTTTTGCATTTTTATGTTTTAAAAGAATGTACACCTTTTTATCTTTTAAAATAAAACTTAATTTTGAAATAGAGGTGGAGCTTCTATTTGTTTTTAAGTCATGAACATTTTGTATAGTGAAACATGTGATTGGGCTCTGGAGGTATAACAATGTGCTAGTGGCCGTTCTACTTATAACCAGACAGATCTGATGTTTGTTGTCCATTGGCTGTGTCTGACTGTTAAATTTTGCTTAAATGGAGCAAAATTTAACAAAGGATCCATAAAGGACAAAAGTACGTTATTTTAATAAATAAAATTCACATATTAAATAAGAGATTACACATACAAAGGATTTCCAGAGTAGAAAGGGGCTTGAGAGGTCATGGCTATTGCACAAGATGGTTACAGTCCAGATGAGTGACAGGACAAATGTCACAGGCCAGTTTCTGAAGCATCATCTCCAACTGTTTGTAAGACCATGGGGCTACTTTGCAGTTGAGAAAGGACACAATCCAAAGGCTCGCCAAGCATGTTTGTCTTTGCGGCCACCAGGGTTGAGGGATGAGCTGGGCTTCAGAATTAGTGCTGTGGCCTCGGAGGTGGGCGATAGGTGAGGGTCAAAAGTGATAGGCCTGCCGAAACCGGTTTGGCTCAGTGGATAAAGCGTCAGCCTGAGGACTGAAAGGTCCCGGGTTCGATTCTGGTCAAGGGCATGTACCTTGGTTGTGGGCACATTCTCTCTCATCGATGTTTCTAACTCTATCCCTCTCTCCTCTCTCTTCCTCTCTGTAAAAAGTCAATATATATATATATTAAAGTGATAGGCCTAATTCACCTAGCTACCTTATCTCTGTGAATTTATTTCAAAACAAAAACAGCAACCTAATTCTACATTCCGCAGGCTAAAGAAGCACATAGTTCCATTTGTTGCCTATTTCCACTGAAGGAACTATAAAGAGCAGGTGGAAGTATTTAGTTAATAGGCCCCACAATTACATAGGAAGACATGGAGTGTAGGACAGCTGGGACTCCGCCCCCAGGCCTCCAGCAGCCCCTGTTCAAGTCCGTCTGTGCTGGACCATGTGGCCTGTGGACCCTCATGTGGCCTTCCCTGGCAGGTCTTTAAGTTTACGACGCTGTGACCTAAAATGACAAATGTGTTTAGAGTGAAACCCTGTGGGTTCTGTGATCAGACTAACAAGTGCGTTCACAGGAAGATTGGGGAGGCTCCCAAGCTGAACCCCTTTTGCTGCTTGGTACCAATGTTGAAACATGTGGAATCGATGTGCCCACACAGTGCCCCAGTCATCACCCGTGGGAGTCACAAGCGGGAGCTGGTGCGTTAGGGAGAGGAAGGCCTGGGAACACCAGGAGGAGGAGGAGGAATCTGACAGGAGCCCAGGGGAGCCAGGCAATGAGACAGGATAAAGGTGGTGTCTGAGCAGAGACTTGTGGTCAGCAGCTCTGAGAAAAGAGAAGCCACATTTAGGGAAAGTGGGGAGAGAGTGAGCTGAGGTGTGGGAGATGAGGCCGGGTCCACACGTGGGTTTTACAGACACGGGGGCCCTGGGAGTGCGGTGAAAAGACTGTTCTGGTTATCTGTTTCTGTAAAAATCTACCCTAAACATCACAGCTTCACAGTAACCATCTTTCCCATCTCCCGTCTGGCTTAGCTGGGGGTTACCGCTGGAAGTCTCTCCTGCATTGTGCCTAAGTTGTCTGTAGGTCTGGAGTGGCTCACAGCCAAGTGGACTCACGTGACTGTCCCGGATGCTGCTGACCAGAGATTACTGCATGGCGTGGGGGCCCACAGCACAGAGACTGCCTCTGAGAGGGCTGTCCCTGGAGGCAGGTGCCGGGACGCCCAGGGAGGACCTGCCAGGCTACTTAGGACCTTGTCTAGTGCCCAGTGGGGTCTCTGCTGCTGTATTAGAGGATGTCACAGAGAGAGCCCGGGTTCCAGGGAGGGGGCTGGGGCGAGGTCACTAGCAGAAGAGCCTGTGACATGGACGCTATGGCGGTGGCCATCTTTGGAAAATGCAAACCTGCACATTTCGTCTTGGGAAATCCACTGGAAAGAATGTCTTTGGGAATGTCATCTTGCTTCACCATAAGAGGCCAGCTCAGGCTGCTGTCCCTGGAATTCCGGAAGTTCAGACCAAGATTCTGAGAAATGGCCCAGGTGCTGAAAGGAATGAAAGACTGGGGCCTCTCAGATGTCCAAATGATTAAACACATTTTATAAGGTGTTGCCATTTTTAAAGACATACATATTTAAACTTGGGGAAAGTTTCAAACTGAATGATGTCTAAATGATTAAACAGGTATCAGAAGTTTCTGAAACTTTCAAATTAACTTAACTTGTGGAGAGTTCCAAGCCAAAGCTATCATATTTTTAAAATAGGTCCATGAACAAAGATTAAATAAAGCAGAAAACAAATTTCAATTACACAAAAGTCTTGTCTGAAACATAAAGTTACTATCAGAAGCTGGAAGAGGCAACAGAACTTTCAGCTTCTGCAACCTCAGAGGGAGTATTGCCCCGCAGACACTCTCGGTTGGAATTCTAGCCTCAAGAGGGTGAGCACCAAGCCTGCAAGTGTATGATCAGCGGAATGTCAGCTGGGCACTGACGCTCCTGGGCACAGCTGGACTCGTGTTCTCCTCAGCAGCCCAGGGCACAGCTGGCCTCCGCTGAGCAGGACAAGTTAGACTTGCTGGCCATCCAGGCATGACAAGGAAAAGATCGTCCACTCTACATGGTTCGCATCAAGACCGAGTTTTCTTTTCACAGGTGTTTATCTAGTGGCTTAGGCTTCCGCTGAGCTCAAACAATCTTACCCGTCCACAGGGGAATCAAGTAAGATAGGAGACATTTAAGAAATCCATCATGATGTAGCATGGGTATCACGGGTAGCAGGGAATTTAAGGACCTGCCACACAGGAAAAAAGGCACAAGAAGGTTTGGGAATCTTTTGCCTCCTCACATATCCTCTCGTCTAAATCCAGCACTGGCTGGGTTCCATACCGGAGACCATGATACCTTATGGAACAGCATTCTCACTCATCAAAATGCATGTAAGACACACATTGCCTCTTTACTCTCTGGTGAAATATGGTAGCAACCATACTTTGGTAAAAACTGCTGTTTGAATTTTAACCCTTCTAGTCTGGCTCCTGCACCTGATTATACACAGGATAGTTACCTCAGCAATTTTCCCCTGCCTGGGACTAGGAACTACAAGAGACTGATTCCCACTGACTCAGTAGCTTCAGGGGTAGAAACTGTAGATAACCTTTAGAGACTAGCTGCTGAGCTCTGCTTCTGTATTATCGGCTATCGCAAGATAGGGTCGCATTCCAATGTCCAGCGGGATGTGACTGGGAACGACCCTATTCCCAGCCTTTAGAATTTAGAATTTAGAACAAAGGAAAATTCTTGTGGTTTAAGCCTTTAAAAGGACTGCCTACGCCTGGAATGGGGCGGTCGTGAGGAGTCCACCTGTGTGTGGTGCTCTTGCAGCCGTCCTGGCCTGTTTTTCAATAAATCCTTGCCTGCTTTTTTAATCAATCATCAGCCTCCGGTGGTCTTATTTTGAACCCAGGGTTCAACCCCACAACATCTGGTCCAGCTTTCACTGGATGACATCAAATTATTTATTTATTTATTTATTTATTTATTTATTTTGCTTTTCTTGGTGAGAGAGAAAAGATCATGAGAAATATATAAAAGATACATGGGCAATGATGGAAATAGGACTTAATATTAGATATGTTCAAAAAGTAGTGGTGACCTAAGGTAGCCTACCTCAGCATGGGGCCTACAGCTGGTCTTTTTGACACTGAAGTCCTGACTTTGACAGGAAGATTTCTTCTGAGACCACAGCTTCCGGGTCAACTCTGGGGTTTTGGGAGCTCAACAGCATGTGTGTGGAGGATAGAGTACCAAAAGGGGACTTAGCTTTACTTCACTGCTTGACTCTTAAAACCTGGTTGGCACTTCCCAGCTTACCACCATCATTCTCCCCCAAGTCTTAGGAGCCTTTGTCACATGATAGCCATGCTGTCCTGGGTGTCAGTCTTCCTTCCAAGAAGGAGATAGGTTCCTGGGGATGAGCTGCATTTCCCAACAGAAAGCCCAGAAAACACAGCCTCCAGTAGAGTCAACCATTTCCCTGCTGGGAACCTTCATTTATCTTCTTCCCATGCATCTTCTCAGCTATCAGACGTGGTTCAGGCCATTCTAAGAGGCGGTGAGATACCAGCAGGGAAGAAGAATGCCTAAAACCTCGAATACAGTATTCTGTAATGTTTTGAAATATTCTTTTACTCTAATTGTCTTTGTGTGTGTTTTCTGTGGGCTGTAGGCTCCCCCCACTCTCCCCCACCGGTGTACCAGGCTCCTCCCTCACATCTGAAAGTGGCTGAACTGTCACCCTCTCCATGAAGCCTGTCACTGCACAGAACAAAAATTAGAATAACCTTCCCTAGCATTGCTCTTCTCTTCCCTGACTTACTTTCCCCACAGAATTCATACCACCAGACACACACTTTCATTTTATTGATTGCTTTTGTTTATTGTGTCTCTGCTCACATTAGCGCTGAGTCTATATAGAGATCAAGAAGTTTTGTTCACCTCTCTATTCTCAGCACTAAGGATAGGACCTAGCAAACAGCAGGCACACAAGAAAATCTGCTGCCAGGAGGAAATGACCTGCCTGAGTTATGTGCGAGCACATTGTCAGGGTTTTAAGAGTCAAGCAGTGAAGAAAAGCTAAGTCCCCTTTTGGTACTCTATCCTCCACACACATCCCTCTTCCTCAGGGAATTGCCACAATTATTAATTCACCGATAGGAAGAGTCCTCTTTTTTGGCCTTTACCCGAAAACACATGCAGTTTTGTTGTGTGCTTTTTAAATTTTTTACAAAAATGGCATTCTGTCATATCTATTTGCAAAATGCCTTTTCCACCTACCATTTATAGCTTAGTTATAGGCCCTTGTTTGTATTTCAGACTGAGATGGTTAATTTTTTTAAAATCCTCACTCAAGAATATCTTTATTTATTTATTTATTTATAATATTTATTTATTTTTAGGGAGAGAGGAAGGTAGAGGGAAAGAGAGAAACATTCATAAGTTGCCTCTTGTACACACCATGACCAGGGATCAAACCCTCAGCCTAGGTGTGCACCCTGACCGGGGATCAAACCCAAAACGTTTTGGTGTCTGGGATGAACCTCCAATCACCTGAGCCACCAGGTCAGGACACTGAGATGGTTATGTCCAGTTGTTCTGCCATTTGGTCTATTTGCATATTAGCCTTTTATTATATAGGACACACATTTAAATATATATATAATGTATATATTCAATATATATTTTTATTTTATGAGAAATAAAATGAATCACTATAGGATAAGACACTAGGTTCAAATTTTAAGCCAACCAAGGTAAATCTTAACTGATCACTGTACTTTTTTTAAAAAAGTATATTTTATTGATTATTTTTTTTTTTACAGAGAGGAAGAGAGAGGGATAGAGAGTTAGAAACATCTATGAGAGAGAATCATCGATCAGCTGCCTCTTGCACACCCCCTACTGGGGGTGTGCCCGCAACCAAGGTACATGCCCTTGACCGGAATCAAACCTGGGACCTTTCAGTCTGCAGGCCGATGCTCTATCCACTGAGCCAAGCCGGTTTCGGCTGATCACTGTACTTTTTGCCCCAAGTAGATAGCTACCGATTACTTGAACTGACAGACTTAGAATTACAACCCTTTTTTTAGCCACTGTTCAGGACAAAAGACAAATCCAAGCTGTTCTTTTCACATGTGGATCTTTATTCTTAGCCATGTACACTGAGGACAGTCTCCTCTGGCCTCTAGACCTGTCCTGAGCAGTTTGATGCTGCTCTTCTGTTTGTGGTTGGGTGGACTGGCCTGTTGGGACTCATCAGCCCTGTCTCTGCCTGTCAGTCACCTAGGGTTCTTAATACAGAGGACAAGACTGAAAGAAGAGAGCTTGCACTACTTGCCTGCCTGGTTTCTCTGAACACAGGTGAGATATTCCTGCACATCATCCGGGGACCCCAGAATAAGGGGGACTCGTTGGTGAATGGCCTCGGGCTTCACGTCCAACACCGGCTGGGTGCCCGTGGTCGCCAAGCCCCCCGCCTGCTCAATGATGAAGGCCACAGGATTGCACTCATACAGGAGCCGGAGCTGCAGAGAAAGGGTCAGGCAAGTTGCAGGTTGCCCCAAATCTCAAGCTCTGCCCCTGAGGCTGGACACGGAATTCCTACGCTGAACTTCTGCCTGGTCGGTGCAGGGGGCTCAAGTCCCTCCGCAGAGATCTAGCTCCTCGGGAAGGCAGCTGGGTGCATCGGCTGCTAAGCAGGGCATGGGCCTTCGCAGGCACCTCTGCTCAGCAGCCACCTGACTTGTGACCTAGGAGAGACCTGCCTCTTCACTCGGCAGAGGAGACCTCAGTGCCCCTTTCTTGCCAGTTTCCTAGGGAGGGGAACTGAGCCTGGTAAGAGGCTCTGTCTGTGAGAAAGGAGCTTGGATGGGGTTGGAGGGTCCCTTCAGAGTGCTGGGTGCTCTCCCAGGATAACCGCAGTACCCCGGGGGGTGGCAGGGAACTCCACTTCTCACGTGTCCACTTGGCGGAGCAGTGTGCTGGTACTTAAATTGCCTTAAAATAAATGAACTCCCATTGCTTATAGCACACAGCAGCCTGCATGTCCCCCTCAGGGTCTAGCAGTGAGGTTTGCTCGTGGCCTGCCTCTCCTGTGCCACCGCCCTGAGAGCAGGCACAGCTTCTATCTGGGTCACTGTGGCCTCTCCAGTCCCTGTGCTGTCTGACGCAAAGTAAGTGTCCAAACAAGGCTGCCACAGACCTCGCCCCAGGGCTCCCAGCAGGTGGCAAAAATGGGGGTGCGGGCAAAAGTGGCCCATGCCCTGCTTGCCAAGCTGCACCCGTGGACCCAGGGCCGAGCCTGTTCTGAACAAGGAATACCCTTTGTAAACGGCATAATGGAAATTAGCAGGTGACCTCCCGTGTCAATAATTCATGATGAGTTGGACTGAAATGGGCTGGAATGAATGTTCTTTTTGGGCTTATTTATGTAATTATGTTGTGACTCCCTCCCCAGAGTACCACCACCATACACACACACACACACACACACACACACACCATTAGATACAAGGTGACATTCTAGCTAATTTTTCTGACTTGGTACCACTCTATCTTCTCCTTCCTTCCCCCATAGATGCAAAATCTATAACTTTTTAAGTCCCTTTTCTATAATCAGCTTAGGAAGTGGCTAACCCAGCTCTATGCAGCCTTTCTCTTTGCTTTCCTTCACATCCATTTTGAAGACATATTGAAACCACTTGGAGAAACAGCCACATCTGGTGCTGATTTGTTGTTGTTGCATGGAGAGGAATAAAGTGTGTCTGGTTTGGGTTGGACAGCCAGGCCCTCAGGAGAGAGTATGCTAAGACTCTGGGGCATTTACTTGCCATTTTGGTGAAACAGAGTAGGATGCCCTCCCCTAGACCTCCTGCCCGCAGAGCCGTGGGCAGCCTGGCGGGGCACAGTGGAGCCCAGCGCACGTGGACACCTGGAGTCGCTAGTTTTGTCCCTGATAATCCACAGGAGGACGGCACCAGGGAGACTCTGGCCGGCCACTTGTAGGGCTTGGCTCTTTCCGCGCCTCTCCCTGGCCCGGGGGTGAGGGCAGGGCTTCTGGGTGTCAGACACGAACGTCCCAGGTTGTAACCAACTGGCCTTTGTTTGTACCTTGTTGACTCAGACACTTCAAAATCAAACAAACCAAGCACGGCCTTCACATAGTTGGTCCTGGAGCCAAGGTTTGCTCTGACCGTAAGATCCCAGGGCTGTCACTAACTGCTCCGAAGCACACGCCAGGCTTCCTCCGCCTTGGCCTGTGGCCCTTACAATCTATTTTCCCCCCTGCAGTTAACATCTCCACGGCTCTACAGAGGCAAGCAAACAGAGGAGAGTTATCCTCTCCCCACATACACACACACACACACACACACACACACACACACACAGATGGGGCCACAGAGACCCTGACAGCCAAAACATGGAGGTCGGAGCCAATGGTTCTCTGACTATGGGTGGTGGCTATGGTGCTGTGCACATCAGTCTATGTAGGCAATTATGGCAATGTTTATATAATTATATATGTGCATTTTTGACAAATTTGAAATCATTTTAACAATTAGTAATAATTAGTCTTAATGTTCTCCCCATTGAAACTGAGAAGGTGGCAAGAATGGTTGTATCTAAGAGTTTCCTCATCTTTTGCTTGATCTCCTTTAATTCTCCGTAACACTTCTTTTAAAATATATATATATATATATATATATATATATATATATATATATATTATTGATTTTTCACAGAGAGGAAGGGAGAGGGATAGAGAGTTAGAAACATCAATGAGAGAGAAACATCGATCAGCTGCCTCCTGCACACCCCCCGCCAGGGATGTGCCCACAACCAAAGTACATGCCCTTTGTGAGTCCCCTGAACACGTTTGTAAAGTGGGTGTTAAATGCATTTCTTTTTAGGAAGTGAGGCCATAGTTTATTAGATTCTCAAAGGGGTCTATGATCCAAAATGAGTTGATGGTGCAGCTGAAAGTCCGACAGAACCTGTGGGAAGTGGGAGATAAACACACTGACTGGTGGTGAGTGAAGGGCAGAAGGCAGAGGAAGGGAAGGCCAGGAAAGTCACCACTCGAACTTCAGCCTTCTCCTCCAGACCACAACAGCCCCGTTCGCTCACACACCTCACTGGTTCCCTGCTGCCCACTCACAGGTGGCAGGCCCAGGGCAGCAGCAGCCGAGAAGCAGGTGTGAAGAGAAAGGGAGTGGACAAGGGAGAATTACCTTGCCCTTGGGGTTCTTCTGGTTCGCCGGGTACAGGAAGATCCCTCCATAGACCAGGGTGCGGTGCACATCGGCCACCATGGAGCCCACGTACCTGGCCCCATAGGGAGGCCCGCTGTCCTGGGAAGCAGAGAGGGAAGAGACAAGATGCCGTGAGTTCTGCAATTGGCTACACCCACTCCCAGGCACACGTCCAGCTGGTGTGGCCTCTGCGTTCCAGGTTCTCATCCTGCACCCAGGAGTGGAAGAATTGAAAACATTATATAATTAAGCATTTCATTCATTAGGATTCCCCATAGCTGGACCAGTGATTGAATTCATTAAGTGAGGACTACTTAAATTAAGACACTATACCCTGAAACAACCTTACGAGAACAGCTATTTTTTAAAAAGGAAGTATATACTGCAGAAAAGCAGATATGCCACCCCAAGTTATGCCACTGTAGAATACTGATTCTTTTCAATTAAAGTCCACTGAGGCCTAGCCCTGACCCACCTCTGCCCCCGAAAGCAGGAAATAAGTCCCTTGCGAAAGGTACCCTCCCTGTCTCAGGAGGGAGAGCCAGCCTCACCGCAGAGGCAGGGAGGACTCAGCAGAGTGTTTAGGGCTGACAAGGCTGGTTACATCTTCACTAATTTACAACCCTACAACCCCTTCTCTGTCCTCTCAACTCTTCACACATTTGCTGTTTCCTTGTCTAAAAGGAGCTTTTGTCATTTCACATTTCCATGGAGCCCCTATAAGTGTGAAATGAAATTAGTTTTCTCCTGTTAGTCTGTCTTATGTCAACTTAATCAGCAGACCAGCCGGAGACTCTAGAAGGGAAGGAGAGAAAGGTTTTCCTCCCCCGTGACTCCCTGGCGCCATGCCTCAGAGCCCTCTTCACTTCCCGAGAGCCAGGCCCCTTGACAAGGACAACGATTTGCACTTAACCCAAAAGTCTCCCACTGGCAAACTTTTAAGCAGCTTTAGAAACCATTTCTCACTTAAAATAGTGCATCGAAATGTTATCACGTCAATGTGTGACCCACAGAGAACAGAATCAATCGGTATTTATGTTTCAAGTCCGGTGTGTCTCCCAGCACCTCTCCCATCGGGCTCGGCACCGCTCAGGTGTTCCATAGCCTCCTGCGGCCATTGTGTGTTAGTGCAGATTTCATTACAACCCTTTCCTTCTCATATCTCAAAAGTGGTTAAAGTGTGGAATATTCTCTATGTCCTTTTGGGAGGGGGAGGTATTTTTATTTTTTTAATTGAATTTATTGGGAAGCAACCAATTGATGCATCTCTCTCACATCCATGTTTTCCTCCCCCCCCTTCCCCCTTTCACTCTTTCTCCCTCTTTAAAAATCAACTGAAAAAATGTCCTTGGGAGAGGATTTTTAAAAAGCAACAACAACAGAGAGAGCGAGAGAGAGCGAGAGAGAGAGAGAGAGAGAGGGAGAAACTCTTCAAAGCTTCAATTTAAGGTTGAGGCAGCAAAGTCAGGTCCCAGCAGCCTGTTGACAGAGTGCCACCTGGTCCCATGGCATCCCACCAGGAGCCTCCAGGTCGGCCTCCCACACCAGCGCTTCCCCCCTGCGTGAAAACGGTCTCTCTCACCATCGCGCACCCCCCCTCCCCCCCAGGATTTAGTGAGAAAAGGTCCCACTTGTAAACAAGCTTTTGTTTGACTCCCAAGTTAGGCCAGACTTTACACTTGACCTGGGAATTCTTTAACTATGTGTCCACTTCTGCCTTAGAAGCTCTCCCTGGATGGCAGGCATGCTTAATGGGTGGTTTGGGCTGTATAACAGCCACATAAAGTCTGGCACCGGGTGATCACAATGAGAGTCAAAAGGCTCCCTATAGCGCAGCATAAACACAAGGCCCAGTCACAGCACATGAATGGGACTTTCAAATATAACTCTTCCATCTAAAAGCAATACAACTGAGTGCCAGCATGTAGGAAGCCTCAAAACAAATGACTAGAGAGAGGTTCTGGCCTGAAACACCGGGTTTTGAAAATATGGGCTCATTAAAAACAATTGCTCCTGGAAAAACTCAAGTGGTGTCATCTTTAGCAGGCAAACTTTAGCTGTAGAAGGTACCGATTGCTTATGAAGGCAGTCTGCCACTCCATACTGATCAGAGCCATGAACAGCGGCACCAAACCTACTGTGGCCAGGCCCTCAGGGCCACCGTTGAAACAGGAGCCCACTGAGACGGCGTTCTGCCGTAGGCTTCTTCACTCACCTCGGGGAATTTCTTTTTCTGCACGTATTCCGTGGTGGCAGCATCAAAATACTTGGCGTAGCCCTCGTTGAGGCTGTAAATATTTCCCTTCTTTTTTATTTTGACCTCTTTTTCTACCAGAACAAATTCACCAAGAGCCTAGAAAGTTGAAGAAAATTACCGGTCAGAAGAGAGATACCAGGAAACAGAAGCCAGCGGCATGCACCCCAACAATCCCAGAACATAAGAAGATGTGGGCCTCCTGCAAAGACCAGGGGGTTGCCAAGTCCTTCAGCAGCCTGTCCAGTGATATTTGCATGAGATCTGTAAAGAACAGTGACAATATTGACTGCACAGGAAGCATAAGCAGCAATATAACATAATTCAAGAAGAGAGAGTTTCCTTTGTAACATCCACAGTCAGCTAGACTACTCATTACAAGGCCCCTCACTGTGTTTATCCCCCCACTTACCACCCTCAGCTAATTCCTAATGTTTTCAGGAAAACTTGAGCCATTACAGTGAGAGGAACAAGTTACACAAATGGGGATTTGCCATAAAGGTGGAGAAGGCAGTTCTACCATTAATTTGTGGTCCATTTATTTTATTTTAATAATTCAGTCTTGGAAACCATTAAAAGCTCCTGGTGTACCAGTTCTTATATGGGGTAAAGGGGAAATCTCGTCAATCAGAAACTGTATGCACTTGGCATAAGGAATAGTGGATAAAACCTAAAGAAATCCTCAGAATTATTAATAGCATTGTGCCCAGCCCCGCATGGTCACCATCTGTAGGACACTCTCGGGTACCCCGGTGCTGAGTGCAATGACGTCAGTCCCTGTGGACATGATTAGCCAGGGCACATTTCACCTCGAAAGGCTGGATGTCTCCCCAAGTCACGGGAAGGGAAGCCAGGGCCTGGAAATCCCATCAGTTATAATACGGCAGCTAGACTAGGAGGTTCCTGGTGAACATAAACGACATTTCCAGAATATAAAGAGACACGGCCATACCTGCTATGTGAGAAGTGAGACAGTGACAAGGATACTCCTGTGGAGTGTGTGATGGCTGCTTCCCTACCAGTGAGTCCCTGCCCTCACTTTAATCTTCCCACCTCCTAGAGAAAAATCACTGAGATATAGAATCATTAAGTGCACCCACTTCTTGACAACACCCAATCTAGAACTGACTTTTCTCAAATCCTCCTAGAATCATCAAGCAAAATATGTGTCATCATAGCCAGTCCCCTGGTTCCTCCATCATGCATTCTCTGTTGCTCAGTAAATCTAACTTATTTTTATTATAGGTATTTTTTTTTAATTTCTTTATTGATTATGGTGTTACATATGTGTCCTTATTCCCCCATTACTCCCTCTAAACCCCCCCCTCATTTCCTCACCCCCCTGTTGATGGTGTCCATTGGTTAGGCTTATATGCATGCATACAAGTCCTTTGGTTGATCTCTCCCCATAACCTATACCCCCCCTACTTTCTTTCTGAGGTTTAATGGTCTGATCGATGTCTCTCTGTCTCTGGATCTATTTTTGTTCATCAGTTTATGTTGTTCATTAGGTATGTTCTTGATGGTCTCTGGTTCATGAGCTTTAATATCCTATGTGCACATTTGTTGCTTTGGAGCAGCCTAGCACAGAGTTCTACTTCCTAAAAGCATCTTAACGTCCTTTGGTGAGTGATTTCTTCCCATTGGATGCCAGTCTAGGAAGACACTAAGCTGGGCCTCCCCCAGCACAAGGTCAGGCACTTGGCTGAGCGTGACAAATTAGATACTCCCCCTATCGTCTGAATGAGAGGCAGAATCCGCAGTGGTGTCCAAACCAGACTTGTGGTGCTGCCAGTCCATTCCTGTGCGTCTTATTGCCTGGTCCCCTAGGTCCCCATTTCTAGCCTAGGTCTCCAGCTTTCCCTTGAATGCTGTAGGATCCTTTACTCAATTGCACCAGAATCCTTTTCTCTCCTGCTTAGCAGGAAGAGTGAGACATACACAACTGTTGTCTAACTAATGTCATTCACTTGTTTAACCCATCCCCTAGAGGGTTGCTCCCTATTGTGGGAAGGAGATAGTTGTGGAGGCTTACAGTAACCTAAAAAATATGTTCCTTTGTTTTGACTCTGTGATCACTAACAACCACTGATTATTAAAAAGCTTCCCATGGCTTTGAGGAGAAGGTGCCTCATTATTAGGCACCATATCTTCGTCATTCAGAAACACCTCTGCCATTTGTAAATGGATGCCTTGACATTGTGGTTTATAGCACATTTGAGTTTGGTTAACACGGACCCTCTCTGACTGCACAGGAACTGTTCTCTGACAAATCAAATGATCAGCCCTGCAAACAGGCTCTGGTTGACCATTTCACTTTGAAAGCCTCTGGCCTGTGAGTCCCTGCCTAAGGAATCTGCTGGCCCCTCCCCATGATTTCTCAATCTGTGACCTGTGACCATAAGCTACTTCAACTTGAAGTCAACCTCCCAAACAAGCCCTAAACTTCCCACGCTGGGTCTTTGCTGACATTTCCTTTTTAATAGGGTCATGTGATCCAAGGCCATTTCAGGCTAGTGAAGAAGGATCAGTGTGCCTCTTCTTTCTGAAGTGCAATCAAGCTCTCTGCTACCTATGTCCAGACCAAGCTCTTTGTTGTGACTGAAGATGGGAACAACCACTTCCGAATGTTCTTGGAAATATTTTGTTTGCAATCAAGAGCAGTTTACTCAAAATTGATATAATAGTTAAGCACAAGACTGCCTGTAAATAGGCGTTCTGGGACCAATTTGTGTGTGTGTGTGTGTGTGTGTTTCGGGCACATCATCAGGTTTGGCTGAGAATTCAAGTTCATTCAACTAACTGAACTCTGACACTATCTCCTTGGAAATAGCATGAGATTCCAAGGCCCTCCACTTCAGATGCAGACCCAAGCCCAGGTTGTTTCCTATGGTTCTGACCAACCGGCTATAAACGAGAGGTTTTTGGTTTTGTTTTTAAAAAATATAATTTCTATTGATTTCAGAGAGGAAGGAAGGGGTGGGGGAGAGAGAGAAACATCAATGATGAAAAAGAATCATTGATTGGCTGCCTCCTGCACGCCCCCCACTGAGGATCCAGCCCAAAACCTGGCATGTGCCCTTGACTGGAATGAACCTGGGACCATTCCGCCCACAGGCTGACACTCTATCCACTGAGCCAAACCAGCTATGGCTAAACTAGAGATTTATAGAATGCCTATTACCACCACCTCCTCAGATTAATTTGCTAGAGTGGCTCAGAACTCAGACAAATTATTTACCAGATTACCAATTTATTAGAAAAGAATATAACTCAGGAACAGCCAGATGGAAGAGGCGTGTAGGGTAAGGTAAGGGCAAATGGCGCAGAGCTCCCATTCCCTCGCTAGGCATCTACTCGCCCCAGTCTCCATGGGCTCACCAGCCAGAAAGATGGGGGTATGGAGGCTTCATTACATAGGCATGATTGGTTAAACCACTGGCTTTTGGTGACTGAGTCAACGCCAGCCCCTCTCCTCTCTGCGGAGACCAGAGGGTGGGATCGAAGGCTCTGAGCCTTTGGTCACAGAGCTGCTCCATTGGTGCTTTCTGAAAGTCACCCTAATAGCATAGGTACCTTACATTCCCAACACCTAGGGAGCTGTGAGCCAGGAACTATGGGTGAAGATCAAATGTATACAAGAAATACATTTTGGTCCTCTGAATGACCGAATACATATTTTTCTTATAAATTTGAAGCCTGAGTGTGACTCCTGCCTCCAGGTCGCTAGCATGACCTTGAGCAAGTTACTTACCTTCTCTGTGCCTCACTTTCCTCATTTGAAAAATGGGAATAATAGTAGGACCTACCTCAGAGGACTGCTATGAGGTTTTAACGCATTCATACATGCAAATTACTTAGAACAGAGACCTATCCCCACTTAACAGGCACTGTACAACTGTTAGCTATTATTCCAGAACAATTTTAGAAAGGTTGTTTTATGGTCTGAGAGTAATATTTGTGAACTACAGAATTTCTCCAGTTTTGCCTGCTTCTTTGAACATTAGGAGAATTTAGAATACCAGCAAACTGAGACTTCAGTGGGTTTTTATCTCATGAGTTTATATGTGGAAGGTCTATATTTAAAGAGATACTGGGTTTCCCTATGATAAAGTTTGTTTTAACTGTTTGGAAAGTTTGTATCCTCCTCCCCTCCACACACACACCAACACGTGAGCTCCACCAGGGCTGGAGTGTCTGTCTGCTTGACCAGTACTATGTCTCCATCTAGAATGCTGCTTTGGGGCGTACCAGATGCTCAGTAAACATTTGTAAAGTCAAATGCAATGGAACTGCTGAACAGGTGCTTTTGACTTACCCAATACTAGAAACTTGGAAATGACCTTCGGTCTAAATTTTTTTAATGGTCACAAGATCTGACCGTATTTGGCAGAGTAGTTCACAGGTGATAGGCAACGCAACCAGATTTTAAAGAGAAATTCTCTAAGTTACAAATATTTCCCAAAATTTCTGCTGAATATTTTCATTGTACACTTGCCATGAAAGCCCAGCCTTCCTTTTTGAACTCCTGCATCTTTATCTAATTATTTCTTCCTTTAGTCAGCATCAGGCTATTGGGTTTTTCAGCTACCCTGAGGCTGTGCATGCTTTCATTGGGAGAAACAAGAGCTTAACACAGAACCTGATACAGTAGTTTCCACCATCGTGCCTCCTCTGGGGAAGTCCTCTGAACCCAGGCTGTCCAATCGGGTAGCCAGCAGCCACAGGTGGCTGTTTCAGTTAATTAAAATGAAGTAACATTTTCAAACCCGGCTCCTGGGTCACACTGGCCTCACTGCAGGCGTTCACCAGGCACATGAGGATAGTGGCTCCCATGTTAGACAGCATGCCACCCAAAGCATGCATGTGCTAGTGCGTGGTGCTGCGCCTCAGAACCCATGTTTCTGTCTGGAAATCGGCAGCCCTGGGATTCTTAAGCCACTGTATTCTCGTAAACCAAAGAGGAATACATTCTTTTTTTCTTTTTTTATAATTTTATTTTTTTAGTATATTTTATTCATTTTTTTTACAGAGAGGAAGAGAGATGGATAGAGAGTCAGAAACATCAATGAGAGAGAAACATTGGTCAGCTGCCTCCTGCACACCCCTCACTGGGGATGTGTCCGCAACCAAGGTACATGCCTTTGACCTGAATCGAGCCTGGGACATTTCAGTCCACAGACCGACACTCTATCCACTGAGCCAAACCGGTTTCAGCAGGAATACATTCTTTAAGGGACTGGCCTGAGTTGAGAGGACTGAACCTGCAGAACCCCTCTCATTCCCTCCCTTGGACAGAGGTCCTTAAAGTTTTTTTATGACGCTATTGGTGCCCCAAACTAGACTCTGGCTCCAGAAGCAAGTATTAATAATGACCAGGGCCCCGGCTGGGTGGCTCGGTTGGTTAGCGAGTCATTCCGATACCCTAAGGTTTTGGGTTCCATCCACAGTCAGGGCACATACCAATGAATAAGTGGAACAACAAATCTCTTTCTCTCTCAAACAAACAAACAAACAAATAAGCAAACAAACAAATAAAATAAGTAAAATTAAAAAAGAAAAAAGAAATTATTTTAGAATGACCAGGAACTTATGCCAGGTGACTAGAATGGAAGTACAGAGCCCCATGGCGTCCCAAGCGCTGAAGCTGCCATATTGGTACTTACTGGGTCAAGCATGAAGAGGTCCACTCCTTGCCCAGTGGAAAGAGCCACCAGGGTGGCACTGCCGTAGAGGGCGTAGCCCGCCGCCACGATGCTGCGGCCCGGCTGCAGGGCATCCTTTTCCGAAGGCTCCTCCTCTGAGGTCTGAAGAAGAGAGGAAGAAACAGTGTGTAGTCTCCGGAGAGAGCCTTTGCCAAGGTGTGAGCTTCTTAACTCTCCTGAGGAATAACTTTTAAGGGTAAAATAAAACGTTGTGTTGACAGGAAACTCTGTATCTTTCAAAAGATGCTCACAGCATGTTTCTGTGAAGCAGTGGGGAGGCTCTCCAACCCTCTTGGGAAGAGAAGCGTCGGAGGTCAGGAAGGAACTCACATAACATCTTGAAACAGATCAGTAAGGCCGGGCTGGACGCATGTCTCCCATAGCTAAGCCAGCCTCGTTCTAAACAACTAACAAAATATGAGGCCAGCTTGCCCTCCGCTAGTAACAGCCTAACAACTTTATTTTAAAAGCAAATCTCATCTTCTTTAAGGGTTTCTTTCTTTATTTATTTTTTTAAATATATTTTATTTATTTTTTTTGCCCCCCTCTTTCCCTCCCACATAACCCCTCCCTCCCCAGAGTTTTGTGTCCATTGGTTGTACTTATATGCATGTATAAAAGTCCTTCGGTTGATCTATTATCTCCCCCAGATCTTCCTAAAATGTCACTTTCCCTTTAATATTTTTCTAGAGCTACAAGTTAATTTAATTAACAATGGCACATTCCTTTTAATGTTTTTCCTTACTTTTACAATTTCGCATTCTTTCTAACACACATTTTACAAACAATTATGTTTTCGTTTGACTTGTGTGTATGTGCTTAACAACTTGGCTTTGTTTGCAGATCCCCAGGCCACACACAGACCCTGAGAGGCGGGCCCCAGAGCAGGGGAAGCAGCATCAGCATCGCTTGGGATCTCACTGGACATGCACGTCCCCGGCCTCCGGAGTCAGAAATACCGAGCCCTCAGCATCAGCCCTCCAGGTGATTCCAGAACCACGGCTCCAGAGCGTGGTCTCCTCAGAGACATAGATGGCAAAGGTGGTATTAAGTTTTTAAATTCAAAATCTTTAGTCATCCCCATTGGAGATTTTGAAATACCTGTGCTCATCCATCAAAAAGATCACATTTTCTTCATATGAAACCAGTTTTCCCAGAGCGGAGGTTTTCCTTTCTCTGAACTGTGAGCCTGCAGCCTCCTCAGGGCATCACAATCTCCCCTTGGTCCTTGGAAGCTTGCACTGTGGGTTAAAGACAATCCCTCCTCTCCAACTGGCTCCACTGGCCTTCAGTTACTTGTAGAATCCCTGGCCTTGAAAAAACAAGAAATACTTTCTAGATCACAAGACTTCCCTCCTATTGCCCTGTCTCTGTCTTCATCTATATCCTGGAGACCAGGATGTCTGTCTACACTGCCTTCCTTCTCCTGTCCCCACAGCAGGCTGACGCTACCTACTACCGTGTTTCCCCGAAAATAAGACATCCTCTGAAAATAAGACCTACTTACAGGTTTCCTTCTGAGTGAAATATAAGGCACCTCCCCCTCCAAAAAAAATAAGGCCCCCCCTAGGCTAAACATGAGAGATTTGGTCCACTGATTCTGAAAGAAATGGATTCACTAGAAATTCACCAGGAAATTCAGGAATTGGATTGTTATGATGATGTTTCAGAAGATGATGACATGATTGTCATTGAATAAATGAGTAAATTCTTGATACTGTAGGATTCACAGTTTGTCTGGTTTGTGTTGACAACTACTGTACTACTGTACCATATACAGGTAATAAATTTCCTTTATTGTCATTTAACAATAAATGTGTACCGTATACTTCTTCATGGAAAAATAAGACATCCCCTGAAAATAAGACCTAGCGCATCTTTGGGAGCAAAAATTAATATAAGACACTGTCTTTTTTTTCAGGGAAACAGGGTAAATCTGATGCATATTTTCCAGTCTTCCTCTTACCTGACCTATAGGCAGTGTTGGATCCGTTGGCTGCTTCCTCCTTCTTGAGATGCTCCTTCTCCAGAGCTTCTGTCCACTTCTCTCTCATCTGGCTTTCTTTCTAACTCTCTAGATGTTTCTTCTCCCTTGCTTTTTCCAATTCCTCTTCTTAAATGTTCGTCTTCCTTCTGGTTCCTCCCCATTGTCTACCCAGTGTAAAATGGACCTCACCCTATTCAGAATGGGGATTCTCAGCTGCTGTATTTGTGCTATGAGTCCCAAACCCTCCGCAGAAATTTAATGGGGTCTGAGATAGATTCCTGCCCCTAACTGGCCCAGAGTTTCTGCTCCAGAAATCTGTATCTGGGGCTAGAACATTCTGGCTGATGGCAACTTAGGAGCATTGGGGTGACCATCTTTCTTCTGTCATTGGCCAAAGAATCAGAAAAAAAAAAGAAAAAAAGAAAAAAGAAAAACTGGCCCGCAGTGAGAGGAAAGAGTTCGGCGGCCATGGGAAGATAAGATGAGAGACTTTGACTCTTCTGTGGCCCAGGCCCTGACTGAGGCTGGCCATATTTCTGTCTTGGGGTTTCCTGATTTGTTCCTGCCATTTACACCAGAGTCCTGACTAATAAAGCTCTCTTCTCTTCTTCATCTACACACTTCTCGGCCACCTCACCCACAACCAAAGTTCCAACCCTACATAGGTGTCTGTACCTCCCAGACCTCCATCTTCATCTCTCCTGATGGCCCAACTCTTGGAGCCACCTGCCCAACAGACATTCCTACTCAGGTCCCACAGATGTCTCAAGCTCAACATGTCAAATATGGAATTCTTCTGCTCTGTCTCACTCCCCAAAATTTCCACTCTTCTTCCATTGCCCCCTATCTGAGCAAATAGTACCATCATCTGGTCCCTCACTACTACCCATTGGTTCGAGTGACCATCACCCCCTGCCGGGTCCTTGCCCCATTCTGATCCATGTCACTTCTCTATTTAAAACACTTCATTGATTTTCCATGGCCTTGATGTCCAATGCTCTTCAAATATAAAAAGAACTCATAACTCAATAGCAAAAACACAAACTATAAGATTAAAAAATGGACAGAGGAATTGCTAGACATTTTCCAAAAAGATATACAAAGGACTAACAGGTACATGAAAAGATGGTCAAAATCACCAATTATTAGGGAAATATAAATCAAAATCACAATAGAATATCACCTCGTACCTGTTAGAATGGATATGATAAAAAGATAAGCGGTAAGTGTTGGTGAGGATGTGGAGAAAAGAAAAACCCTGTGCACTGTTGATGGGAAAGTAAGTTGGTGCAGCCATTATGGAAACAGGTTCTTCAAAATTAAAAATAGAATTAATTGATGACCTAGCAATTCCACTTTTGGTTATATGTCTAAAGGAAATGAAATCACTATATTGAAGATATATCTGCACCTCCATGTTCATTGCAGCATTATTCACAAAGGCCAATACATGGAAATAACTAGGTGTCCATCAGTGGATAAATTGACAAAGCAAATGTGATATATATATATATATTGGAATGTTGGCTATAAAAAAAAAAAGAAAAGAAGAAAATCCTGCCATTTGCAGCGACATGGATGAAACTCGAGGGCATTGTGCTAAGTGAAAAAAGTCAGAAAGAGAAAGATAAATACTGTATGAGCTCACTTATATGTAAACTCTATAAAAAATAAACTCATGGAAACAGAGAACAGAATGATGCTTGCCAAGGACAAAGGGTGGGGGGTTGGGGAGAAATGGGTAAAGGTGGTCAAAAGGTTCAAGTTTCCAGTAATAAGATAAATAAGTTCTTGAAATGTAGTAGACAGTATGGTAACTACAGTTAATAATGCTGTATTATACATTTGAACATTGCTGAGAGAGTATGCCAGAAAAATTCTCATCACAAGAAAAAACATTGCAACTATGTAAGGTGATCGATGCTAAATAAGCTTATCATGTTGATCATTTCACAATATATACATATACTAACTCATTATGTTGTACACCTAAAACTAATACAATGTTACATGTCGATTATATTCCAACCAGGGGCCCGGTGCACAAAGATTCGTGCAGTGGGTGTGGGTCCCGCAGCCTGACCTGCACCCTCTCCAATCTAGGAGCCCTCAGGGGAGCCCTCTTCAATCCCGGAGTTTCTGTCTGTCTTTGCAATCATATGAGCAAATCGTCTGAGACCGCAACCCAGTTTGGTTTGGTGCCCACAGAATTATAGAGGCTTTTTTTTTTTTGTTCTTTGTCCATTGGTGGAGATTTCGTAGAGGTTGCAGGGTATCGTCCCTTTAGTTTTTCCTTGACACTGTGTCTTTACTTATGCTTCTCCCCTTCGCTTTCCCTCCACCTCCACCCACAACAGGAACTTGCTCTGGGCTCCCTTTGCTCCAGTTCAGTGGTCGGCAAACTCATTAGTCTACAGAGCCAAATAACAGCAGTACAACGATTGAAATTTCTTTTGAGAGACAAATTTTTAAAACTTAAACTTCTTCTAACACCACTTCTTCAAAAATAAACTCGTCCGGGCCATGGTATTTTGTGGAAGAGCCACACTCAAGGGGCCAAAGAGTCAAATGTGGCTTATGAGCCAAAGTTTGCCAACCACGGCTTTAATCTCTAATAGGGGTGTAGAACTCAATCAGAGAAGGGGCCAAAATCTAAAATCCAGCCTAAATCGCGGGCCGAATGGTTTACTGAACAGTCATAAACTGTCATTGTGATGGAAACGCAGCGGAGTGCAGTGATGACAGCGCGGTGCGGGCCACATTGCAAGGCCTGGCGGGATGGATTTGGCCCGCGGGCCTTGTGTTTGACACATGTGCTCTAGGAGATCCCACAACGCATCTGCCACCAGAACTACAATTCCCAGCATTCCTGGTGCTCCCCATACTCTTGGTTTCTGCTTCTAGCCCAGGGGCTGCACAAACCAAAAGGACTTCAAACTCCAGCCGCCCCCAGGTCAGGCTGACAGGACTGGACACTCCAGTGGTGTCCCTGGGACCCCAGCTTTCGGAGTCAGTGCACACACGCCTCATCACCCTGACTATGTGGAGGGGCGGGGGGCATCCCATCAGCCCCCGCCTCTGGGTGCATGCGCACTGCACACAGGCCTTCCATCTTTGTCAGGTTAATTTGTGTACTCACTCCTGATTGGCTGCAGGAGTCACAGAAGTATGGTCAATTTACATATTTGTCTATTCTTGGTGCAGACAACACTGGGGAAGGAGCTATTAAGAGCTGTGATGGTGAAGTTAGGATGCCTGTTTGAATCCCTGTCCTGCCTGGTGATATTAACTGAGTTACTTACCTCCTCTGTACTTCAATTTGTTCACCAGTTTCTAAAAAACCGGCAGAAGTATGTGTGCCTCCCCCGGGGCTGAGGTGCGGACTCACCTGGAGTCCTGTGCTGACTCCTGCTCTTTTTCAGGATCTCATAAATATCACCCCAGCGATCTCTATTTTTACCTGTAAGCTGCACCTCCAAGGGGGGAACGACGCTCCTTCACTCACCTAACTCGTTTCTGCTTAAACCTCAAATAGCATCTTAGTTTTTACCTTTCTCCAATACCAGAGAAGTGTCTGGAGTCCTCTCCTCTCTCATGAAAGTCTCCTTGTCTCTCTTCAACGCAAAAGGAGGCACGCTGACCGCGCGGCGGTGTCCTCTAGCCCGCGCAGGCGTGGCTTCCATTCTGTCCTCCGCGGCAGGAGGCAGAGACCCCTGTCTGCGCCTTGCTTTTCTTCTCAGAGAGAAAGGTTGGGCCAGTTCATCTATTTCTGCCAAGATTAGTTTTCTGCTAAGCTTTTGCCCTGAGAATCAAATCTTTGCCCGTTTTTGGGACAACCATCAGCCAAGCGTCATGCATGTGTGCAGACGGCACCTTGGCCGGCCTGCGCTGGTTTGATGGGAGGGAGAGGAGAGGAAAGAGTGTGTACCGGGCAGCCAGAGAGCGGGCCTCAGAAAGCAGTCCCAGGGCAAGTTACCAAATGAGCAACCTTGAGATCCCCAGTGCCTCCTTCTGCCCCGAAGCCATCCTCAGGAGGAGGAGGCGTGCGGAGAATGTGGTTGTCTGCAGTTTCTGGTGGCCTCAGACTGAGGCAGCTGATCTCACTGTGGTTAGGTCTGTGGAGCAGAGCCTGGGGTCATGCGGTGTCACATGGCAAAAGGGGCCTTGCAGACGGAATCAGCGTTTTACCCACTTAAACAGCAGCTTCTCCGGGAACTCTGGGTGGACCCACATCTGATCAGAGGGACTGCTGAAAGCAAAGTCATGTCTGCGGCGGGAGCAGGGCGATGGGGCAAAGGGAAGGTGCCAGAGAGGCCCCAGGAGTGAGAAAGTCTGGTCCTGTCTTTGCTGGCTCTTTGGACTGAGGTAGGAGCCAGGAGCCTCCTCTGCAGGAAGCCTCCGGGAACTGAAGGAGCCCGCACCCCGGCCAAGAAGCCAGGGCCCCCCAAGGCCCGTGAGCCCGGAAGCGCCGCTGCCCCCACAGCCCCGCTGCTCAGCCCCGTCCGAGGCCAGGCTGGCACGGGTTCGAGCTCGGCCTGGGGAGAGGCTCAGCAGAGAACCAGCCGCACCTGCCAGGCTCCCAGCCTGGGACCAGGAGTCGCCGGAGGGGTGTTTGAGCGCTGATTGGGGACATGGAGGAGAAACATGCCCGGAGCCGCCCGGCTGGGTCTCATTGGGGCTTTTAAGGCCGGTCTGTGCCCTCCCTTTGCCCGCGGTCGCAGTGCCCGGGAGCGAGGCACGGTCCCTGTCCCCAGCGGCCGCGGGGCGGAGCGGCCCCCGCCCCCGGCCTCTGCTCGGCGGGGGGACGGGGGGACACCTGCAGCCTCGGGGCTCCCAGGGGAACGGCAGAGGCCAGACGCCGCTCACCTTCCGGTAGATGGCGAAGATGGTCCCGATGGAGGCCAGGCAGTCGATGTTGGAGGAGCCGTCCAGGGGGTCGAAGCAGACCACGTACTTGCCCTGCGGGCAGAGGGGGGCCGCCGGTCAGCGCCGCCCGTGCCGACAACACGGCGCCAGCAAGCGATGGCGGCAAAGGGGTAGTTTATAAAAAAAAAAATCAATTACTTTGGAAAGCAGAGCATACCTGTGCATGTGCCCTGTGCCACTCAGGCCTACGTGCCACCACAGAGTGGCTAAGCTGCACAGCGCCAGGGAGGCCCCTCCGCCTCCGAAAAGCATCCCCCTGCCTCCCCGGGCCTCCTGCTTGGCCCTCCTCCCGGGCCCTCCTCCCTGGGCCCCCCTCCCCCCCCCCCCGCCTCCTCCCTGGGCCCTCCCCCTCCCCCCCCGCCTCCTTCCTGGGCCCTCCTCCCCGGCCCCCCCCCCCGCCTCCTCCCTGCCCCCCCCCGCGCCTCCTCCCCGGGCCCTCCTCCCCGGGCCTCCTGCCTGGCCCTCCTCCCGGGGCCTCCTGCCTGGCCCTCCTCCCGGGGCCCTCCTCCCGGGCCCTCCTCCCCCCCTCCCCCGCCTCCTCCCTGGCGCCCCCCCCCCGCCTCCTCCCCGGGCCTCCTCCCCGGGCCTCCTCCCCGGGCCCTCCTCCCCGGGCCCTCCTCCCCGGGCCTCCTCCCCGGGCCCTCCTCCTCGGGCCCTCCTCCTCGGGCCTCCTCCCCGGGCCTCCTTCCCGGGCCTCCTCCCTGGGCCCTCCTCCTAGGGCCTCCTCCCGGGCCCTCCTCCCCCAGCCCTCCTCCCCGGCCCTCCTCCCGGGCCCTCCTCCCCGGGCTCTCCTGCCTGGCCCCTGGGCGGGAGCCACTGAGGCCGGAGAGGAAGGCCTGAGGAGGGCATCTTGCTGGGAAGAGGCGGGGAAGCTGAAGATGAACTTGGACTCACTCCACCCACAGCCACAGTAGGGCAGTAAGAGATTTTTGTTTTTATTTTGTTTTTTAGTTATAGGTTTATTAATAATGCTTTCTGACTCTGTCCCCAGTTTTTTTCTTCTTCATTTTGGAACATTTTTGCCAAAAATAAAAATCAGAAAGTCTCAGAGCAATGCCCAGGCCTGTGGGTCTTACTAAGAAAGCTGGTGTGCATAGATACCTCAGGAATAAAGACTCTCCTCGGCATCCAGCCCCTGCGGACGTGAAGGCCAGTGAACGGGGGAGGGAGGGCGAGGAAGGGAGGTGTCTGTGATTCCAGCTCCTCACGCCCCCACTCTGCTCTCCCAACCAGTCCAGCCAGCATTGCACGAGGAGAATCACCAGATACTGCCTCCAGGCTCCTCTGTGCAGGGCCTATGCAAGCCTGAGAGGAGGGCGGAGTCCCCTGGCTGGTTAAACTCGGTAATGACACTGAGCCTTGCCTGGCCGGTTTGCTCAGTGGACAGAGGGATGAGGGTTCAATTCCCAGTCAATGGCACATATCTCAGCCAGGAGTTTGGGCACGCGTGGGAAGGCAGCTAACTGATGTGCCTCTCGCACGGGTATGTTTCTCTCTCTCTACCCCTCTCTAACTGATGTGCCCCTCGCACGGGGATGTTTCTCTCTCTCTACCCCTCTCTAACTGATGTGCCTCTCGCACGGGGATGCTTCTCTCTCTCTACCCCTCTCTAACTGATGTGCCTCTCGCACGGGGATGTTTCTCTCTCTCTTCCCCTCTCTGCCTCCCTTCCACTCCGTCTGAAAACCAATGGAGGAAATATCCTCAGCGGAGGGGGAGAACCCCACAAAACGTGAGCCTGGCTGGGTGGCTCAGTTGGTTACAGTATCATCCATACACGCCAGGATGTGGGTGTCATCCCCGGTCAGGGCACATACAAGAACCAATGAATGCACAGTAAGTGGCACAGCAAATCGATGTTGTTCTCACCCCCCCCCCTTTACTCTCTCTCTCTCAAATCAACAAATAAATTTTTTTTTAAATTTATTAAAAAATTTGAAGTAAAATAGGGATCATTTCTGCTGCCACTAAGATTACTTTTCCATGACTTTCCAATGGGTAACACCCTCCCTTAAGTTGAGATTTATCCCCCCGCCTTGTTCAACACTGGAAAAGGGCACAAAAAAGTGGGGTAACTCATAAACTTGGAAATTTCCCATTCTCCCCGAGAATAATCCAACTTAGCCCATTCATTCATTCATTCATGGTTTCAATTAGTATTTGTTGGGCACCTATCATAAGTTGGAAAGTATTTTAAGGAACTTATATGGAAAGAGGCATGGAACATTCAACAACTAGCATGAAGACATGTGTACCTCAGGCCAGCTGGGAAAGAAAACAGTAGATGAGACTGAGAGAGAATTGAGTGTCACATCAGTGAAATTGAAAGTTGAAAAGGATAGGTGTGATTTAACTTAAATCATATGACCAGAAGAGTAAAGTGCTTTCCATAATGGCTGGCACACAGTAGGCGCTTAATAAATTTGGCTTCACCATTTTGGTCCTACCAGCTAATCATAAAGAAATGGCACGTTGTCCCTAACACCCAACATATAAACCAAGAGCCAGCAGTCCCAGCGTGTGTTTTGTATTTCTGTATCACAGCCGAACATAGTTGAATTTTTTGGCCACCAGCAAACCTCTCTCTTTATAAACTGTCCATGAGACCTAGTGAAAATGGACCCCCCCAGCCATGCGCTGACTAACCATGTTGACCATTATATTAATGCAGAGAGCCACCATCTTTACGACTTCAGTATTAGTCTGACCGTGTGTCAGGAATGAATATTGAAATCATAACCTCCTTGAGGAAGTGGGGGGGGGGGGGTCTGGAAATGGGGAAGGAAAAAGTAAGAAAGCTCTTCCCAGGAACTCTACTCTCTTTACTGAACTTGATGATTTTCAATCCCCTCCCCCCCTCCCCCACAAATGCCAGTTCTAGTCACCGATGGGTACATTAATTGAAAATCCATGAACCCCACTGCAAAGATGCTATATGTCTCCAGCAGTAAGGGCTTCTGGGAAATGCTGGGCCTCTGTTTAGCCCTCTCTGCCTGTTTATCTCTGTAGCCTCGGGTTTGGCTGACTACTCAGAAAGCCGGAATGCCAGGCCCCAGGAAGGAGGTTTACAAAAGTACAGAGTGTGGATAACTGCCTGACGTTACCTGTTAACTCGGGAATGCCCTGCTCTTTCTAGTGGTCTATCTGACTACCCACCACACGGCTTTCTATTAACCCCCGTGGGAACGAGACCCTGTCCTGGGAGGGTGTCTTTGGAGTCAGATGGGATCAGGCAGTTCAGGGCAAGCTCCGTGGGGACAGAAGGTGGTGGTTAAGGAGGGAACGAGCTGGGTGGTCAGGATGTGAGCAAGATAGGAGGAATGTACCAGTCAACCGTAGAGCTGCCCTCCCCTCCAGAACCCAAGAGTGGGAAATGAGGGCAAAAAGAGATTGGCTGGCGTTTTTCTGAAAGAGCCAATAGAGGGCAAGAGAGAAAAATGAACCTCAAGACTAGTGAGCTTCCTCAGGTACCCTTTTCAGGATCCCCCTCCCATGCTGAGAGCGTTGTTACTTTTGCTGTAATAAACTATTTCCCTTTGCCTACCCCTCCCTTGTCTGTGAATTCTTTCATCAGCTTCTGGAGACAATAAATCCAACAGCTCAGACTCGAGTCCCACAACCACTGGGAGCAGCTGCTTTGCCCTTGTCTGTGAGTTTCTCCTATGAGAGCTCTCAGGAATTTGGATGAGGTTCTGTGTCAGTTCTTCAGAATCCATCCGGAAGTTAGGCTTTTGGGGCTTTCCCCTGACATGCATTTCGGTAAACCACTCTGATTTACATTCTGAATGAGTCACTGTCCTGCTATGGAGTATTTTTTTTTTTTTTTGCAAGATAACATAAGACTTCCAACTAAAGAAATATGCAGTAGTTTACGGAAAACAAGTAAGCTAAGCAATAGAGGAAAACCCCAGAAACAAGAAATGCAAGGCAACAATCTTCTCAACTCATTATCACCACCTAGTGGTGATGAGCAGAACTGCACCCCTTCCGCACGCACCCTCTTGTCCTTGGCGGTGATTATGGCCTCTTTATTCTCTTCTGAGACCAGCACACAGGTGCTGTAGGAGGACTGCAGCATGTTGATGACCAGGGAGTTGGACAACACATCCAGTTTCTTCACCTCATCCCCTGTCACGTTCACACTCCCCGCAATCCCATACCTAAAAAGACAAAAAAAAAAAAAAAAAAAAAAAAAGTTGATTGACATCCCTGAAGGATTCTGAACTCCAACAAACAAGTCCAGACACTAACACACCACCAGTATGTCTACTTTTCCCTTCATGGCTCCGGGGTCTCCAAATGATAAACACAGCCCCAGTAAGGCATGTCCCGAGCACAGACTCTCCACCTGCTTCCTGGTCCCTGTTCTCCGGACACGCTAACCAGAATCCAGTGCTGCTAACTTCCAGCCCTGCCCTGGGCCCCCACTGCTGCGGAGTCAGAGCTCTAAAGCCAGACAGCCCTCTAATAATTAGTCTAATTAATGATCCAGAAAGTAAAGAACCGTGACTTTCCAGCCCTGGAATTTTTTTTTAAATAATCTTTTATAAATCATAACGTGTTTTTTAAAAAATATATTTTATTGATTTTTTTTTTTAACAGAGAGGAAGAGAGAGAGATAGAGAGCTAGAAACATCGATGAGAGAGAAACATCAATCAGCTGCATCTTGCACGCCCCCTATTGGGGGCACACCCCGGAGATGTGCCTGCAACCAAGGTACATGCCCTTGACCGGAATCGAACCTGGGACCTTTCAGTCCACAGACCGACTCTCTATCCACTGAGCCAACCGGTTTCGGCTGGAATTTCAATATTTGTTACTTATGTCAAATAGTGGCCTGCTGAGCTGAATTAAAAACCACCCTGCTATCAAATGGTTTTACTTGAATAAGAAGGAAATGTGGAGACAGACTTCACTAACTGAATATGGTTTTTCACTCTCTCTTTTCAAACGAATCAGAAATAGCACGACTCTATACTCCTACCTAGGGTTTTTGTGTTTTAGAGTATTAATATGCAAAGGTCTCAGACCTTCCCTCCTATGGGAGGGATCCTTCTAATATTTGAGTCAGATCACTGGTCCACTCAGAGTTCCCAAGTCCCCCCACCTGGAAGGGGAACCCCTCAGGCCACCAGCAATGCCTGTCCCCACCCTGACACTGTCCCTGTGCCTCAGCCTCCCTTGGCCACTCTCAGCCTCCAGCCCCGCTGGACTCACAGCTGCCTTATGGCCAAACCCAGGTTTGCTGCCCGCCCCCATGCTCTTCCCTCCAGGAGCCACAGGGCTACCACCCACTCACGCCTTCTGCATTCCCACAGCTTCACAGGTGCTGTGGCCCCCGTGCCCAGCAAGCTTTCCTCTCCTTTCCACCTTCGCTCATGGCACTGCCCGCACAGGAGCACTCCCCGCACTGTCCCCTTCATGTTCCCACCACACGCCAGGCACACCCCTGCCATCCCGGTCCAAAGACATTCCCATCTACTCATGGGAATGTCTTTCCTGCTCCGTACCTGCCCGCTGAAACCCTGTGTTTGTTTCCTCCGTATTCAGAGTCATGGGAGATGCTCGATGCCTGTTCACTGAATGGTGAATAAAGGATGCAGAACAGAAATTTCTCTTCCTCTCCCTTTTAAGCACCATTTATTTGCTGGGGAAAAAATTCCCAGGAGGATGAACAGGTAGCCTGGGTTAAGAACCTTGGATTTAGCCCAGTGGGGACAAGTCCTTCCCCACCCTCTTCCCTGATGGATAGATTCCCCTCCCCCGCAGCCCTCCCCCATCATTCGCTGTCTGCTGCGATGTCAGGTGCTGAGCCTTGGAAAACAATACCCATAGCTGGGTTCAAAATAAAAGCAAAGAAACAAATAACAGCAACAGCAAAGCTGGTTATTGTGTGTCGGAGTGTAATGTGGATTCTTGAGGCGGATGCTGCAGGGAATGAAGAGCGGTGGGCAGAAATGAACAACAGGCTCTCTGCCCTGTGCTTGCAAGCACTCCCATACCCCACAGAACACACCCTTACCCACCCCTCAACAGGCCCCTCCCCCTCCCCCAGGCACCGGCCACCCTGCACCCACACCCCTACCCTCCAGAAGGGATGGAGGCTCATCCACAATGACGACCAATTGGCCAACAACCCCTCCGAGTGAGAGACTGGGTGAGCTTCATTGCCCCCAGAACACTCTAACCACTGAGCAGCCCTAAAGCTTTCCTGACCATGTTTACGTGGGATGTCCCATCATCATCTACATTAATAAAAGAACAAGATGCAAATTGACTGCACCTTCATGATGCCCCACCAGCCAATCATGAGTGAGTATGCAAATTAACCCAACAAAGATGGTGGGTTGGTTTGCATGCTCAGGCACTGAGCTGCCAGGGTCAGGGTGGAAAGCAAGCATCCCGCCCCGCCCCAGCTGCTCCTGGCCTCTGGGCAGCGTGGGAAGGCAGAAAGGCGGCTGTGGCCGGAGCAAAGGGGGTGCCAGCAGCCAGGGGAAGGAAGGCCCATTCTTGCATGAATCTTCGTGCACTGGGCCTCTAGTTGGAAAAGAAAAGCCATAGAGATGTTTTCAGGGAAGGCCTTCTAGCATTCCCTTCTTCCTTCGGAGAGGAGTGAAGGAAAAGAGAATGTCTTTCCTAAAAGAGAATGTCTGACGGCTTTTAAGTTGTATGCCTAGAGCCTGTGCCTAGAAGTGTCTCCCCAAAAAGAGGAAGCGAAGGGTGAGGGGCCTCAGGCCCCTGAGGGGAAGTGGCAGGAGCCTGTGGGGAGTCCCCCTCCCCTGAGCCGAGTTCCTCCGGACAGAATGCAACCCGTTCGCTCTCTGAGAAGCGATCCCAGGGGCCTCTTCGAATCGTCTCAGCATCTTGCTAGAAAGGAGGAATTTCCACCCAATGCACTGCTCCCACTGCACTGTGGTGCTGTCCCAGAGGAGGGGGAAGGCTGCCGTTTGCCTGGGCAGAAGGTGGAGTCCTGGGTCAGACCCAGGAAAACAGCCCCCAGCCAATGTGGGAGCCTGACGTCTCGTTTCCACGGCCTGCGCCTGCCACCTAGTGGTCAGTCTGCAGCATCGACCAACCCGTTGGCAAATTTCCCCAGGTCTGGGCTGTGAACTACGGTAATAAAGAGCATTTACTGAGCATCGAGGGTCCGCACTGTCGCCATCATCCTCACATGGACTTACCCTTACCACAGCCCTACAAGTGAGGGGCTATCAATAGCCCCTCCATTTTACAAACGGGGAAACCGAGGTCCCAGCGAGAGTAGGTGAAGCGCCCACGAACTCACGGAAGGAAAAGCCAGGTCAGGTGAGCCCCTTAATTATCCAATTCCTGAGGCCACTTCATCTGACATTCAACGGCCAGAGAGTCAGTCCTGCAGCCGAGTGATCCGACCATCCACAGCAGCCGCTGCCCGGCGCGTCCTGCCAGAGCAGAGCCCGTGGGCGTGGGTGAGTAACCCTTAGATGCAGGAGGGATCAGCACCCAGCAAAGCCAGGCCCTCATACAGGGCGAGGCAAGTCACTGCCGCGTGTCACTCAGCAGGCCCCTCGCCTGGCAGGCGCAGGGCAGAGGCAAATGGCTGCACTCACATTCGTGAGGGTCCCTGAGTGTGGAGCTTAGCATTGTCTCCACATGGCAGCAATGCACAGTGTGGAAAAGCTGACAATACGGCGTCTTTACCCGGATCCCGTTAACGGGTCACAAAATCTTATGCAAGTATTTACCTAGTAATTATCTGTGGTAATTATACTTGTCATATAATGCCATCACATTTTTGTGTTAAAAGCACTATATTGTCTTTCTTTTTTCCTTTTTTTTTTCTTTTTTTTTTTCTGGTTGTTTCGTTAATCCTCATCCAAGGATATTTCCTCCCATTGATTTTTAGAGAGAGTGGAAGGGAGGGGGAGTGACAGAGAGAAACACATTGATGTGAGGGAGACACGTTGAATGGTTGCCTCCCACATGCTCCCTGACTGGGGCTAGGGATTGAACCTACAACTGAGGTATGTGCCCTTGAACAGAATCAAATCCCTGACCCTGACCCTTTAGTCCACAGGCCAACACTCTAACCCACTGAGCCTGCCAGCCAGGGCTATTTTATTTCTTTCATTTAGTTTATCGTTAATGTTGAAAGTATTACAGATGTCCCTTAAAAAATAGTTAATAATAAAATTTTAAATATGGACCTTTGTTATTTCTTCATTTTAGAGTAATAATAATAATCCTATGTAACAAAAGGGTAATATGCAATTCAACCGAATGGCGGAACAATGGGTGGCTGTGATGGGCACTGACCACCAGGGGGCAGATGCTCAATGCAGGAGCTGCTTCCTGGTGGTCAGTGCGCACCCACAGGGGGAGTGCCACTCAGTCAGAAGCCGGGCTCACAGCTGGTGAGAGCAGTGGCGGTGATGGGAGCCTCTCCCTTCTCCACAGCAGCACTAAGGATGTCCGACTGCTGGCTTAGGCCCACTGGCCCACTCCTCCCTGCACCATCAGTCAGATCCCCTGAGGGCTCCTGCACTACAGAAGGGCACAGGTCTGGCTGAGGGACACCCCCCGCCCCCCCAGCCCCAACCAAGTGCATGAATGTCATGCACCGGGTCTCTACTAATAAATAACAGGCCCCTTCAGCTCCTGAGAGGACCTCCCTGGGATGACTATAGTGAGAAGTGAAGTCCAAGGAAGACTGCTTCTTATTATCACAGACTCACCCTGAACACTGGCTGTGTCGGTCAGTGCCCGTGGCCTGAACTTGGCCTCACTCCGTGCTTGAATAAAGCACCAACGAGAACCATGTGTAGAACGCTGTACCCTAAAAAGTTGTTTTAAAGACAAGGGGCTCCTTTCGGTGTGAGAAAGGAGATGGAGCGGGCCCTGAGAAGTTACTCTGTAACTGATTCCTAGCTCCTGATGAACTGGCCAAGGTCAGGACAATAAAACGCCCCCTCTGCAGAGGGCACAGTCCCCTGGCTGTTTCTCTGTGCCAGTGAGAATGCAAGGACAGAAGCCACAGTAATTCAACATGTTTTAATGTAACAAGTCCCTGAGCTTGCTATCACTATAATGGCAACTAGAAGCATTATATACATATATTTTTTTCTCTCCAGAGCACGTCTCCGAGTATTTTGTTCCCTTCTTGAAAAAAGCCGAAGTCCCCTTTGACAAAGGGGACAGAAACGTGAAGGCAACTTCCGTGCAGGGCACACAGGCAAAGCGCTTTGGCCGGATTCCCTGCCAAGGGCCTGCCGCCTCGCCTGCCCTCACCCCGAGGGGCCCTGTCCCCAGGCCGGGCTCTGCGCCCGCACCGGCTCCCGCACTCACAGGTTGGCCAGGCCGGCCTTGCGCACGGCCGAGGAGATGGCCTTGATGGCCGTCAGCATGGAGTTCAGCAGCTGCGTGAGCTCCCCCGTCCCTCTCGCCTGGCGGCCCCTCTCCATCACATAGCGGGTGAGGGTGAGCATGTCCGTCTCGAAGGGGCTTCTGTCCGTCATTGTGGCCGGTCCTTTTCCAAATCCCCCGCCTTTCCCCGCAGGAACCCTTGCGTGTCTCGGAGAGCGGTCGCTCCGTGGCAGCAGAGCTGGCAGGACCTCTGAGGAGCAGTGTCCCAGCCCACGTGGTTGCGATCACTGGGCAAGCTCCCCGGATCTCTCCGGGCGTGGCCACCCTGCAGGCTGCCAGGGCCCCAGCAAGCTGGAAATAGAACCGGGAACCCGGGGACACGGACCTATGTTCTCTTGTGAGCGGCTCTCTTTAAAGACCCAAGAAGAGCCATTTAGCAATAGGTGGGAGAGGAGAAATCCAGCCACTGAGAGACCCACGGAGCCCTTTTCTTCCAGGACTGCAGCCTGAGGGCACGTGGGCAGACATCTTATCTGGGGTCCAGGTGACATGTTAACGTAATGGCAATCCTGGGACCTCTTAGCCAGGGTTCTGTCCTGTAAGTTTGAAGGATGCTTTTTATTTCCAAAACATAACAAAACAAAAAAACAAACCCATAAACATGTATGACTGGACGGATTGCCCTAAGAGATATCCAAACCTGGGAAACATAGGTTATATTCCTAGCACAGTGCCTAGCACCAGGGGTTGTTTTATCCACTTCTCTAGATTTGTACTTTTAAGACAAAAACGGGAGGCCTGGTGCCAGATTAGTGCACTGATAGGTCCTCGGCCTGGCCTGAGGACATCGGGCAGAAACGGGCTCCCAACACCACCCGAGGGACCCGGATTGTGAGAGGGCGGGCTCGGGTGATGCTCCCTGGAATCAGGCTCCCTCCTCTCTGGTTCTGGGCACGTCACCGGAGAACTGCCGCTGTACAGTGACCACAACGTGGCAGCCCCTGGTGGTCAGTGCATGTTATAGCTACTGGCTGGTAGGCCAGTCAGTGGGTTGGCTGGTTGCTAAGGCTTTTATATATATAGACTAGAGGCCCGGTGCACAGAATTCATGCATGGGGAACAGGGGGTGTTGTCCCTCAGCCCAGCCTGCAGCCTCTCCAATCTGGGACCCCTCAAGGGACCTTCATTTTTCCCTCCAGGAATGTGGTGGAAAAACCAGGGATCACCTTCTTGGATTCTTATAACCCAAATTACCAAGAACACTGCAAGTGGCGGCCTACAGGGAGCTTAGCCAGTGAGCTGTCAGAAGAGGTATTTACTCTCAAACTGGTTTGACTCACTGGATAGACTGTGGGCCTGCAGACTGAAGGGTCCCAGGTTTGTTTCCTGCTAAGGGCATGTACCTTGGTTGGAGGCACATCCCCAGTGGGGGGTGTGCAGGAGGCAGCTAATTGATGTTTCTCTCTCATTGATATTTCTGACTGTCTATCCCTCTCCTCTCTTCTCTGTAAAAAAAAAAAAAAAAAAAATCAATAATATATATATATTGGGTATATTTTTAAAAAGGCGTATCCTCTGCAGCTCATGCAGCCCCTGGGTTGTGTCCACTGGGTGGGCTAGGGGCCTGCCTCTGCCCCCCAGTGGTGGCCGCCAGGGTCTCGGCACATACAGAGGCCAGCAGTTCCTGTGCGAGTCTTTGCAAGCCGCTGGGGGCGGGACGGAAACATCTCTGCTATAGCGACTCGGGGATGTTCCCGCCCGCCAGGCCACTTGGCGCCTGCACCCATATAGGCTCCAAGTGGCCAGGGGGCGTTCTGGGACGCTGCTGCTCAGGCCCTAAGCGCAGGCCTGCAGACAAGGAGCAGCATGGGTCTGGAGGATGTTTCCGGAACCCAGGCTGCTCAGCACCTGCATATGCAAATTAACAGCCATCTTTGTTTGGGTCAATTTGCATATTTGCTCTGATTGGCTGTGAGCATAGCAAAGGTACTGTCAATTTGCATGTTTCTCTTTTATTAGATAGGATACTTCCTTGTTACAAAGGAAACACTGCAGAAATATATAAAGAAAAAGTCCTCTTCACCAGCCCATCCCCAACCCACTCCCTAGATATAACTGCCATGACAGCTGGTGGGAGTCAGTACTGACAATAGCCCGGCGGGTCTGCCTGGGGAGGGCCAGGCACTTTCCCTATGGACGGGCGGACCGGGCTCGGAGTCCCCCCTCATGTGGTGAGAGCCTCGGTGTCCCCACTTGTAAGTCTGCTTATAGAGTGGTTGTGAGGATTAAAGTGTAACATGTGCCTGGCACACAACAGGTGCTCAACACTTTTTAGCTATTACTACCCTTCTAAATTTTTAATGTACCTATAGCTATTATTTATGTATATATATAATTTTAATTTTACAAATGAGAATATGCACATTGCTCTGCAATTTGATTATTTTCATTTGAGAGTTATTTCCATCGGAATGTGTGTACATGTGATGGAAAATGCAGAAATGTAACTATGTGGGAGTTTATTTCCCTCCTATCGTCTCACGTGCGCTCAGAGGCGGCTGCTGGCCTTCCGTCAGCCGTTCAGGTTCCATTAGGGATTCTGTCTCTTCTCTGGGGTCCTTGGTGCTGGCTTTTGCCCAGGTTTGTCACTTCAGGGGCACGAAACGGCCACCACAGCTCTGAACATCAGGCCCGCGGGGAGGAGAGAAAGGACACCTCCAGCTACACCAGTTCCCTTTCATTAGAAAAGAAACATTCCCCCAGCACACACCCTCGCCCCCGCCCCAGCAGACTCCCTCTGACCCAGGATTGGCGGGGTGCGTGTCCCCGGCGAACCCTGGCTGCAAGGGTCGCGTCAACATCGAGTGCCTGTGCCCGCGTGGGCCAGAGCCGCCTGCAGCCAGCTCCCTCCTCTGTGGGCCGGACCGTGCGAGGGTGTCCCTCTGTCCCGCTCTGTCAGAACGAGTTCCTGTTGACATCACCAGGTCCTGACCCAGAAAGCTCTCTCTCCCTGCAGCTTCTGGACTGTAGAATGGAACGTTCTGAGGTCCCGATGAGTCCTGTTACCACCAACAAATAACTGACTTTTGTCCTGCGATTCTTCAGACAGATCATAGGATGCGCTGGCTCACACCAGCGAATGGCTGGGGGGGGGGGGGGGGGGGGGGGGGGGTGCCAGGCTCACAGTGTCCAGGTTTCCTTTGAACTCTGGCCTCATCCTCTGACAGAGGAGTTCCCACTGGACTGGTGCAAAGCAGTCACTCAGGGTGGATGTCACATCTTCCTTACGGAAATGAACATGTGGGTTCACACAAACCCATCCACACACACACCTATGGCAGTTCTGGTTATAATTGTCGGAAACTGTTCTCTGAGGGCGAACAGGAAACCTAGAGCAGATGGAGACGATGGGATGGCGTTCAGCAGCAAAAGGGAACAGCTGTTGTTACACGCAGCACTGACTGAATCGCAAAGGCCCTGCACTTGCAAAAGAAGCCAATCTCAAACGAGTCTGTGCTCTGATTCCATTTGTGCCATGTTCTCAACCAGACACACCACAGGGTGAGAGAACCAGTCTGTGGATGCCAGGGGCTGGGAGGGAGCGGAATAGACAGAAAAGAGGAGTGTTTTTCCTGTGGGACTGTCTATACCCTGATTTGGGGGGGGCGGGGGGGGGGGCAGTGGCGACTTGCATCTGTGTGTGGCAGTTCCTGCAGCTGTACATTTTTAAAAATCACCTTATTGCAAAGCAAAGTACAAGTGGATCATGGACGGTGTGCAAACTGCCCAGGTATGTGGTCAGGTAGGCAGGAAAGTTGAGAGTATTTATAGCCCTTTTCAAATGTTATGCTTGTTCTGTTCATAGTTATTAAAATGTAATTTAAATTCAACAACAAAATGTAATTTAATTTTAAATGAAATTGCTACCTAACACTACACAATCAGGGCCTATGTTTTATAACTATTTTTAAATTTCACTATTTCCAGTAAATTTTTTTTCCATTTTAACTATTGTTAAGTGTGTAATTCGTGGGCATTAAGGTCACTCGAGATATTTTGCAAACACCGTTCATCTTCAGAACTTCTTCGTCTTCTCAGTAAAACTCTGTGCCAGTGAACAGCAATTCCCACTCAGGCCCGTGCTTTCTGTCCTATGAATTCAACTGTTCCAGGTACTGTATATCAGTGGAATCACGCAATATTTGTCCTTTTGTGACTGCCTTATTCACTCAGCATAGTGTCTGTCCATACTGTAGCATTTGTCTGAGTTTCCCTCCTTTTTAGTTAAGTCTGAGCACCAGTCCATCGTCTAGATTCGTTTTGTTTATCCATCCATTTGGCGGTGGACACTTGCATTGCTCCTACCTTTTAGCTGTTGTGAATACTACTGCCCTGAATGTGGACATCTCTTTGAGGCCCTGCTTTCAGTTTTTTAGGATGAGTCCCCAGAAGTAGAATTGCTAGCTCCTAGGTTAATTCTATATTTAATATCTTGGGAAACTGGACCATTTTACATCCCCACCAGTGGTGCACAAGGGTTCCAGTACCTCTACATCCTGCCAACTATTGCTACTTTCAGTTGGTGGTGTGTGTGTGTGTGTGTGTGTGGTTTTGTGTGTGTGTGTGTGTATGGTTTTGTGTGTGTGTGTGTGTGTGTGTGTGTGTTATAAGAGCCATTCTGATGAGTTCAGTGACATATCTAATTTGTGGCTTTGGTTGGCATTTCCATAATAACCGGTGATGTTGAGCATCTTTTCACGTGTTTATTGACCTTTCCAGTAACCCTTTTTATTATGCTTTATAAAGTCTTTTCCACACGAGTGTGGAAGTGAAATAAACCAACCCCTGCCTTAAAACGCCTGTGGCAGCGGTGGATGTGCAGAGTGAGGGGTCATGCAGAGGTCAGGGGTCGGGAGGGAGAGGTACTGGTGAGGGTCCTTTCTCAGCGTCAACTGCTTTCCCATAAAGGCCCGCGGGAGGCTCTGCTGCCTCTGCCACCACCTCTGACAGCCGAGTGCAGCAATCACGGTCCCTGCAGCTGCGCTGCGATGTTAGACGCCCGAGTTACCCGGCGATCTAAAATTGCAGCCGATGACCTTTCAGCAAATGCCAAAGTTCCCCGGGCACACAGGCAGGAACCAGAGCAGCTGCGGTGGAAAGCCCCGGAAGGGAGCGGCGCTCCCAGCTCACATTTCTCTCCGACCCAGGGCTGCTCTGGCTGCGAGGAGCTGTCTACAGCCTCCCTCCACTCAGTGCCAGGGGCAGCCTCCCTCCACTCAGTGCCAGGGGCAGCCTCCCTCCACTCAGTGCCAGTGGACGAGCTCGCAGGCCTGCCTCTAGGTCCTAAGGACAAGCAGGCCCTCCTGCCAGAGGAGCAATCTGCCCTGGGGCTACCTTTGCTAGCAATTCTGCTCATAGGCTTCTCGTACCCACATATGCTTTTTATTTATTTTTTTAATTTAGTTTTTTTTTTACATTTTTTAAATTAAATTATTATCTGTGTACATATTTTAACATTGCCCGCCCCCTCCCATACATACCCTCCCTCCCCAGAGTTTTATGTGCATTGGTTGTACTTATATGCATGTATAAAGTCCTTCGGTTGATCTATTATCTCCCTCAGATCTCCCTACCCTACCTGCTGTAATTTGACAGTTTGCTTGTTGCTTTACTGTCTCTATATCTATCTTTTGGTTCATCAGTTTATAATGTTCTTTATTATCCATAAATGAGTGAGGTCATGTGGTGTTTCTCTTTCATTGACTGACTTATTTCACTCAGCATGATGTTCTCCAATTCCATCCAGATTGCTGCAAAAGATGAGAATTCCTTCTTTTTTATGGCAGCATAGTATTCCATTGTGTAGATGTACCATACTTTTTGGATCCAATCATCTGCAGACGGGCACCTAGGCTGTTTCCAAATTCTGGCTATTGTAGATTGTGCTGCTATGAACATATGGGTGCATATATCCTTTCTGATTGGTGTTTCTAGTTTCTTGGGATATATTCCTAGGAGTGGGATTACTGGGTCAAATGGGAGTTCCATTTTCAATTTTTTGAGGAAACTCCACACTGTTCTCCACAGTGGTTGCACCAGTCTGCATTCCCACCAGCAGTGCATGAGGGTTCCTTTTTCTCTGCAACCTCGCCAACACTTGTTGTTTGTTGATTTGTTGATGTTGGCCATTCTGACAGGTGTGAGATGGTACCGCATTGTTGTTTTGATTTGCATCTCTCGTATAATTAGTGACTTTGAGCATGTTTTCATGTGCCTTTTGGCCTTCCTTCTGTCTTCTTTTGAAAATATTCTATTTAGGTCCATTGCCCATTTTTTAATTGGATCATTCATCTTCCTTTTATTTAGTTGTATCAGCTGTCTGTAGATGTTGGAGATTAAACCTTTATCAGTGGTAACATTTGCAAATATGTTCTCCCACACAGTGGGCTTTCTTGTTGTTTTGTTGATGGTTTCTTTTGCTGTAAAAAAGCTTTTTATTTTGATGTAGTCCCATTTGTTTATTTTCTCTTTAGCTTCCATTGCCCTAGGGGCAGTAACAGTGAAGAAGTTCTTTTGGCATATGTCTGAGATTTTGCTGCCTGTGGATGCTTCTAGTATTTTTTATGGTTTCCCATCTGATGTTTAAGTCCTGTATCCATTTTGAGTTTATTTTTGTGTATGGTGTAAGTTGGTGATCTAGTTTCATTCTTTTGCATGTATCTGTCCAATTTTCCCAACACTATTTATTGAAGAGACTGTCTTGACTCCATTGTATATTCATGCCTCCTTTGTCAAATATTAATTGAGCATAGTGATTTGGGTTGATATCTGGGTTCTCGATTCCATTCCATTGATCTATATGTCTGTTCTTGTGCCAGTACCAGGCTGTTTTGAGAACAGTGGCTTTGTAATACAGTTTGAAGTCTGGTATTGAGATCCCTCCTACTTTACTCTTCCTTCTCAGGATTGCTGTGGCTATTCAGGGTCTTTAATTGTTCCAAATGAACTTTTGGAGAGTTCTTTCTAGGTCAATGAAATATGCCGTTGATATTTTAATGGGGAGTGCATTGAACCTATAGATTGCTTTAGGAAGTATGGACATTTTGATGATGTTGATTCTACCAATCCATGAACATGGTATGTTCTTCCATCTGTTTACATCTTCCTCTATCTCTTTTTTTAGTGTCGTGTAGTTTTCCATATATAGGTCCTTTACTTCCTTAGTTAAATTTATTCCTAGGTATCTGCTTTTTAAGAAAAGTTTTCAATCAGAAAAGGTTTTATTGTAAGAAACAATGTCATCCTGTAAAAATGCAAAGAGTTACACAAGTATATCAAAATTTTTAAAAAATCTCCACATTGGCCCCATTGGACTACAGACTTACTACCTACTCGAGGGGTAACACTGACTGCCATTTTACTCTGCTGCCCAAGGGAAATCTGGTTCCTTGCAGATTGCATCCATCTTTCTCATGCACCAATGAAATCAGCTCGATGTTTAAGCACTAGCTTTGTAGGATAACAGGAAAGAAAGCTACAATAGTTACACCAAGTCCAGTTTTCAATGTGTAAAAATTCTGTAAGAAAGTGTTGCAAACATTCTTCAAACACAAAACAAAGTTAAAGTGGGACTGGCACATATTAAGCCTGTATTTTGATTTTGTAGTGTCCATTGTGTCTTCTACTTATATTCCCATCGTACTCTGCTTTTTTTTTTTTTTAATTTTTAAAGACAAATTTTTAAACAGTATTTTAGGTTTATAGCAAAATTGAAAGGAAGTATAGAGATTTCCCATTCCTTTGCACCCACACATGCATATCCCCCCATTATCAACGTCACCCACCAGAATGAATAGATTTACCAAGGAAGAAACTACATTAAAACTTTATCTGCACTAGCTGGTTTGGCTCATTGGATAGAGGGCCAGCCTGTGGACGGAAGGGTCCCCGGTTTGATTGTGGTCAGAAACTTGCTGGGGCTGATCAGCGGACAACTGAGAGATGAGTGAATTATTACTCTGACACATGTTTCTATGAAAGAGAGGGCTAAGGGGCTGCTTGGCTAGAGAGACCAAACAGCCTCGTTCATCTGCCTCCTTAGGCTTTTATTGTAACAACAGCTTGAACTAAAATTAACTCTTAGATACTATCAGCAGGGTAAGCATGTGTCTGTAGTGTCCTTTAAGCAAGGACGTTTTGAAGTCTAACTGTAAAGATTCCAATAAAACACCTGGGGGCTCAGACTTGGTTGGAAAAGTCAAGGCAGGGGCTGCCACCTTTGGCAAGCTCCTCCCAGGAGCCCCCTGACCTTTCAGAGAACCCTTCTTACAGACTTTCCAACCAAGTCCCATGCTTACCTGCGAGTGTTCCCCCCACATCCCTAATGGTTCAGAATTCAGGTTCAGGGTTCCCTAATGGTTCAGAATTCAGGTTCAGGGTTTGGGCTCTGGAGGAGGCTGAACACATATGAAAGAAACTAGAAAATATTAATTTGGAAATATTGGGGGCCAGGCGGGAGCCAGCTCAAGAGGAAGGACTTGGCATTGCTCCCACCTTGCTATCCCTTTTATTCAGGTTTTGGGATCCACCCATAGCCCTTAGGCAGGCAATTCCAGTAATAGCTTGGGTGATAGCCCATCAGCAAGGACTTACATGAGATTAAAAGATGAAAGTTGCTTCAGCTCCCTTTGTCTCAACTAGACAGTGGGTGGCTGGCTCTTACCTTTCAGAGCCTTCAAGGTTGACAAGCCTTCCGGGTTCCTTGTCCACACCTCTCTGCTAGCGAAGGCAATGGGTGGCTTCCAACACTTACCCACAGAAACTTATTATTTTATTGATATTTTTGAAGAACCAGCTTTGGTTTTATTGATTTTCTTTGTTGATTTTGTTTGTTTGTTTGTTTTCAATTTCATTGATCTCAGCTCTAATTCTTATTATTTCTCAACCTATGCTTACTTTGGTCTTAATTTGCTCTTTTTTTTTTCTTCCCAGTTTCTTACAATGGTTAACCTCAATGGTTAATTTTTTTTTTCTAATATATACATTCTATGCTATAAATTTCCCTTAAACACTCACAAAGTTTGACAAGTTGTGTTTTTATCTTTTAATTAGCTCAAAATATTTTAAAATTATTCTTGAGATTATTTTCATTCACACATTATTTAGAAGTATGTTGTTGACTCTCCATGTATTTTAGTGTGTTCCAGTTCATTTTTTGTTATTAATTTCTAATTTATTTCCATTGTGGCCTGAGTGCAGATATTGTATGATTTCTATTCTCATAAATTTGTTAAGGTATGTTTTATGGTTACAAATAAGGTATATCTGAGTGTGTGTCTGCTATTGTTGAATGAAGTAGTCCACCAATGCTACTTATATGTTTTTTCATTTAATAAAGTTTTATTTTTCAAAATGTACAGCAGGTGGTACCTGTTGCTCATGCATCTTCACCAGCAGCTGGGGCCTCCCACCTTGGGTGTTTCTGGTGCAAATCACTTGAGCTCCATGCTTTGGAACTAGTGTAATAGATCCTTTACTAAGGAGCTCCCTGAAGGGCTGGCCTGGCCAAGGAGCTCATATCTCCAGTCTCTGAGGCAGAAGCTGGGTTATAAGCTGATAGTTGGGAACTTTCTTACAGAGTTTGTCATAGATTGCTTTGTCAGACAAGACTAGGTGATTGAGCTTGTCTGAAGTTTGCCTTCGTATGACTTCTTCTTTTTAGGCTTGCCCCACAATTTGTTCACTGGGTCTTTGTCTTTCTTGGCTGTCTTTCTGGCACCTTCTTCTAGTTGTCCTTGGGTGGCATAGTAAACGCGAAGAACAGCTGCTACCACTGCAACATCAATCAGATGTCGAGCCAACGAAAGCCCAGTTGTATCTTATTGATTGATTAGTGGCCCAGTACATGAAATTTGTGCATGGTAGGGGGTGGGGGGATTCTTTCAGCCAAGCCTGCACCCTCTCCAATTGAGACCCCCTTGGGGGATGTCCAACTGCCAGTTTAGGTCCGATCCCACTCACAATCTGGGACTACTGACTTCTAACTGCTCACCTACCTGCCTGCCTGATTGCCCCTGCCTCTGCCTACCTGCCTGATTGTCCCTAACCCCTTTGTTTGCCTGCCTGATCACCCCTAACTGCCTCTGCCTGCCTCTCTGATTGCCCCCAATCACCCTCCCATGCCAGCCTAATCTCACCTCCCATGCTGGCCTGATCTCGCCCCAACAGCCCTCCCCTACCAGCCTCATCTTGCCTGCAACTGCCATCTTTTGCTGGCCAATTTGGTTCTGATTGGTCAGTTTCTATGCCAGTCAGTGTCAAAAGCTCTGCCTCCTAAGCAGCCATTAGCTCCTCTCACTTCACCCAGATTTGGTTCAGATTGGTCGGTTTCTATGCCAGTTAGCATCTCTGTGCCTATTAGTCTTTGGTGATCAGAAAGGCAGAACTGATCAGCAGCCCCAGTGGAGGCCTGGAAAGAAATGGAGGCCTGGCTGCTGGCCAGTCTGGGAAAGAGAGAGGCAAGTGCTGATCAAAAGCTGCCTCAGAAGCAATGGATCAGTCCCTGTTTCTCTCTTCAGGCCTCTCTCTGGCCCTGATTTGCAGTCCCCTCAGCAGTAAATGCTGGGCACTGATCCTGCAGCAGAAGCAGTCAGCACTGGGCTGCAGGACTGACTTCTGGATAGTCAAACCTTGGTGGTTACTGGTCGTTACAACCTAGGGTTTTTATATATTAGGATGGTATTAAGTTCAACTGTGTCCTCACGGATTTCCGGCCTGCTGTATCTGTCCATTTCTTCAACTATTACAGTGGTTTCATCTATTTCTTCTTACAATTCCATCAGTTTGGACTAACCTAGTTTGACTCTTGTTAGGAGCATACATGTTAAGGATTTTTATATCTTCTTGGAGATATATTCATAGGCAGACATAACCAAATTCAGTGTTGCTACTATTATTTCGAACAAACTGTTATATGCTAGCAGCTCTTAACAGTTAGAAAAGTAAAAGTTTTTATTTTACTTTCAGTGTTTTCCCTTTCTTTATGTAGATCCAAGTTTCTGGTCTATATTATTTTTCTTCTCTCTAAATAACCGCTTTCAACGTTGCTTGAAAGGTCAGTCTACTGGCAACAAATTTCTTAAAAAATTCTTTTTGGTCTGAGAATGTCTTTATTTCTTCACTCTTTTCCTATGTTTATTCCCTCTGGCTTCTTTCAGAATTACTTAATTTATCTTCGTGAAGGTTAATGTTCATTTGTGTGTGTTTTTTTGTTTTTTGTGTTTTTTTTGTAGTTTGAAGAAGTAGGGATTTATTTATTTATTTAATAATAATAATAATAATAATTATTATTATTATTATTATTATTTTTGCATTTGTTTTGCTTGGTATTCCCTGAGCTTCCTGGATTTGTAGTGTGGTGTCTGACATTAGTTTGTGGGATATCCTCAGTCATTATTAATTTAAATTTTTGTTGTTGTTGTTTCTTTCTCTCTTTTTCTTCTGGTATTCCTATTTCACATATGTCACATCTTTTGTTGTTGTCCTACAGTCCTTGGATATTCTTGCTTTGTTTTCTCAATCTTTGTTTTAAATTTTCAGGAATTCAGAGATTCTTTCCTCAGCTATGTCATCAAAGGCATTCTTCATTTCTATAACAGTAATTTTTAATTTCCAGCATTTCTTTTCTTTCTCTCTCTCCCTTTTCCTTCCCTCCCTCCTTCCCTCCCTCCCTCCCTCCCTCCTTCCTTCCTTCCTTCCTTCCTTCCTTCCTTCCTTCCTTCCTTCCTTCCTTCCTTCTTCTTTCTCTTTTACTTTTTTTTAGGATATCCATCTCTGTGCTTACATTGTCCATCTGTTCTTGATTATTGTCTACATGATCACTTAGCGCCATTAGCATATTAATCATGATTGTTTAAAATTCCTAGTTTGATAATTCCAATGTCCCTGCCTTGTCTTGCTCTGGTGCTTGCTCTGCTACTTTTCAATGTGTGTCTTGCTTTTGGTATGCTTTGCAACTTTTTATTGATAGGTGTACTGATGTACTGGGTAAAAGGAACTACTGTAAATGGCTTTCTGTAATGTGATGGTGAGGTGGGGGAGGGAAGTGTTCTACAGTCCTGTGATGAGGTCTCCATATTTCAGTGAGCTTATGGCTCTGGACTGTGAACTTCATAGTGTTTCTCAGCTTGGCCCCCCTCATTCCCCTCAGCTGAGACAGGATGGTGGAGTGGGCTGGAATTAGGCATTTCCCCTCCCCAGGTCCATCAGGCTCTGGTAAGACCAGGTGAGGCACTGGCTAACTCATTTTCCCTGAGGGCTGGCCTTGTGAAGAGCACAGTGTTCTGATGTTTTTCAAAATGGTCCCTACTGTCAGCCATGGCTGTTGGCCATGCCCCAGCCTAGTGACACCCTGAGACTCTGCCCTGAGACTACATCCCACACAATCTACAAACACACCCAAGCTCCAAGCAGCAGCTTTTGCATATGAATGGCCTTCTCTATTGCTGTTTAACCTACCAAAGTAGGAGAGGACTGTGGTTCTCACTGTAGCTCCTGCAGGGTGGCCTCTGACAGTAACTAAACTGCACCCCATTGAAGATCCAGAAGCCAGTGTACCTAGTCGTCAGTGTGAGACACCAGATTTCAACTCCTCACATCCTAAGTGACACATTCGGGAAGCAGACCCAGTGATCACTAAAGCCCCACTGAAATAAGGCCTGCACCATAAGTGTGTCTGCAGTGCAGCAGTTTTTCCATTATAGACATAGCTGGTCCTCACAGCCAATTGGCCTGGTGGTCAATCTCTCCCAGCGTACCAACAGCAATCAAGGTTTAACTACACCAAGACTTTCCACTCAGCCCACAAAGGGGTTTACCAAGAGCAACCACCTCGGGTGATTGGGAAGCTGAGCTACTGGCCCCTATAGGTCACCTACCACACAAAGCCACTCCATCAACATAGGGAGGCAGCCAAAATGCAGAGACACATAAGCATGTCATGAATGAGAGAGATGGAGGAAAGTAAACTACTGGATGACACAAAGTTCAGAATGACATTTATAAGGTTACTCAAGAATGTTCTAAAAACCGCTGAGAAACTTGAAGAGACCTTCAAGGACTGTAATGAGAATACCAAAAAAATGGAAAAGGACCAGTTAGAAATTAAGCATACACTGTCTGAAATAAAGAATATACAGAAATTCAACTGTAGATCAATATACCCCAAGAGTCAAACCAAAGATCTGGAATATGAAGAAACAAAAAACATCCAACCAGAGAGGCAGAAAGAAAAAAGAATCCAAAACTGTGAGGATAGCGTAAGGAGCCTCTGGGACGGCTTTAAGCGTACCAACATCCGGATTTTGGGGGTGCCAGAAGAAGAGAGAGAGCAGGATATTGAAGGCCTATTGAAAGAAATAATAACAGAAAACTTTGCCTACCTGGTGAAAGAAATAGACTTACAAGTCCAGGAAGCACACAGAACCTCAAACAAGAAGAATCCAAAGAGACCACACCAAGACACATCATAATTAAATGCCAAGGGCAAAAGATAAAGAGAGAATCTTGAAAGCAGCGAGAGAAAAACAGTTAGTTACCTACAAGGGAGTGTCCATATGACTGTCAGCTGATTTCTCAACAGAAACTATGCAGGCCAGAAGGGAGTGGCAAGAAATATTCAAAATGATGAACAGCAAGAACCTACAACCAAGAATACTCTACCCAGCAAAGCTATCATTCAAAATTGAAGGTCAGATAAAGAGCTTCACAGACAAGAAAAAGCTAAAGGAGTTCATCATCACCAAACCAGGATTACATGAAATGCTGAAGGGTATTTAAGAAGAGGAAGAAGAAGAAAAAGGTAAAGGTAAAAACTATGAACAACAAAAAGACATCAAATACGTACCTACCAATAAGTGAATCTAAAAATCAAGTGAATAAAAAATCTGAAGAACAAAATGGACTGGTGAACATAATAGAATCAGGGACATAGAAGGAGTGGACTGACAATTCTCAGGGGGAAGGGAGTCTGAGGGGTGAAGGAAGAGATTGGACAAAAATCTTACACCTATGGATGAAGACAGTGGCAGAGGGTAAGGGCATGGGGTGGGGTGGGGAATCAAGTGGAGGGGAGTTATTGGGGGGGGGAGAGGAACACCTTAATAATTTGAACGATAAAGATTTATTACATCAAATAAAATAAAATAAAATAAAATAAAATAAAATAAAATAAAATAAAATAAAATAAAATGGTCCCTTCCCCCCTTTTTCTCCCCCATGTTTGGAATGTTTAACTCACAGACCTGCCCACACCGAGCCCACTTGCCAATTACAGTTCAGGTCCTCTTGACGCACTAGTCCCCATGGTGGTTTCCCCTGGTGAGTCTCTCGTCCAGAAACCCATGACCCCTGTTGGTCTCAGCGGTTTGCCCTGTGTCCTCCCTCAGCATCGGGATCCGAGAGGAATTGTTGTTCTTCAGTCTGCTGGGCGTTTTGTTTGTTGGGATGGTGTTTCATCACGGCAGTACTAACCTAGTCAGGAATAACAGGAGCGGAGCAGAGGGGAGGCCAGATCACACAGGCACACCATTTGTGCAGCTTTGCCTGGAGGCTGCAGTGGAACTCTGTCCAGGGAGCCACCGGGCTGGCTCCAGCAGGCTGGGCAGGGAGAATGGATGCATCCTAATGCAGTGAGGATTGGGTGACATGGGAAGGTGTACCTGTCAGTCACACCTGGGAACAGGTCATCGGCCAGAGCAGGGGTGACCCCTGTGAGCGGGAAGGTTTGAGATCCTTACTCCCCTGAATGAAGGAGTTCACGCTCTTGGTTCTACACGCTTGGCTCCTGTGTTTTGGGGGCTCCTGGGACTCTTGCTGCAGGGGGCGTACTCTGTTGGCTCCCCTGTATTTGACCACATGAGTCACAGCTGCGGGGACTTCACACGTATGGGTGTGGGGCCGTGCAGACCCAATGCCACCATGGAAAGAAAAATGGATACCGGGTTTGCTTGTAGCTCTACTGAAGCCCCCGTTGCACATCTTCTAGGGCCTGATTAAGGGAAGCAGGTCTTTGGAAACCCAAGGATGTAATTGCACAAAAATAAAGTTTTCTGTCACATCACATCTTCCCACGGGGGCCTCTGGAATGCTTAATCCAGCAGTACCTCAGAAACCCCACTCCCACTAGCAATGGAGAAAGACATCCACTCATTCCACTGGAAACAATGGCACTGATGTGGGGGCATACCATTTCCATCCGGCTCCCAGACCCACACATCTCCCTCGGTGCTTGGAGAACCAGAAGGTATAAGAACTGACAAATTGGTTAAAAACCAAAAGGTGCTGTGTGAGCCAGAGGACTTTCCTGCAGGACCAGCCTCAGTGGGAGGGGGGAGATACTGGCGTGGGGTCTAGTCAGCGCATAAAAGCAGGTCCGATGCTTAAGATCAAACTAAGCTTCCTGTTGGAAAACTGTGGAATTGATGAGGTGTATTTAAAGGAAAAGGAGCAGGACGCTGGCCAGTGTTGCTTGTGGTTAGAGCATCAGCCTGAATACTGAAGGGTCATGGGTTTGATTCCTGGACAAGGGCATGTACCTGGGTTTCAGATATAACCCCAGACCCTGGCTGAATGTATTTGTGTGGGGAGGCAACCAATCAATGTGTCTCTCTCACATCAATGGTTTTCCTGCTTTGATCCCAGGCCCCAGTCAGGTGTGTGCAGGAGGCAGCCAATTGATGTGTCTTTTTAACATTGATGTTTCTCTTTCTTCCTCTTCCTCCTCTCAAAAAAAAAAAATCAATGGAAAAAATATTCTTGGGTAAGGATTAACAACAACAAAAAAAGCAGGATTTACACAAAAAACGTTTTTCAAGTTCCCAAGTAAAAACAAACAATTGTTATAAAATCAAGAGCTTAACTTGTACAGTTGCTGTACACCTGAAACAAATACAAAAAATAATTAAATGTAAACTGTAATTGAAACATTTTTAAAAATGAAAGAAACTAGAACTCAACAAAACCGACCAGTGATTCCTAAAACCTGGTATAATTTGCCATGATCTTGGCAATTCTAGTCCAGAAAGAACCAGAGTCAGCTAAGGGGAGTAAATGTTTACACAAAGAGTCTAGTAAGAAATTCACTTGCTTGCAACAATATTATTATTTCCATAAATTTTGCTTTTAATGATGATTCTTCTTCTTTATGGTAATTAGATCTTTAAAAGTCACCACCAGCAATGATATAAACTTTCACTTATGACTTAGATAATTATGTGCATGTACGGGAGGCCAAGAGGCTATAGACAGGCACCATCTCAAACTCCTCACCTCTCCAGCCCCCGGAGGTATAAACATCCTTGCTGGGGTCAGGTCTGCACATGCAGATCTGCACAGACAACACGTTAGGAGAAGCAGTAGGCTGACTCCGAGGGTAGCGCCCAGACTGTCTAGGTCCATCTGAACTCTGTGGCTCGCTGGCTGGAGACCCGGGACAGGTGACCTCACCTCTCTGTCCTCCACATGATGTCATGGTAAAATGAGTTATTCGTAGCACCTAATTCATTAGGTTGCTGTGAAGATTAAATGAGTTACCTAATGTTATATGCATTGACTGTTACTATTACTTTTACTATTATTTCACACAAAGCAATGAAGACATTTTAGGAAAAGGAAAAATATGTTTATTTCTCCTCTATCTATTCAAAATATATCTTGATCACCAGTAGCATTATACAGATAGCATTTTGGTTAGGCAGCACCAGGCGCATTACAGAGCACTTGATGGTGAAGATACCTGTGCTTTCTATTTCTGCTGCCTAGGAATGCAGAATGCAGTCAGAACGGCGTGGCGCTATGCGAGGTAAAAGTCCAGATAAAAGGTGTTTTTTGTTTGTTTGTTTGTTTGTTTGTTTGCTTGTTTGTTTTTAATGAGGGCAAGGTCAGCTCTTCATTTGGCAGTATGCTTCTTATATATCTCCAAGAACTCAGTCACGTCTTCAGGGGACCCCAAGATGACTGGCGCCCTCTGGTGGATGTCAGTGGGAACGATGTCCAGTATAGCTTCCTTCCCAGTGGTAGCCAATCCTCCAGCCTTCTCGATGACATAGGCCATTGGGTTACCTTCGTACAGCAGTCTCAGCTGGAAAACAAGAGCCCAGAGCTGCGTCTTCACACCAGAAAGTATTTCATAGAAAGAGGATTTATTCCACAGCAAAACAGCGCAGGGCTGGTGGAAGTTTCCAAGGTTCAAATCCCCCTCCCCACCCCATCCCCGCCCACACACACACCTCAAGGCTGCATATAAGACCAAATGGTTAAGTTAGCCATTTGGTTAATTAAGCCATTCATCAAGCCAGAGGCAGGAATAGACTGCTCGATGCGAATATGAGACAGAGCACCTGGGCTCGGGGCTGAATGACATATTGGCAGAACTGGCGGTTCCCTGTTCTTTACGGCACGGCGACTGGGCCTAATGAGGGATTCTGTGTGTTTTGGATGGAGCTTTGCCTATTCTAAAAGCATAAAAAGAATTCATGGTTGTGTCTGGCTGCAGACATCTGGAAAGCAGGCTGGCTCCTCCAAACAGTATGATATTGTTTGCAGCTCTATACACATTCCTTTTATAATTCTCCCAAGGCTTGCGGGCTAGGATTTACTATATTATAAGGCTTGGCATTTATTTTTAAATATTAACTTTTTTATTGTGCGTGTTTTCATGCAGTCGCCTGCGGAGCAGACAGCTCCTTGCAGGTGTTTCCTGCCTCTATTTCCATACAGGTGTCATGGCCAAGTTTGCAAAACCAAAAAAAAAAGAAAAAGAAAAAAGAAGGAACCTCAGCATTTCTGTTAAAAAACAATTTGGGGGGCATTAGGGAAAAGTGCTATTAAGCAGCTAATCACATAGGCGGGGCAGGGTGTGTGTGTGTGTGGGGGGGGGGGGGGGTGGCTGTGGCAGGAGTGGTGTTTTCCGTGAACACAATGTCTTCAGTGAGGCGGACACCATGTGCAGTAAACAGAGACCTGAATACAGGATTTCTATCTTAAAGGGGTATGTCCAAATTCCTTCTCTCATATTAAAAAAAGAAAGAAAGAAAGAAAGAAAAAAAGACTGTTAGGAAGAAACAAAGGACGGTACTTGGGAAGGCAGCACTGTCCCTCTATGCAGCAGACGTGTGGCCACCAGCCGGCGGGGCGCACAGCCCCCCAGCCCCGCACACGCACACGCCTCGGGCAGTAACCGGGGCAGTTGTGTAACGGCTCACCCACGGCTTCCGGGAGGAGCTTTCGTTCCCTAGAAAGGCACCCCTTTCCAGGCCGCTAATGGCCGCTCGTTAGTTATTGCTATTTGATGCCCTTTGAATGCAATCAAAGAAAACCTCTCCTTGGAACGCGGATTTGATCTGCGGCCTCGGTGATGGGGCCGGGCTGGTTCATTTCTCTCCGTGAGTGGAATTTATTTTGCTCGAGCCACACCGCGTGCCCACTGGAAGAGCCAGCACTTCCAGCCGCTCCCGACCAGACCACCATCACTGCTCGTTAGCAGCGGAAGGGCTCTGCAGACCCCGCCTGACGTCAGCCAGGACCACCTGCATCCAGATCAGAACCCGCCGCGGACATGGTCGGCATCCCACGCCAGAAGCTCGCCGCCATCCCAACCTTTTCTTCTTCTTCCCGAGCCAAACAAAACCCTGCTCCTCGGGGGCCGGTTTACCTTTCCTTTGGGGCTCTTCCTGTTGGCGGGGTACAGGAAGATCCCGCCGTACACCAGGGTGCGGTGCACATCGGCCACCATGGAGCCCACGTACCTGGAGCCGTAGGGGGCCGAGTTATCCTGCAGAGCGAAGAGCAGCGATCACGAGGGGTGCAGAGAAGGAAGGAAGGAAGGGAGCCCTCCAAGTCCTCTACCCTGATTTGACTCGACGGTTGTTAAGTGAGCACCCACAAGGTGCGTGTAGAGGGAACGGGGTGAGGATCCTGTTCCCCAGGAGCAGAAAGTGGAGCAATGGGGACCGCCTCTCGTCCGTTTCCCAGCAGGCCCCGCTGCCCTCAGCCCCCAGGACGCTGCTGTTGGTGTGAGCTATGGGGTTGGGGCAGGCATCACACCAACGATACCGGGTCGCAGAACCTTGTGGGGTAAGAAGGATTTTGCAGAGCTAAGGAGCTGGGCAAGGGCGGGGTTTTCGTCTTGTGGGAAGGGACATACACAACTAACCAGGCAGAGAAGCAAAGGCTGTCCACGGGGTGGGGGCAGGGAGGGGGCAGGAGAGGAAGCCAAGGCGGGTAGAAGGAGAGATGATGGAGCGGGAGAGAGAGCCCGGCCAGTTCCGACGGCCCCCAGTGCCATGCTGACCACCTGTCAGCTTCCTCGTCAGGACACAGCAGGCATCGATGGCACGTGACGAGAGTGTGGCAAAGCTGGGCACCCCTGCCCAGAACCAGCTCTGCAGCCAGCCGTTTCCCTCTCCGAGCTCAGGGATGTGTAACGGAGAGACACGGAGAAGGGCACCCTGACCTTGAGGTGACTGACAGACCCCGGTCAGACGCCGTGGGGCAGGTCCTGGGTGCTAGAGCCACGTTTTGTACCATCTGGGATCGGGAGCCCCAGAAGTGAAACATGCTTTACTGCCCTGGGCTCATGTAGCCAGCGGCCCAGCTACCCTGACCGTGTGCTGCCAGGGGAATGCGGAGAGGCTGGAACAGACCTCCCGGTTCTGACGTCCCCGGTACCTGGGCGGGGACCTCACAGGGGAAGCCACGCTGCTCTCATCCCTGCCCCCGTCCCCCTCCAGGGAAGCCTGCAGCCGGCACATCTCTGCCTGGCTCAGGGCCTCACTCACCAGGGGGAACTTCTTCCTCTGGACGTACTCGGTGACCGCGGGCTCGAAGTCCTTGGCGTAGCCCTCGTTGAGGCTGTAGATGTTCCCTTTCTTTTTGATCTTCACATCCTTGTCCACCAGAATGAACTCGCCGATGGCCTGTGGGACCGGAGGACAGGAGAGGGGCGATGAGCCTCCGGCCTGTGTGAGGGCGGGCTCGGTGCGGGAGGGGCCTGCGGTCACACCCATGCACCAGCACAAGGAGCCTGGCTTTTCCTTCCCGGGTTTTTCTTCCTGAGGGATGACTGGCATAACACTGCGTTAGTTTCCGGGGCACAGCGCAGGGTTCCCTATCTGTACACATCGCGGGAGGACCGCCAGCACAGGGAGCGCCTGGCCCTGGGACGCCCATGCCTCAGGATGTGCATGCCTTCTGGGAAAACATGTCATTTAAGGGACGGTGGTGCAGACAGGAGGTGGGCCTCAGGAGGGACAGACAGCCCAGTGACACCGGCGCGCTCAGGGACGGTGTTCCCTTTCGTGTGCGGCTGTAGGAGACAGCAGAGCCCGGGTCTTAACGCACAGAACGTGTGACGGCAGCTGCCTTTGCTCAGGGAGCTCAGTGCTTCTCAGAGCCCCGCCCACAGGCTCAGGACGCAATGGGGAGGGCGAGCACCAGCAGCTCCTGCGGCTCCGCACTGAGGCTCTCTGGGCTCCTGCGTGTCACTGAGAGGGTGATTGGGGTGCTGCTCCTCTGGGGAGGGGATGCTCCCTGGAGGCAAGAGTTAGAAGCAGGGAGGACCCATCAACACCTCTCCCCCCAATTTATTCCCACAGTGAAGACTGGTTCCCGCCGGGATGGAGCACGTGAGATTGGGGGGGGGGGGGCGGAGGAAGGGTGAGGAGAGAAAAGAGACTGGCATGGACAGTGGACACTGTGTGTGATTCTTTTTTCTTATATGCTTCTTGGTATTTCTAGCTATTTTGGCCACAAATATGTAGGAATATTTTTGTGGTCAGAAAACTAAGTAAATAAATAAATATCTTAAAAAAAAAAAAAAGATGAAAAAGTCTGGGACATGAAGCCACTGCATAGCAGGCACCACACAGCTCACTCAGCCATGCTTTGCCCACCCCCTCCCGCAGCGCAGGTGTGGAGGGAGGCTCCTGCACGCCAGACAAGAGACGGGAAAGCTTTTTGAAGGTTAAGTTCCTGATGAGCTAAGAACGCAAACATAGCTTTTAAGCAGAAACCCTCAGCCTGTGCGTGCAGCGAGCCAAAAGGAAAAGGAAAGGCTAGACCCGTCGGAGGCTCAGCCGGCAGAGGGCTGGCCAGATCCCAGGTCCCAGAGGCAGCCGGCAGGGGGACCGGGCAGTCCTTCCAAACACCGTGTGAGGAGGGCAAAGGGCCATCAAATACACAGACGCTCACTCCCAGAGACACGGTCTGCAATCTGGAAACAAGAAGAGATGTATTTTTCCCGACGCGCCCACCAGCACAGGTAGCAGAGAGGATGTGCGGAAGCCGGAGGGTCTGGGAGCTGGCACATCAGCGATTTCAGAAACGGTGCCCCAGCCCCGGCTCCCCATGACCTGTGCTCTGGTTCTGCCACTGTTTTCCCCGAGGTCACCTCGCTGGAGATGTAATCTGGTGCTGATTCCCCGCCCTTGTTTATTTATTAAACGCCAGTACCTCCAGGGACAAAGTGCAGTTGCGCAAGAGTGTCGGGGGCAAAGGCGCCTGCACCCCCCGTTTATCCGCCCACCGCAAGCCAACCCAGGGCCTCTCCGGAGCAGCCGCCGCTCCCCGGATCCCAGCCAGCTGCTGTCCTTGGGTTCCGTCCGTCAGCAAAAAGCACCAAATCAACAATGGAGGGTGGTAATTGGGAAGAAGGGCCCAGCTGCAGGAAGTCTGGGGCTTGTGGGAAGGCTGCCATGGGAATAGAATCAGGACATCACTGTCCTGAAGGAGGATCCGTCCAAGAAAATGCCCTTTCATTAAGAAAGCATCTTGCTAATGCATTTTGCTAATGGTTGAACTGAAAAAAAAAGAAAAGAAGAAAAAAAGAACCGCAAAGCAGAACAAAAATGTGTTTTGTTTTCTTTCTTGTCCTAGAACTCTACCGACGAGCCTTCCGAGAAGGACGCCCTGCAGCCGGCTGAGTGCACCACACAGCTCACTCAGCCATGCTTTGCCCACCCCCTCCCGCAGCGCAGGTGTGGAGGGAGGCTCCTGCACGCCAATTTCATCAACAATGAAATCGCTGATGTCATCCAAGGACGTTTCCAAACGCGAAAGGTGTTATAAACCCAGTTCTCTTCCCCGTGGGACATGGGGCCAATTGCCTAATGGACATGCTGACATAGTAAGGCTGTTCTGTGGCGTCTGTACCCAGTCATGGATTTCGTGGCACCAGATATTTGAAAAGGTTTCTTCCCCCAATTCATCTGCTCTGTCGAAACTGCCACCTAACTCAATAGGTCAATAACCCCAATTCATAGACAGGTAGGACTTATGCACAAATCAAAGCTGCCAGTGAGTGTCTCTCCATGGCACCTGGGCTCCTCTGCAGAAGGTAGCTGTTCTCTATGAGGGGGGTTGAATGACCTCCCTTCCTTCTTCCCCTTCACACCCTGAGGTCTCAGAGCACTGGCAGGACTGCGGAGGCTGGCCCCAGGCATGCCTGTGAGTGCACAGCAGACACGTTCAGGCGGGCTGTGATGAATGCAATGGGGGGGGGGGGGGGGGTCAACAGGCCATCCAGAGGCCCCATCTGGTTCATAAGTACGTTTTAGTTGGCTAGCATGGTGTTTTAACCCAAACCATCTCACTAAACACACACACCACCGTGTTTCCTAAACACCGACACCTGTCCAGCTCACCACTGAGGCTTTCTGGGGTCCCAGCACCCCGGCCTGGCTCCGCAGCACGCTCTGCTCACTCACATGGCCTGCCTGGCCCCGATGGGCACTGGAGCCAGTTGAATCATGTCTGTTCCGAAGATTTCATCTTGGAATTAAGGCCCTCTTTTTTGCTCTGGACAGACATTAACCCTCACCTCAATCATCTCCTCCTGACGTACATGTGGTCTTCCTCTGCGCCCCCACCTCTGTGCACCCCAGTCCATGCCCACACACATAACTGACACAGCCACGGGCCAGGCACCTGCCCCGCCACCCGAGCCCCCGGGCTCTCTCACCGGGTCCAGCATGAAGCAGTTGACCCCACAGGCCATGGCCAGCACCAGCATGGTGGCACTGCCATAGAGGGCGTAGCCGGCTGCCACCAGGTTCCGGCCCGGCTGCAGGGCGTCCTTCTCGGAAGGCTCGTCGGTAGAGTTCTAGGACAAGAAAGAAAACAAAACACATTTTTGTTCTGCTTTGCGGTTCTTTTTTTCTTCTTTTCTTTTTTTTTCAGTTCAACCATTAGCAAAATGCATTAGCAAGATGCTTTCTTAATGAAAGGGCATTTTCTTGGACGGATCCTCCTTCAGGACAGTGATGTCCTGATTCTATTCCCATGGCAGCCTTCCCACAAGCCCCAGACTTCCTGCAGCTGGGCCCTTCTTCCCAATTACCACCCTCCTCCCATTTTACTAATTCGATATTCCCTCATTTCTCCATTTTCACTTTCAAAAAAGAGCATGCCTTCTTGCCAGCTCCCACTAATTTAATCTTATTATGGGCATCGATGTCTTTCACCTGCCTCCTCCGTCTTTCTTTAAACCAATTAGGCCTGGGCTGCGGGGCCAGAGGTCTGGTGAGGACATCAATTCCACCAGTTCTTGCCAGTCGCAGCCCATCCCCCAGGGAGCAATGCGGTCCACATCAACACACACCAAAGAGACTCTCAGGAATAGAAAATCCCTCCAGAGCCAGGACCGAGCAGGGCAGATGCTTCTGGTTTCTGAGCATGACCCACGGTCAGAAACACTGGTGCCGCCACGAACAGTATCAACACACACCCACACGCACACACAACTGCAGGAATGAGACGGAACAATCTGACACTTAGACCATGACATGCACTCTAATCTCTTCTTTTTTTCATAAAGAACACAGCCCGCTGGGTCACGTGGCCCAGTTTGCCTAAGATGGAGGGGTGAAACCCTCTCTGAAAGAGACGGCTCCCAGTGAATGGATTGCTAACGGATGAGCACCATCTCATCAACACTTGATTGGCTTCTTCCTTCCTCAAAGAAGCCCAAACAAAGCTTTCAGCTTGAATAGTCTCTACTTGAATTTAAACAGAAATGAAAATGGGCAATTTTATTTATTCCTTTCCCAGCCAAGAGATGCCAGCAGCTGAGGGGAAGAACTACTAATGTACAAGGAAGAACTGCTAAAACCATTTCTTCCCATTTTCCCTTCATCCCCACAACTGTGTTTTCTTTGTTTTTCTTGGTGTTTTGTTTTGTGGGTTGTTTTTTGTTGTTGTTGTTGTTTTTTTTGGTTTTTTTTTTAATTTCAGAGAGGAAGGGACAGATGGGAGAGAATCATTGATCCTGGGGATTGAGCTGGAAACCCAGGCATGTGCCCTGACCAGAATCTAACCGTGACCGCATGTGGTTCATTGGTCAAAGCTCAACTACTAAGCCACACCGGCCAGGCCCTGAGCCCCTGAGCACTAATGTCACTCGATAGTCAAGGTGGTTGGTTGGCTGGGTTGTGTCAACACAGACTAAACACAGTATTGAAAGTTTGAGTTTTTCCTAACTCCTAACGTTGCCGGTGCATGGTCCTGAGAAAGGAACAGCTTCCTTCGAAGCCAGTGACAGAGGGGCGGACTCAGGCCTGGAACCACCCTCTACCACAGCCATGTAAGCTTACCCGCCAGTGCAGCGGGAAACCAGATAATGGGAATATGGGAACAAATGGGCTGACTGGGAGCTGCTGGAGGCTCCCAGTAATCAGTTCTCCACCAGTAAGAGTTCCCCAGAGATCCCACCTTGCCCAGCGCCGTCCATCTCTGCCTGTGGGGAAGCTGCAAGAGGAAGCAGAAGTTCCCTGAAATACCGTCGCCAGACAATCCTGCCCTGTGACATCTTTGCAAGAAGGAAGAAATGGCAGCACTATCTATGACCCACATACAAGAAACAGAAAAGAATGCCATCGAATCGCGGACTTGGGGGAATTCTTTCCTAGCCTGCCCCCTTCCCAATGCAGGGCTCCCTCCTGGAACCCCCAGTAGGAGGCGCCACATTCCCAGGCGGGTGCGCAGGGCCATGTGCTTAAAGAGCCCGGCACAAGGAGAAAGCCTCCGGACCCTGCCTTTGTCTGTGCCGCCCTGGCCACCACCTGCTGTGGATATGGGTTTCCTTTATTCCATGCCATCCCATAGGGATGAGGAAAAGACACTGGGATTCTGGAGATTCAAGGTGGTAGACGGGAAAATCGAGTATGGCAGGAGGGTGTGGTGGCTGTCATGTCACCAGATGGCTGTCCTTCAGGGGCAGCCAGACCTCCTTTGAAAGTCTTACAGGACATTTGGCAGAGTCCCCCCCATAACATAGCCAACATCGCTTACCTACGACTGCAGCAGGAAGCCTCGCAGGCAAAACGTGTGCGAGACGGCGCCCTGCCTCCAGGGGTGTGTAACCTGTACTGCAGATGGGTTGGTTTGCCTGGCCAGCGCCCATCGCCATCCCACTGACAAATTCCTCTTAATCTTCCTTTGGATGCCGCCTCCCTCCCTCTCAGCTCCAGGGGTGGGCACATTCAGGCAAACATTCTGACCGTGATGGTGTCCAACACCTCAGGAGAGTTATACTCCTCTGGGTGTCCCCAGCTGGAAGCTGGGTGACCCCTCCTGAGGCACAGCAGCAGGCAATGCCTAGGACACTAGCCAGTGGTCAGCAAACTGCGGCTCGCAAACAGCGGTTTGCTACTCTGTCGACTGAGTTTGCTGACCACTGGGATAGGAGCTTAATCACAAGGACCAGCAACAGCCTGCAATTATTGGAATCAAGAGTCTAGGTCGGTGGTCGGCAAACTCATTAGTCAACAGAGTGGCAAACCGGGGCTTACAAGCCGCAGTATGCCGACCACGGACCTAGCCCACCAGCCCTTGGAGATCCCTTTGGAGCCTGTTTCCTGGCAGTGGTAGGCCGGGCCTGATGCTGCTGCAGTTCCTGTTTCAGATGCTGTGTGCTGACAGGCGCCCAGGGAGCTGAATGCTAGCCGAGAGCCATCTATGCAGAAAGCAGGAGAGGCACCTTTGAAGCATCGGGCACATCCATGTTTATGCCCCAAGGCCCTCAAATGGCTTTAAATAATCAATAAGGCTTTGGAAAACTGAAATGGCAAAGGCAGCATCCCACTCATATTTGTTTTCGGTCTTTGAAGAGTCACACCACATTTACTGAGAAGGGTGTGGAGATTCACTGTTGAGTGTATCATCCTTCATTCATGCTGCTGTTGCAAGCTGGTTTAATTTTTTTAGTTGACAGTCAGTGTCTCCGTTTTCTAGTTTTATCTGGTTTCCTTCAAGGCATCTTTATTTGGGGGTTGAGGTGGAGACTGGAGCTGGCAAACATTCGCGCTGCTTAGTTTGGGTTGAGTCACTAACCAGAAGTCTTGCTTCACAGGAAGACTTTTGCTACAAACCTCTCTTGCTATTGTAGATAGCCCTGGTAGTTTGCAGATAAGATGGGCTGCCTCCCTGCCTGTAACAGGCATGGTACATTCCATGTTGACTTGGAAAATAGATAAATTCTTGCCTTGACCTTCCTGCTTTGAGCATTGATTACTCAAATCGATTAGCTGTATAAGATGATGTCTCTGCCTCAAGGAGTTCGCAATCTGTACAAATGCAGAAGGGGTGTTTTGTCCCTCTCGCTGAGACAAAAGCAAAAACACTTAATGACCAAAGAGAACTGTCCTGTGGTGTCCTGATTTCCACATGTTTGAAAGGAAATTATACGCAATGTTAGGCAACAAGTCCCTTTGAACAATAAAGTGCAAATGGGCCTCATTACTTAAACTACGGCCTCCGAACGCTACAATATGAGCATGGGGAGAAGCCTCTGCAGCCACCTGCCCATAAGATAAAGTGATTCAGATGCAAGGGCATCTGTGAGGTTTTATTTCTAAATTAAACAATACGGGCTGAGTTATGGGAACTAGATTATTTAAAGGACACTGCAAATTATAAACATGAAAACATATTTCAGATTTCGTGTTTTATGATGGGCCACAGGTATTCATTCTATTTTATTTATATACTTGAGTGCTCTTCCACCATCACGGCACATACACACACACACACACACACACACACACACACACGGCACTGAAAGAAAAAGAAGGGAAGAGAGGCAGGCTCTGGAGATAGTGACCTGCCAGGTACACAGGTAGAAGATCCGGGCAGTGTGCAGCCAACTCTGTCCATAAGTGGACAGGCAGTAAGCACTGTAGGTTTTATGTCATTAAGTATCACAATCGCTGAGCCCTGCCAGGGCATCATGGAACCCGCCAAAAGCATCATGTAAACGTATGAGTTGACCACATGCCATTAAAACTTCATTTAGGGACAGTGACAATGAAATTCACATAAATGTTATGGGCTATGAAATATTATTTTAGTTTTTTCCCCCCAGAATATATTTTTTTAAATGCAGAAGGGTTATTTTTGCTCAGAGGCCATACAAATCAGGCAATTGGCTGAATTTGGCTCTGGGGAGAGTCAAAGTTTGCAAAGCCCTGATGTAGAAGATTTCAAGGTCAATTCTGACATATATACTCTCATTGTTGTCACACTCACAATTCTCAGCTCACATAGTATTACCATTGTAACTACCCTCTACTGTCCCTTTATTTTTTATTTCATTTTCTATTATAAAGAAAGCATGGTACGGCTAAGAGTAAACTATTTTTCTCTTCCTACTTGCACAGTACTACATTTTCTAACAACTTAATGGATCTTTACTATGTATCAAATGCTGAAAAAGTCAGAATTCAAGACATAAACCTTAAAGTTTCATGATATACACTCTGGTTGCTCCACCAATAGTGAAACAGGTCTGGATGCTAGACCTTAACTTTCCTCTGGGTTCCAAACCAGGGGCTTATACGTTACCTCTTACCTTTCTGTAGATGCCAAAAATGGTTCCAATGGACACAAGGCAATCGATGTTGGAGGATCCATCAAGGGGATCAAAACAGACCACATATTTACCCTGGACAACAAAAAATGGAAGTAAACTCTACTTTAAAAACAAACACAGTATAACAAAATAGAAATATACACTAAGGGGATTAAAAAAAAATGGGAATCTAGGGGAAAGTTTAAGAAATGTGAATCTTATTTATACTCTGTCATGGAAGCTATGAGTGGCATGCAAAATGCAAATGACAACAATGAATATACATAATCATATGACTACTATTGTACCAAAACATCATTAGGCAGAGAAAACACAACTTAGAACGGGAGGCATAGATGAAGGTAATAGAATATAGATAAGTAAGTCTTAATTTCCTACATCATTGATATAGCTGAATCATAATGTTGGCTTGAGTTTCCTGGCAGCCAGAGGAAGAAGAGAAGCAAGGTTAGTCTTTTATTTCTTGTTGTTCATTAGGGACATATACATAATTCCTTAAGTGAAGCTAAAGGAATTAGCTGCATTCAAGTCTTTAAGAGCCTTGTTGTGCAGTTCTTACAGATGACACTGGGTTACAGTGCACAGAGCCCTCAAGGATATCCCAACTGCCATGAATGGGGATGTCAGTGGTGTGCTGGAGCCGCCTGGTTGCTAGTCTCAAGAGTGAGTTGTACACATCTCTTCCCAACTCTGCCTTCAGGGATATCACATTGGTAGTTTAAAATCTACTATGAGGGAGTATTTACAAAGGTGGTATTGGCTATTCCTGCAAATCAGAGACTTTTTCAAAACAGAACCAATTTATCAGCACTCCATAGATTTTCGATATCCAGATTAGCTACTTTAAGATGTGGTTTCTAAGTTCTGCATCAAATTAAGACAAGTCTCTCATTCCCTGACCACTTGCTCTTAAATCACTCTGGTTTATGCAGGAGACACTGTTATCTGGAAAACGGGAACATGCCTCTTAGAAAAGCATATGGTAGTCAGAGAAGTTGTGCCGACTGGTAGAGAACATTGAACAGCAAATTCAATTCACATGCCTGAAAGGCCAAGTACTTTGAGAAGCCCAACCGAGAACATGAACTTTGAATCCAACATATAATATACTTTAGGGATAATATAAATTAATCGGATATAGCTCCCTACACTCTTCAAAATGTAAAGACCTGTTATCAGGCAGCCTCTCTAAGTTCATCTTCTGATTGCTTTTTTCTAACTCTACTCCTTCATGTCCCCGATTCATCTCAAACAGGGAAAGACGGCAACTCCATGGAACTGCACTCCTCATTTCAAGTTTTTTTTTTAATTATTATATAATTGTTTTGTTCTATAAAAGCTGGATATACTCTTTCCATTCCCTTTTGCAACAATAATTTAGTATTGAACCCCTACAGTGGGCCAGGCGTTATGCTAGATGCTGGGATACAGAGAAGAATATAATTCATTCTCCTCCCTCAATGAACAATTAGATCAATAGGATTCCAAATCATAAATCAGCGACAGGAATTGGGAGCATCTTACATTGGCAGAAGAATTGGAGTGTGAGGATAGGAATTTGGTGGATGAAGATGAAGCAAAAGAAGTTGTTAATCGTAGCCAGACTTTGAAGAGCCTTGAACATGGCAATGAAAAGTTAGGAGTGGAGATGAATATGAGTATATATGCATCTCTCCCATGTCTGAGTCCACTGGAGGATAGATAATGACATTGCGTATGGTGGTAGAGGGGACAGGTGGGGACGGGTTGAGAGATGGTAGTGAGGATGAATCTGTGAAATGATGACTCATGGTTCAGGAGGAATCTAGGGTGATTCCTAGGAATCCAGCCTGGCTAAGTAATTGGAGTCATTTATGAAGGTAGAGAGAAAAATGGTGACATTAAAACCCTAGATGGTAGCCGAAACCAGTTTGGCTCAGTGAATAGAGCATCAGCCTGTGGACTGAAAGGTTCCGGGTTCGATTCCGGTCAAGGGCATGTACCTTGGTTGTGGGCACATCCCCTGTAGGGGGTGTGCAAGAGGCAGCTGATCGATGATTTTCTCTCATTGATGTTTCTAACTCTCTATCCCTCTCTCTTCCTCTCTGTAAAAAATCAATATATTAAAACAAAAAAACACACAAACAAACAACAACAACAAAAAAACCGCCCTGGATGGTGAAAGTTCAGACCCACCCTTTTCTCAGGTTCTATAATGATGGCTTGTTTATCTTCTTCCGACACAAGGACGCAGGTGGCAAAGGATGCCCGCAACACGTTGATGACCATGTCATTGGAGAGGACGTCCAGCTTCTTCACTTGGTCACCCGTCACGTTGGTAGAGCCAGCAATCCCATAGCTAGAGGGAAGAAAAGCCACAGAAAGACAAGCCATGACCACCAGAACACGTAAATGCATGTAAACCACTGAACGTGGCGTGTAGGAGGATTTAGAAGAAAGGAAAGAAGGTTTAGAAGAACAAGAAGCATGATCGTCCCTGTAAATGAACGTTCCTTCCTGGAGGGGAGGAAATACCATCACTCACCTGTCTGGTACCTGGCACGGTACCCAGCACACCTTGTGTGAAATCTGTGTTTCTCGAGCCTTCCCCATCCCCCTCATTATGGCCTCTAAATAACCTTTTTTGGTTGTTTTCACTAATCACACTCTCCCATGAAATACTAATTTTAATACTAAAGACATGGTACATATCTGTTTATGCACTGTCTGCAAAGCTGTGTTTTATACACAAAAAGATTGATTTTTCACCCCCTGCCCCAAGACTGGTTTTTACCCCTGAATGTATGGCTGATGCTTAAAGAGAGCGAGCAGGGAAACCTGGGTGGGAGGGGTCCTGAGATGTGAGCGAAGCCCAGGGAGTCTGTGGTTTTATAGCTGAAAACATCCTAAAAGGAAAGATACGGATTGGTCCCCCCTCATTGCCTAGAGCACATGTGTCAAACACAAGGCCCGAGGACCAAATCCATCCCGCCAGGCCTTGCAATGTGGCCCGCACCGCGCTGTCATCACTGCACTCCGCTGCGTTTCCATCACAATGACAGTTAATGACTGTTCAGTAAACCATTCGGCCCGCGATTTAGGCTGGATTTTAGATTTTGGCCCCTTCTCTGATTGAGTTCGACACCCCTAGCCTAGAGGCAGGTGGAAGCTGCCGAGACAGCAAAGGGCTTGTCCAAGCCTGAGCAGTGGAGCAGAGGTGGCAAGCCCATGGGGACCCCAGGCCAGGCTCTCTCAGTGGCACCCCACTGCCACTGGCAGGAATCCTAAGGGTTGGGGAGAGAGAGGGAGGTTGGGGAGGAAGGCTTGAAAGTGTGCAGTTTCTACCTTATTTTCAAGGTACTTGCAGACAGTAATTGTGGAATTCCCAGAATCCCAGTGGCTTGTCCAAAATGTAGCCTCATTTGCCTCAAGAGACTGGAGGGTGTTCCTAGCCTGGGTTTGGATGGGAACACTGAAAGGAGGGGATGTTCTAAAGGAAGGGAGCCCAGAACAAGATAGAGGCTGGGTGTGGGGCAGGAAGAGCAATGGAACTTACCTCCAAGGGGCTGGGAGCAGGGGCTCAGGGCCCAGCTGCACTTTGGTCAGCGTTCTGGGAGCACTCACCTGGGAACGGACTGTCCCGGCACCCACCGCCTCAGCTCCCAAAAAGGCATTTGTCTAAGCATAACTGCCATTTCTCTGGCTGGACAAATCTGCCAGGCATCGTCCAAACCCTAGCGTCTCAACCGGCCTGCCTCTCCGGGAGGGAACTCCAGGGGTCTCATCACCCCGCTGCCCGTGTTTCTTAGAGACACAGGCTCAGCTGCAGGTCAGGGGTCCTTTGGTCGTTAACCCGCGGAATGAGGTGGGATGAAAAGAGAAGCAGCAGGAGGGCTGACGGAGGAGATGCTGTTTGTCCCGGTGGGCGAGGGAATGATGCCGGCCCGAGCCTTTTGATCTCCTGCCACAGACCCTCTTTCTCACCCCAACTGCAGGCCAACGCCGGTGGAGAAAGAGCAGCCAAATTCTGGGTGGAGCTGGAGGGCGTGGCAGGGCCCGCCACTGAAATACATCTCCCTCACTGGCCTACTGGCACCAAGCAGCTCTTCCTTGCCAGAGGTTTCCATGGTTACAGTCACCGCTGATCCCAGAAGGCTAGCGCTGATGGGAAGAACCTGGGCATCAGGACAGAGACCTGGCTGCCTCCGGCTCTGGAGCCCTGGCCTCGCTGAGCCTCCTGTTTGCTTTGCCCATGGAAGCCATGCTCCCTCCTCCGGGAGGTGTTAGAGGACCGCAGGGGTAACATACATGAGGCGCCAATGTTCATCCCGCGCTTGCTCCCTACAGGGCGCTCTCATTAGGGCTGTAGATGTGGGGAGAGGAGTGGGGTCTCGGCGATGCCCGATGCCGGGGCTTCATCCACATAATGCTGGCACAGTTGCTTATCCTTTCCTTCCAGAAGGAGGAGGACAGAGGGCATGTTTCTTCCCAATGCCCCAGCTTCCAGTGCATAGCAGGCCCTCAATAAATACGTGCTGGCCCTGGCCAGGTGGCCCCATACATCAAAAAAAGGTTGTGGGCTCAATTCCCTCTCAGGATGCATGCAGGAGACAACCAATCAATGCTTCTCTCTCACATCGTTTTCTCTCTCTCTCCACCCCCCAACCCCATCTTCCTCTTTCTCTAAAATCAATAAAAACATATCCCTGGGTGAAGATTATAAAATAATAAATAACTAATAATAAGTAACACATTTATGCTTGCTGATGAATGAATGGCATTCACTGAGAAGAGAAATTGCCTGAAGGAATGAGTGCAAGAGTGACCAACTTCTAAATTAAGGCCACCCACTCTCAGCAGTGCCAGGGGAAGCCACCGGCAGTGTCCCAGGGACAGGCGCACTGGGTCAGCTCCAGGGAGGGCTGGGAGGCTGGGGCAGAGGGACAGCAGACATGGGACGGATTGTTCACACTGGCCCACGCTCTGCCAGCTCAGGGATCTCGCTCAGTAAGACGGGCAAAGGCCAGTCAGCTCCTGGAGTAGCTGTTTGAGTGTCCATTTACTCCACAAGTATTTATTGGATGCCTAGTGTGTCCTGAGTGCAGAACAAGACGGATGATATCACTGGCCTCATGAAGCTTATATTCCACTGAGACAAACAAGAAACAAGTAAGTAATTTTGTGTAGGGAGCGGCTCTAGGGTCAAGCCTCAGGCTGACCTGTAGCAGGGCCACAAACAAGTCCCAGCCTGGAGGACAGAGCTCTCTCAGCATTATTAAGCCTGACCTTGTAACTCTCCCTAATCCTTCCTAAGCAGCTAATGGGCTGTGGGAGGTGCAGCAAGTGTTGCCAAAACAAGAACATTTGTATACATGTTAATCCACCCTTGTTTTAATCAGACTATAAAATAAAGCATGGGCTTGCAGGCTGGGTCTTTTGTGTCTTCATCCAGACATGGGAGATCTACCAAGCCCTAGCTGTATTCTCTTGTCTGTCTTTTCTTCAGTCCTTCACCCTTGGCTGCACTGACACTGGCATGGCACAGTTTTGAATGAATGAGTTAATGCTGGATGGTGACCAGTGCTAATGAGATGAAATGAGATGCCTGGGGGACAGGGGGTGGATTGGCCGGTCAAGGAAGGTCTCATTGCAAAGGGGCCACTTGAGCTAAATGATACCAGGCACCAAATCACCCATCGCAGACAACTGTCCAGTCCTCGGGTTCCACCTCCCTGAAGATTATGTAGTCACCCCACCCTTCCTTCTCTTTCACTTCCCCCAGAATTGAGGGTCCCCTGCCCTTAGTTTTAGCCGGAAGAACCCTTCTTCAATATTCTCCAGTTGCTTGTGAAGAATAACATTAAAAAACTATGGAGGTTAATTATTCTGGGCCCCTCTAACCTAAAATGCAGGCACTTCAAAATTTTTCTAGGACATCTCATGGGAAGGGTCCCTGGTAAAACTCGCTGTTAGAGGAGTCTGAGAAAGAGATTTTAAGGTAGAAAAAGGGTTCAGGAGCATGAGCTCCCAGCCTGCCGTGTTGGCAGCAAGAGTATCTGAGTTTACACACATCGCCAGGTGGTCTTCCATCCGGATCTCAGCTCACAGGGGTGTCTGTGGCTGGCGCTTCACACACAGCCCTGCCCGCTGCTCAGGCGCGAGGCACGCCCTGGGCTCTCCTCACCCGCCTCAAGGGGCCTTCAGGGGGCAGCAGGGTGCTTCCACAGGTCAGTGAAAGGTCAGAAGCAGGCACGGTTCTGATGACTCTGACAATGGAAATGCCCTCAGAAATATCCTCTCAGAACTAAGCCGCTAAAGAACATACGGCATTTAGTTTCTACACAAGTTTTCAGAACCCCCTTTGGAAACATTAAATGTCCGCATTCTGATCAACCCTCATTCCTCAAAGGACCGGTCGGTGAACAAGAGCCGTCACCATACAGCGCAACTGCCACTCGGAGGAGCAGTGTGACCACCTACAGAATGGAGAGGAGACCTGGGCCTCAGCTCCCGGCGACACAGCCCCCTCCTTTGCTGGGCCGCTAACCAGGGCTTAGAAAATGAGTCGGCTGACTTCCAGGCAGACTCACAGAGAGCCCAGCGGGTCAGGAGGGCCGGCCTGGTTGGGAAGGAGCTTCCCTCCGCCACTGCGAACAGGAGAGTCTGGCTCCACGGAGCCTCAGTGGGCCGTGAGCGATGCCTCTCACACACTGCCCGGCTCATTCTTAGATCAGTCCTCAAGGTGCTGCTCCCTGGGGCCAGCATCAGTCAGCAAATAAGGCTGCAAGAATGTGGGGAAATCATCACACAACTCTGTCCAAAAAAGCCGTCCAGGGGCCAGCTCTGCCTTACCATCCATAGACAAAGAGAGACCACTCGAAAGGTTGGAGAAAAGGGTTGACCCAGCAAGCTGCAAAGCCCTAGGCTTAGCTCCAGCCCCGCTCATGCAAAAGAGTCAGGAGCAGTTGGGTGTTGAGCAAGCAGGGACAGGGACCTTAGTTACGACTGAGCCAGGGACTTGATCTGCTGAGGAAGCTTTTCCAAAATGCAAGTCATCATGAAGAGGACGGATCAGCACGGGCTTTTTCCCATGGGCAGGGACTCAGCCCACTGGGGTCCAAATCCCAGCCCCGCCCACCACATGCTGAGCAACCCCGGCCAGGTCACCTCACCAGTAACATGGCATTCAGTACATCTACAACCCAGTGTGCAGAGAGAGGCCTTGAATGTGTTTATCTAGGTAAAGGGCGAGAAACGAGCCTGGCAAGTGAGCAAGAGGTGTTCTGGTCCCATGCCCATCCCTAACTCCCCAGGCAGGCATACAACCACCCAAGGCGGGTCCTAATCCGGCCTTGCCCTCTGGCTGATTGCATATCGGGGTGGCTCAGCTTCCTGGTGAATTGTTCCTTTCCAGACTTGGTAAGTATAAGGGCTGAAGTGCGTGATGCACCTGGTTCACAGCAGCCCAGTGGCAGCCACCATTGTCCTTAATGGAGCCCCCAGGCACCTACTAGGTAAATGCTGATGGATGAGGGGAACGAAAACCAAGGAACCGAAGCCTCCAAACCAGTTTCACAGGCAGCTCCTGGCAACTGTGTCACAGGTAACTGGCAGCAAAAGAAAATGTTCCAAGTTCAACACTTCACTCCCATTTCATTCAAAGTAGTTGTCTCTGCAGCCAATCCACTGGGTTGGAGGTGGGGAGGGGGTCGTCCTGGCAGGGTTTAAGCCCTCGTAGAGGTCCCTTTTTAAACCCCCAGAGACACAAAAGTTCTCTTTCTAGAGGTTGAGGAGCAAATGCTGATTGGAAAATTTGTCGAATATATATTCTTTTCCTGAAAACCTCATTGAAAACCTAAAAAACTGCAAGTCATTTTAATTCATATGGTGGGGAACTCCTTAGAAGAATAGATTAATTTGGCCAGTTTTTAATATCCTTAGAATTATGTAAGTATTAACACTGTTTTATTTTTATTTTTAAAATATATTTTATTGATTTTTTTACAGAGAGGAAGAGAGAGTGATAGAGAGTTAGAAAAATCGATGAGAGAGAATCATCAATCAGCTGCCTCTTGCACACCCCCCACGGGGGATGTGCCCACAACCAAGGTATATGCCCTTGACCGGAATCAAACCTGGGACCTTTCAGTCCGCAGGCCGACACTCTATCCACTGAGCTATACCGGTTTTGGCTGAATTAACAGTTTTAAATTGGCATGTGGTTTCTGGAAGGGGCTGAGCCATTGCGCAGCCATGGTCTGTGATTTGGGATATCTGAAGCAGAAGGACTGGAGGCAGGGCCACACTTAGGGAAGAATGCTCAGAAGCTCCCCGATTTGCTAGCTCCAGACTTTCTCCCCCTGATGTCCACATGACAGCATGGCTGCGAGAAGCCTTCCCCACAGCACACAAAGGACCAGGGGAAAGCTCATTCTCAGAACACCCAACGGATGCTTATCCAATCCTCATCACTCAAGTCCAAGGTGACACTGACTTGTTACTAATTGATTTCAAGGTAAATGACTAACTGTTCACCCAGCTGGGAACGTCCAAGGGTCAGACCGGAAGCACGCTGAAGAAGAGACATCAACCAGAGCAGCTTTTAAAGGTCACAGTCCTCAGGCTTGGCCGGAGTTCATGGGGCCAAAGTGGGCAAATAGGGTGGAGGTAGCTGTGCTTCTGGTGTGAAAAGGGAGTCACAATTCTGTTGAGAAGCTAACTCAAGAAGCATAACATAAATCTGAGAAAGCCTGCAAGGGGTTCATTTCACAAGCTCTGCAAATTTGAAGATAAATGGAAGCATGTATTAGCTGACCTGTAATTCCAAAATTAAAACTGAAGTTATTAATCATTTTCTTTCACTCGTCATTCTGGGTCCATGCCCTTCCAGGGCAAGTCTTCAGCACTAACCAGCTATTTGCCCACACATGGCTTTTTCATCAGGACATCAAAGCCAGTAATGAATGTAATTTGGACCCTGATTTGAGATCTTGTCATACTGCTGCCTCCCTGACCACATCATACTGAGACAGCAAACTCTTATTTTCCCACACGAGCACTTCAGTGTTTATTCTGCACCTCCCGGTCCACCGCCCACATGACGAGGGTGGATCCCTCTTCCAGGAATGCTGTTTGAAAGAATCAAAGACAGGTGAAATGCGCTAACATAGGGGAAGAGTAAAATAGCGATATATTTGTGCAATGGAATACTAGGCAACAGTTAAAACGAAGGAGGCTGGATTTATATGTCCTGCCATTGAAGGATGATCTTTACATATTGTTGAATGATGAAAGTAAATTATTGAAGAATATGTTAACTGTAATCCCATTTCATTTGCTATTTACATATGGATGCATGTAAATATATATTCATGTATAAACTTATATGAGTACAAATACGCATCAGAGAAAATAACCTGTAAATTATATAAATATAACTTAATATAAACGGAGACCACCCCAGAGAATGGATAGAGGTGGGTTTCACCTTTTTCTTTGCCTTGTTGCATGGTTTAAATTTTTGTCAATGAGTGCATCTTATTAAGTAGGTTATAATGATAACAATAGCAATCTTTTTTAAACCTGGCATTCACTACTATTTAGTCTAAACAAATATATGTATTTCACACAGCCAACGTAAGTACCGTATTTTCCGGCGTATAAGACGACCCCCTAATTTTACAGTTAAAACATAGGTTTAGGCCTATATTCGCTGTATAAGACTACCCCCCACTTCCGAGACAACACCAGTTCTTTTTTTAATAGACCGCCTCTCTGACTCTGGCCAATCTGAGCAGGCTTTTTACTAGAACACAGTGTACATGTTCTGTACCTGAAGCTACACTGTGTTCTAATAAAAAGCCTGCTCAGATTGGCCAGAGTCAGAGAGGCGGTCTATTAAAAAAAGAACTGGTGTTGTCTCGGAAGTGGGGGGTAGTCTTATACAGCGAATATAGGCCTAAACCTATGTTTTAACTGTAAAATTAGGGGGTCGTCTTATACGCCGGAAAATACGGTATCCTTTGTCCAGATCCCAGCATCTGAGGTTTCATCGAAGGTGGGAAATATACACTTCAAAGCAGATCTTGCATTTTCAAGCTCCTTTTAAAAATAATACAGGAAATGACAGGTACACTTTTTAAAGAAGGCCTCTCATCCTCAAAGACAAGTATAGCTATGAAGCCCCCTCTATTTGTTGTAAATTAAATCTGAAGCAAGATTTTAATTGAATGTGTTTCCTAAAGCAAAGACTCCTTAGAAATGTACTATTAAGAGGAGCCATAAGTGAAATAGTGGCAGAGTCTCACCCTTCCTAACATATTGTCCCAGTCCTCTCCTGGCCGGGCCATCCCTGCTTGACTTCTGAAAATATGGGTGACCACACTCCTTTATTTTATTTTATTTTATTTTATCAGATTCATTTAAAATTTTTTTCTTTATTGATTAAAGTATCACATATTTGTCCTCATCCCCCCATTCCCATCCCAAACCCCTCCCACCCATTCCCCCATCCCCCTGTTGTCCGTGACCACTGGTTAGGCTTATATGCATGCACACAAGTCCTTTGGTTGATCTCTCCCCCTTACTCCCACCCTCCCCTACCTTCCTACACTCCTTTCTTAAGAGTCAGCAATACATGCTGTGGGACCAGAGCCAAACAGTTGAAGGGGCCATGCTCTCTGGGGTCAGCTAAAAACATTGTGCACAATGTTTGTAGTGTCCCTGGAGGAGTGGACTATTAGGAAGAGTGGGGGCAATCTGAAAACCCAGGTACTCTTCAGCTCCGGAGGGCCAGCTGAATACACAGAGCGAACCACAGAGTGTTTGTGTCACTTACAAAAGCCTCACAAGCAGGTGCCCTTTGAACCCCATGCCCTGTGACTCCTTTGCCACACACAGGTGATCTGCAGAACAGCGACATGGGCACCACTGAAGAACTTCCTAACATGCAGGTCTCAGGCCTCCGTGGCCTGCTGCCCCTCCGCACCGGCATTGCTGCTCCTGGGAGCTCTGCTGCCCGCTTCCTGCCGGGCCTCCCTGGCTCCTGACAGGACCTGCTCAGGCTCAGGTGATACTTGAGCCTGAACCCAACTTGAGATCCCAAATCCGAAGGGCGTGAAGGAGGTAAAGAAGAGAAAGGGAAAAGAAGGTTCGGTGCCGCACTTTCCTGAGTGAGGCTGGATGTGTAGGGCCAGTAGGCCAGGTGCCCACCCGCCAGCCACTTCCACCAGGAGGAAGCTGACAGGGGTGCCAAGCAGGGCAGGCGGATCAGCCACTGAAAGGGCTGCAGGATAGCGGCAGGTGTGGCTGGGGTGACAGGCCCCCGCGTGGGCACCTCCAAGCTCAAGAGAAGGGGAACCAACTTCAAGGGAGGGAGCAGGAGAGGGAGGAAAGGAGGAAGAGAACGCGGCCAGGCCAGCCTCCCAGCTCAGACAGACACAGGCTGCCAGCATGAGGGCAGGCCTGGAACCAGACATCAGACGGTCAGCACATTGGTCAGCACATTCCCAGCTGACAGACAGACAGACAGACAGACAGGCCGCCGGGTGCCCCAGGGGCGGGAGGCTGACTCACAGGTGCGCGATGCCCGCCTTGCGCACGGCCGTGGAGATGGCCTTGACCGCGGTGCAGAGCGCGTTGAGCAGCTGGGTCATCTCGCCGGTGCCGCGGGCCTTCCTGCCCTCCTCCATGACGAAGCGGGTCAGGGTGACGATGTTGGTGTCGAAGGTCGACTGGTCCGTCATGCTGGGGCCGGCTGTGCTGCTGGAGGCGGACAGGCAGGAGGGCGCAGGGCGCGGGGAGCGGAGCCTCGGAGGGCGGCTGGGTGCTGAGCCTGACCGGCCTCGGGAGCTCCCGCCGTGAGTGCGGCTGCTGGGCCCGGGGACACCTATAGGTGCCGTCCGCCCCGCCCCGGGCACACCTCCGCCCGCCCCGCCCGCTGGGGCCCCGCCAGCTCCGTCCCCTTCGGGCCGATCCTCCGGGCACGCCCTCCCCGCCGCTTCTCGCCCACCTGCTCCCGGCACCTCCGCTTCCTCCTCTGTGCGCCCGCCTCCCCGCCCTCTGAGGACGGCCGCCGAGCCACCCCAGGGCGCCTCAGGCCCTGCAAGGCCTGCCCCGAGGTGCAGCCAGGATCCCCGCAGGGAGCGGAAGTTCAGGAGGTTACACAACCCGCGGGCAGGTCACCGCGAGGCCGAGCTCCCTCCCGGCCGCCCGCCCGCCCCTGCTCCGCCCCGCCCCGTCCTCCCCGCTGCGCCGGCCTCCGGAGGGATTCCCCCTTCAGCCTGTGGTGGCCCATGTGTGGATCCTTAATTCAGCCCGCGGTGCTGCCCCTAAGCGAGTGCACACACTGAGTCCTGGGAAAACAGGGAGCACCTGCTACAGAGCCTGGCTCTGGGGAGAGGACTGAGCAAAACCCACACAACCATGCCTTACTTTGTTTTTAATCCTCCCCGGAGGATACTTTCCCGTTGGTTTTTAGGGAGCATAGCAAAGAGAAGGAAAGACAGAAACATCCATGTGAGAGAAACCCATGGATTGGGTGCCTACTGCAGGAGGCCAGACCAGGGCCTGGCCAGGGAGGAGCCTGCAACCCAGGTACTTGCCTTTGCCAGAAATTCAACCCAGGACCCTTTGGTCCACAGGCCTGTGCTCTATCCAGAGCCAAACCGGCTGGGAAGACCTTACACTTTAGCAGAGAGACGGAAACTAAGTGATAGAGGAGGAAGTTAGGTGAACCCTGGGTGCGTGGAGAAGAGGGAAACAGGGAATGTGGGGAGGGGTGTTCACTACAGGGGTCAGGACACAGGTCACTGAGAAAGTGACATTTGAGCCAAGAGCTAAAGGGAGTGAGGGAGGCAGGAGCGGTGGGGAGGGGAGGAGCACTCTTCTCCTGGGAGAGAAAAGCCAGAGGAGCTGGGGCCAGAGGGGAGAGAGTGTGGCCCCGAGGAATGAGGAATGGCCTGGAGATAGGGGAGCTGGAGCAGAGCTAGCCTGGGGGAAACAGGAGATATATGGGGGGGGGGGGGGGGGGGGGGGGGGATATAGGAGGAGGCTAGAAGGGCCCAGTGAGAGAGTTTGAGTTCCACTGGGAGGAACCACTGGAGAGCTTGCACTAGAGGAGAGCCATTACCTGCCCGGCTTCCTATGCCCGCCTGGCCGGTGGTGCTGTTAGATTAGGCAGAGCAGGCGGTGCCCTTGAGGCTGCGGAGAGATGGTGATCCAGGGAGGAGAGATGGTGATCCAGGGAGGAGAAATGGTGATCCAGGGAGGAGAGATGGTGATCCTGGGTGGCGGCAGAGGGAATGGGCAGAATTGGCTGGATTCTGGCCCGGAGGCCCCGCTGGCAGGTTAATTGGAGCCTGAGCACTTGGGAAGGTGGAGTGGCCCTCAACTAGGGAGACCAGGTGGGGAGTGCGTTATGGGGAGGGTGGGAGGTGAGGGATTCATTATGGGATACACTACGTTAGTGTTGTAGAGAGCCACTGGAGCATTCTTTTAATTCTTATCAGCTGAACCCAAGGGCGCTGGCAGAATCCTGTTATCAGTACTGATTTCTTATCTTTATCCCTGTGCTTGGGATGAGGAACAAATAGGATCTTGACTTACCCAGATCTTGATATGCTAAATCTTGTACCAAAAAATGAGGAGCTTACCCAGATCTTTTTTTTTAAATATATTTTATTGATTTTTTTTTTACAGAGAGGAAGAGAGGGATAGAGAGATAGAAACATCGATGAGAGAGAATCATCGACCAGCTGCCACTTGCACACCCCCTACTGGGGATGTGCCCACAACCAAGGTATATGCCCTTGACCAGAATTGAACCTGGGACCTTTCAGTCCACAGGCCGACGCTCTATCCACTTAGCCAAACCGGTTTCGGCAAGCTTACCCAGATCTTGATGAAAGGATCTGGGCACACCCGAAACTCCTTTTGACATTAAACTCCCCTTTGAAAACCAATAAATGTGTGTGTTGTCTGTGCTCCTCCACTCAGGAAAACAGAGAAAATGCCCACCGCAGTTTGAAATGCCTATGAGGCATCCAAGGGAACGTCTAGCCGATGGTCAGGTTTGTGAGTCCGGAAGTCAGAGAAGTCCACACTGGAGACAGACGGAGACCCTCCCTGATGAATGGTGGATGGAGCATGAACAGGAGCCAAGGAAAGAAGGAGAGTCAGGGAGCCAGGCTGACCCCGGTGCATAGTGCCACCGGTGAGGCCAGCGAGACAGCCCCAAACACGGAGCTCTGGCTCCATGGGGGGACCTGCTTGGTGTGCTGGTGCCGGATTGGGGTGTCAAATGGGGACCCTGGATGAGGGCGATGGTGGTGCCACAGGACAGATGGTTCCTGTTTCTGTGGAGCCCAGGAGGGGTTGGTCCACCAGAGAGAGCAGATACTTTAAAGCCCACTTACTCTTTGCTCCTTGGGCAGCTTTTCTTTCAGGGGTTGGGAGCCTTGGAAGAGAAATATTTCCTTAAATATAAAAGCAGAAATGTGATGACTAGTATGTTTGGCCTAGCCACTGGTTATAGCAGCGCTGCTTACGAGTTTGCCCCTTTATGCGTCCGATGTTTAGTCCCTTGAGATCTTAGCCCGTCCAGGACCATCGCAGTAACTAGTCCAACCCAGCCAGGACATCACAATAACTGGTCCAACCCAGCCAGGACCATCGCAGTAACTGGTCCAACCCAACCAGGACCATCGCAGTTAACTAGTCCAACCCAGCCAGGACCATCATAGTAACTGGTCCAACCCAGCCAAGACCATCGCAGTTAACTAGTCCAACCCAGCCAGGACCATCACAGTAACTGGTCCAATCCAGCCAAGACCATCACAATAACTGGTCCAACCCAGCCAGGACCATCGCAGTAACTGGTCCAACCCAGCCAGGACCATCACAGTTAACTAGTCCAACCCAGCCAGGACCTTCATAGTAACTGGTCCAACCCAACCAGGACCATTGCAGTTAACTAGTCCAACCCAGCCAGGACCATCATAGTAACTGGTCCAACCCAGCCAAGACCATCGCAGTTAACTAGTCCAACCCAGCCAGGACCATCATAGTAACTGGTCCAACCCAGCCAAGACCATCGCAGTTAACTAGTCCAACCCAGCCAGGACCATCATAGTAACTGGTCCAACCCAACCAGGACCATCGCAGTTAACTAGTCCAACCCAGCCAGGACCATCATAGTAACTGGTCCAACCCAACCAGGACCATCGCAGTTAACTAGTCCAACCCAGCCAGGACCATCACAGTAACTGGTCCAACCCAGCCAGGACCATCGCAATAACTGGTCCAACCCAGCCAGGACCATCATAGTAACTGGTCCAACCCAGCCAGGACCATCACAGTTAACTAGTCCAACCCAGCCAGGACCATCATAGTAACTGGTCCAACCCAGCCAGGACCATCGCAGTTAACTAGTCCAACCCAGCCAGGACCATCACAGTAACTGGTCCAACCCAGCCAGGACCATCGCAGTAACTGGTCCAGCCCAGCCAGGACCATCGCAGTAACTGGTCCAACAGCCAGGACCATCACAGTTAACTAGTCCAACCCAGCCCTCCTGAAGTTAATCCCTTGGAAACGAGCTCAGGCTCGGGGTGGGCAGTCCTGCTGGATTCCCAGCCCTGCGGCCTCAGCCACTATTCAGTCTCTTGAATCTCAATTCGTTCGCCTGTGAAGTGGGGTGACGCTCCAGGAGGCAGGGATGGCAGGAGCGTGACATGAGAGGTGCTGGCGGGTGCTCAGCTCTGAGTGGATACAGAGGACACACTAACACCTGGAAGAGATGTCTGTGCAGCTCAGTGACTGATGCCTGCCATCCTCAGGGACGGGGAGCCCACCACCTCCGAGGAAGGCCATCCCCTTAGGGAGAGGCCAGGACGCATGGTGGCCCAGTGCAGAGCTGGAAGGCCCGGGAGGAACCTGGCCTTGCCCCTCCCCCGCAGTGTAAATGTGTGCTCGTTACTGACCTCGTGAGTGACGGTTCCCTCACCTGGGAATCTGTGCTAAGGACTGGAGCTGCCACATGGGATTACGTGTTTAAGAAGCGTGCCCGCCTGCGGTAAGCCCATGCTAAGTACGTGTTCCCTTCTTTATAAGGACAGTATCAACTGTTTTCATCTGAGCAGACGTCAACAAGGTCCCTTGGCATCGGAAGGGGGCTGAAGGGACATGGGAATGGCTGGCCTCCGCCACATTGACCCGTGCAGTTGGGAGACTGTGATTAGCTCTTTTCAGGGACAAGGGGCATAACCCATCACGGGGGCGTTAGCCAGACACTGAGGAAGGAGCTGGACCAGAGGGAGGCAGGCAACTCCACGCATGGGATTTCTTCCTCCCGCCTCCACCCCTCCCTCCCCGCTCCCACTGCACAGCTGCTCCTTGCTGGCTTCCATGACCTCTCCCCTCTCTCAGCACATACACACTCCAGTTCACACAGCCTGCGGGTCTGAGCGGTGTGAGCGTCGGTACCAATTTTATCACAGCTCTAAATCGGTGGAGAAGCCGTGATCACCCACTTCCTCACCGGCCCCAGCCCCAGGGTCAACTCTGGTGTGTTCCAGAAGCAGGAAGTTGAGAAGTAACAATCGGAATGATCGCTCACCGCCCTCACTCCCACTCCCTGTACCCGGGCACTTCTGCTTATTTCCCCAGGAGGGCAGTTAGTGAGCGAGACAGCGAGGAAATGCCCAGAGAGGGACTGTAGCCGCCCTCCCCTACCTCGGTGGCCGGGTAGTGGAGACAGGACCTGCGATCGCTGGAGCAGCGGGAACTGAACCACGAGCTGCAGGGCTAACACCTATTTGGCCCTTGTCACATGCCCAGCACTTGCTTTAGCCAACCCGGACCCCCGGGAGTGGCTCGCACTCCCTACAGACGAGGGGCTGGGGTTTCTGAGGGTGAAAGGGCTTGTCCAAGGCCGGTGGCCAGCCAGGAAGCAGCAGGGCCAAGACTCACACCCTGGACTGTCTGATTCCAAACCCCACGTACCGGTTCCCTGCGAAATGACAGAACGGCCGTGCCAAGCTGCTGGCTGCTCTGTGGCAGTGCCCTGGGCGCTGGCTCTGAACAGACCCAGGAACGCCCCTTCTTCCAACCTCCCACCACCCTCCTGTCTTCCAGTCACCACCTTCGAAACCTCCTCAGCCTCCGAGACTAGCCAACATTTTGTGGGTTTTTTTGTTTTGTTTGTTTTTAATATCGATATATTTTATTGATTTTGTACAGAGAGGAAGGGAGAGGGATAGAGAGTTAGAAACATCAATGAGAGAGTCATCGATCAGCTGCCTCTTGCACACCCCCTACTGGGGATGTGCCCGCAACCAAGGTACATGCCCTTGACCAGAATCGAACCCGGGACCCGTCAGTCTGCTGGCTGACGCTCTATCCACTGAGCCAAACCTGTTTGGGCTGTGGTTTGTTTTTTTACTTAACTTCTCATTGCTGAAATTCTTCGGAATTATTTCACTGAGGTGGAAGCTGCAGTCAACCATCTGGCAGCCTGCCTCTGCAGCCCCCACACCTACTCCCTCTGGGCTGCTATTTCCACAGCGATGATGTGGCCTCCAGGACGTGGTCCACTTCTTCCTCCAGTTGGCGGAGAAGCAGAAGTGACAGGGTGCTGAGCATCTCTTAGAGATGCAAAACCAGTGCGGAGGCCGCATTCTCTTCCAGGATGTGCTGCTGCCCCTCCCTCCCCCCCCAGAGGAGCGGGCAAAACTCGGGATTACAGAGAAGCTGCCATGGCCTTGGAGAAGAACCCCACCCAGGCCCTTTGGACTTGCAGGCCCTGGGCTCTACCTGCAGACCCTCAGCTCGGTGACTTCCTGCAGAATCATGTCCTGGAGGAGGAGGTGAGGCGCATCAAGAAGATGGGTGACCATCTGACTCACCTCCATAGGCTGGCCAGCCCCCAGTAGGGCTGGGCGAGGATCTCTTTGAAAAGTTTACCCTCAAGCAGGAGTAGGAACCTTTGAGCTCAGAGGCTTTTGAGGGACCCCTCTGCATTCCCCTGGTGTCTGGTTTTTGCCTGAGCCTCTCCCCAAAACCATTAGCCTTTCTTTTAACCACCCTAAGCCCTCTCCCATGCATTGAACCAAATGGAAAGAATAGAACATTTGGGGGGGAAATAAAGTCTGCTCTATGAGAGATGTCTACCCATTAGCTCTAGAGGTACTTCTTAAGCTTGTGCTCATTTGTTCTTTCACTCAATAAATAGTTAGTGAGCACCTGCTAGTGCCAAAACCATCTCACATGACGAGGTTATGGTGGTGAATGGGACAGACACATCTCTGTCCATATGAGGCTTACATTCTTTGTGAAAGAGATAATCAGGAAGCAGAATCGCATAATAAACAAAGATACAAAATCATTTCAGGGAGCAAAGAATGCTACAAGGAACACAAAACAACATTGAGGTACAAGCTAATCAGGGGAAGAGTACTTAGGACATGACTTTGATTTAATACTGGACATCAGCCCAGCTGGTGTGGCTTAGTGGTTGAACATCAACCTATGAACCAGGAGGTCACAGTTAGATTCCCAGTCAGGGAAAAATGTCTGGGTTGTGGGCTCAATCCCCAGTGTGAGGCATGCAGGAGGCAGCCAGTCAATATTCTCTCTCATTATTGATGTTTCTATCTCCCTCTCCCTCTTCCTTCCTCTCTGAAATCAATAATATATATGAAGACCAGACATTGGAAGGAATGGGGCAGAGGAAGGGCTCATAAAAGGACTTATAGAAGAAAAAACAAAGAAAGCAGCAGGTGCAATGGCCCTGAGGTACATTTGGGCTGGCATATTCAGGGAACAGCAGGAAGATAGCCAGTGTGACCAGAGAGTAGGAGATGGAAGAGCCACAGGAGATGGCCTCGTGAAGGAAGGCAATGGGCAGATTATGAAGGACCTCGCAGGTCATAGCAAGACACTTGGGTTCTCTTCAGAGTGTGGTGAGAAGTCACTGGAGGGTGTTTGACTGGAGGGTGATATGACCTGATCTAAATATGTGAGAATGGACTGTAGGGGTCAAGGCAGAAGAGGAAGACCCAGCAGAATGAATTTAATCCATCTTCTACTTGATTGCCTGTGAAATATGCGAGGGCTGCTGTCACATTCCTCATAAATCTTTACTTCTCCACTAAACATCTTCAGTTCCTTCCATTATTCTTCATATGGCAAGGCTTTGAAGTTCTCCTCCCCCTGCTTTGGACCCCCTGACTTCTTGCAGCTCCTTCCCACACTCCATTCCATTTCTGTGATTCCCTCCTCTTCCCCAGCCTTTGTCACAGGAAAGGTCCATTCTCCTCCCTAAAGAATTAGCTTTATTTTCTTATAACCTAGCAGCAGGCTGATTTTTGCAGCAGCAGGATAGGGCAGTGGCGGATGTTGCAGTGGCAACAACTGGTCCAGCCAGTACTGCCAGGACCTGCGAAGCTGGGATAAGAGTGTCTTGAGTCGGAGTAAAGGGGCCAGGACCTACATCCCCATGCCAAGCTGCCATTGGTTACTGACTGCTTTGGGAAGGGCATTGCATGGGAGAAGTGGCTCTCTTCTGCAAGGAGCTGGAGAACCAGTTCTTGGTTTACAGTGAGGACCTGGGTGGCATGTCACAGTATCCATGCAATCAAGCAAAGACTAGACCTGGGCAAGGAGCAGGAGTCTGCCTCTGCATCTGTCAGCTTCCCTTTTCTCTGTGCCATCACTCAGATATCTCTCCCCTGAGGGGGCATGCATGGCCACGGGCATTTCCGGGCCTGTCTTCTACCAGCTCCGGTCTCCCCGTGGTTCCGGCCAAAATCCAATGTTGGACTCTTACTGGCTCAGATAGGGGACTGTTCCTTAGCCAATGATTGTTGTTGTAGGGATAACACTAGAGCTGCTGACGTTTATAAAAGATGTAATCCAGCACAAACAGTAGCACTTTGCCTATTACACAGATTCAATGAAATCATGAATAGTAAAAGTTCAATGCCTGGAATTAGATGTTCAATCCGGAACCGCTCCTGCTGCTATCATTCTAAGGCTGTAGACAGGTGTGAAGGCTTGGTAGCCAGAATGGAACATGACAAAGCTGACAGTGAGTTTGAGAGACAGTGAGCAAAGCACAGGAAGACAACATGGAGAGTTTCAGTGTGAGAACAGTCAGCAAGTCTGGAGACTGCAGAAGGATTGAGCATGAGAGTAAGGAGCTTGGCTGTTGTTCTGTAGACCACTACAGGTGGGGTCTGGCCTGCAGTATTTGTATCCATCAACGATAAATACAGAAATTGAGAGTAAAAGTTGTAGCAATTTGACAGAATGATAATTTTTAAAAAATCAAATAATAAAAAAATGGGACCTATATTTATGTCTTATTTCATTTTCCTAGAATTTTCTTTTTATTGTATTTTACAAAAATGATGACCAGGATGAATTAGAAATGTTTTTATTTATTTGTTTTTAAATATTATTATCGATAATTTAGAGACAGAGGAAGGGAGAGGGAGAGAGAGAGAAACAACCAATGTGAAAGTGGAACACCGATCAGCTGCTTCCTGCGTGTCCCTACTGGGGATTGAGTCCACCATCCAGGGAATATGTCCTGACCCAGAATCAAACAAGAGACCTTTCAGTGCATGGACTATACCCAACCAACAGAGCCACACCAGCCAGAACTAGAAATCTTTTTTAAAAACTGTTCCTTCTCCAGAGAGAGTTTGAGAAGCATCACTGAAGCAGGGGGCAAATGACACATTATGGAATTCTGTGTTTCCCAGAGAAATCCTGAGGGCAGATTGAAGAAGAGGGAAAATGGAAGAAGCGAAACAAAGTAGGAGGCTCCCAGGACTGCCTGGGTGGGAGTCAATAGAGACCAGTGGAAGCTGAGATCTTGGAATCAGGGCAGGACTTCTGTTCTACCATGGTCTTCTTCTAAAATTGGCTTTTAGAGAGAGGGAGAAAGGGAGGGAGAGAGACTTGTTATTCCACTTGCTTATGCATTCACTGGTTTATTCCTACATGTGCCCTGACTGGGGACCAAACCTGAAACCTTGATGTATCAGAATGATACTCTAACCAGCTGAGCAACAGGGTCTTGACTTCATAAAGGCTTCAATGTGGAAGGAGAATTAGAATGATTGAATACATAGGGACTGGACTTCTCGGTGGCCCCTACACTTCAGGCACCATATAGAATCCATCTGGAACTCTGAGGACAGTATTTAGGCAAGATGACATTACCACCTGCCTGATCTCGCAGACCCAAAGTCTCAGAGCAGTCTTGGCCCTGCTACATGCTTGGGCCCCACATCCAATCAGGCACCTTTCTTCTGCTTCTGAAGCAGCTCTCCCATCTCGTCCCTTCTCACCAGTCTTGGTCCCTTCATCTTCTATCTCCGCCCTCAATGCTTCTTTTGAAGGCAGCCAGGTCTTGTCGCTTCTCATTACAAAACTTCTCATGGCTTCCCCTTGTCCAGGGAAAAAATAACCCAACTCTTGGGCAGGAGATTGAAGGCCACTACCACATGTCACCAAACCCCACATTTCAGCTGAAACTCCCCTGATCCCTTTTCCATGCTGCCCTGCACTTCTTTTTGCCTTTCCTCCAATGGTACAAGTAAATAAACCCAATTTATTGCTATTATATTTTTATTACTATTATTCTTATTGTATTTCAGTATGGCTCTGATTTGCTTTGTTTTATTCTTGGACAACACATGGTAGGTTCAATAAATATTTGTTGAGTGTCATAAATACAAATAACTACTGTGTCAGATGACAGAATATCCACACTTGGATATCTTTGGAATCAGGAGGAAGGCAGAATCAAGGCCCCCCAAGATAATTGTGGAAGTGTTCATAGACAAAGTGAGGAGTGAACTCAGGGTTGCTAGTCATTCTTTACCTTTTCCTAATACAATGCTCTCTTTGTTCCAGCCCTTCTGCATTGGTCCCATAAGGCTTCATTTCAATGACGTTCTAGGCAAGTCCCACCAACCGAATATATGGGGCTCACTATCAGTTCATAAAGCCACACTTTACCCTCAACTCTGTTGGATATTTCTCCAACTGATTCACTCATCTATGCTCAAACCTCCAGGCCCACATATCCAACTTCACTGATTAAAACTTCAGGCAGGAGCTTTACAACTTTCCTTGCTTTAGCAATCTCACTATACCTGTCCCCATCCGATCCTCCCTTCCTCCTCCTAACACCAATCCTCATCAAAGCTCTGGAGCCACTCACTTAGCTTCTCACCAAACCTGTCCCACTGTTTACCTGTCTACTCCTATTCAACTACCTCCTCTCAAGTAGATCTATCTTATTGCCATTAAATATGTTCAAATCCCTCACATCTTAAAAGAACAAACAAAATTTTCCTTTGACCCTTTTATCTCTCACAGTCAAATTTCTTGAGAAAATGGAAAAAAAATGGCCAATGAATATAAAAATCCCTTTCATTTCCTCATCCTTCTGCAAGTTGGAATTGACTTCTATTTTCCCTTTAGAACAACTCTTTCCAGGGTCACTGATGACTTTCACTTTTCTAAACTCAACAGACATTTTTCAGTTCTCCTCTTGACTTCTCAGGAACATTAGACATTGTCGACTGCTCCCTTTTCTTGCAACACTCTCTTGGTTTGTTTGTCACACCCTCTGGCTTTGCCTTGTACCTCTCTGGAGTTCTTTACGGACCCTGTCAGAAAGTAGTCTCCCAAGGCCATTCAATAGCTTTAGTTACTATCTATCTTCTAATGGTTACTAAACTCCATTCTCCATCTCAGTTTGCCCCTTGGAGCTCCAGACTCCTATACCCTATTGCTTCATTTTTATAAGGACTTTTAAAGAGCAGCTTTAGATCCACAACAAAATTGAGAGGAAGATACAGAAATTTCCCATATACCCTCCACCCCACACATGCATAGCCTATTCCATAATCAACTTCACTCACCAGACTGGTATACTTGTTACTGAGGATGAACCCATATTGTCATAGTACCACTCAAAGTTCATTGATTACATTACAGTATACTCTTGTGTTGTATATTCTAGGGTTTGGACCAAACATATAATGACCTATGTTCATCATTATAATATTATACAAAACATTTTCAAAGCTTTAAAAATTGTCTGTGTTCTCCCTATTCATCCCTCCCACTATCCTACTGATCCTTTTATTGTCTCCATGATTTTGCTTTTTCCAGCATGCCATGTAGTTGGAGTGCTGCACCAAAGTGGCAATTTCAGATTGGTTTTCTTCACTTAGTAATATGCATTGGGTTTCTTCCATGTCTTTTCAGAGCTTGATAATTTTTTTTAGTGTTGAATAATATTCTATAGTCTTAAAGTACCACATTTTATTTAACCATTCACCTACTGAAAGACATCTTGGTTACTTACAAATTTTAGAAGCTGTTATAAACATCCTTCTTCAGGTTTATATGTATGTAAGTGTTCAACTCCTTTGAGTAAATACCAGGGATGGTGAGTGATGGATTGTATGGTAAAACTATATTTCGTTCTGTAATGAACCATCAAGCTGTCTTCCAGAGTGGTTGTATCATTTTTGCATTCCCACCAGCATAAGAGTTCCTGTTGCTTCACATCCTCACCAACATTTGGTGTCCTCAGTTCCAACTGCTTCTTGATTTGTTCATCTAGATGTCTCAAAAGGCATGCCAAACTCAAGACTGTACTTATGGTCTTCTCACCCCATCCACACCAAACCAAATCTTTATCCAGTATTTCATCTCTTGGATGATGACATGACCAACAAGACAGAAACCTAGGATTTTTCTTTGATACTTCCTTTCCTCATCCTCTATATGTAATCAACCACCAAATTGCTTGTTCATTAAGTCTTTTAGATTGGTCCAGTTCTTTTCAGTTCCTCTGGCACCCTTGTAGTCCAGTCTTATCCTTCACCCAGATGATGGCAAAAAGCCTTCTAACTGCTCTTCTCATATCTATCTTATTCTCTTTGTTGCAGCTAAAGTGATTTTTTCAAACCTTGAAATGATGGTGAAACCCCCATGTTTAAAATATCCCAATAGCGTTGTTTGTTTAAAAAAAAAACAAAAAAAAACACCCCACAATGTTGACCTTGGCCTACAGAGTCTGGGTCTTCTGGCCCCTACTCATCTCTCCCATATTCCACCACCAGCCCCTCCTTCCCTCTTTCTAGTCCATAAGAATGGTGCCCCTTCCTCCACAGGGTCTTTGCACATGGTTTTTTGTTTGTTTGTTTGTTTGTTTGTTTTTCTGAGTGTAATATTCCTCTCTACCTGCCTTTTGCTTGGGTCAGTCCTACTCATCCATTTATCATGGTCAATATCATGTCATTAGCAAAAAACCTGAGTTCAGGCCAGGTTTTGTAGTTTACAGAAACAACTTTTCTTTCTTCAGAACCTTGTATCAGTTTGTAAAACATACTCACTGATGTAATTATGATGGACGCCTTTTTCCTCCCACTAGACTTTTCATGCTCTAAGATCAGAGGTGTCTCTGTTTTAATTAACTGTTTTATCCCCAAGTATCATTAACACTAGTGGCCTGGTGCACTGGGTGTGGGTCCCGCAGCCTGACCTGCACCCTTTCCAATCCAGGAGCCCATAGGTGGCCCTCTCCAATCCGGGAGTTTCTGTCTGTCTTTGTAATCATATGAGGGAATTGTCTGAGACCCCAACCCAGTTTGGTTTGTTGCTCACAGAATAATAGAGGCTTTTTTTTCCTTTGCTTCATTGGTGGAGATTTCCTGGAAGTTTTAGGATATCTTCCCTTTAATTTTCCCTAGACACTCTGATTTTACTTATGTCTCTCACCTTTGCTTTTCCTCCATCCCCCACTGCAACAATAACATGCTCCAGGCTCACTTTGCTGTAGTGTCTAGAACAGTGGTCAGCAAACTCATTAGTCAACAGAGCCAAATATTGAATGATTGAAATTTCTTTTGAGAGCCAAATTTTTAAAACTTAAACTATATAGGTAGGTACTTGTGATTAACTTAATTAGGGTACTCCTAAGCTGGCCTTTGCTAAAAACTCAAGGGGCCAAAGAGCTGCATGTGGCTCATGAGCCACAGTTTGCTAACCATTGGTCTAGGAGATCCGTCTGCCACCAGAACTATGATTCCCAGAATTCCTGGTGCTCCCCGCCCTCTGGGCTTCTGCGTCTAGTCCTGGGGTTGCCACCAGAACTACTATTCCCAGAATTCCTGATGCTCCCTGTGCTCTTGGTTTTCCCTTTGTGCTCTGTCTCTGTGCCATGACCTCATGCTCTACCAAGTTCTCCAAGCCACCAGCTCTCCCTCTCTGCTCTCCATCTGGCAGCTTGGAGAGCCAAGTTCCCCCAGCCGCTCCGCTCCACTCTCTGCCAGCTCTCCGGCTGTTCTCCACCTGGGGCTCTGTTCACCATCTTTCTTGGGTTAATTTACATACTCACTCCTCATTGGCTGGTGAGCATAGTGGAGATACAGTCAATTTACATGTTTCTCTTTTATTATATAGGCTAAGACCCAGATCACTGTAGGCTCTCAATAAATATTTATCAAATGATGATTGAATGTGGGGGAGAGGAGGAAGAGAGAGAAATGAAGCTGCTGGTTGTGAGTTCTCTGAATAAGTAGGCTGTGATGAATTTCCTAATGCATCTCTGAAACCTGGGAAATGGCTGGCTCCATGACTTGCCCCTGGTGGGGACCTAATAAATATTGGTAGGACTGAATTGAATTCATTTGAATTGATGTACAATATCTGCTCCACTCTGAAATGGATCTTGAGCTATCATTTACTGAGCACATAAATATGTGTTCATTATTATGCTGAGTGCTTTTTAGGAGTTATCCTGTTTAATCCTGAAGTTATCATAAGATGGGCATTATCTTATAATTTTTATAAATGAAGGAGCTGTATCAGTTAAGGTATCCATGAGAAACCAATGGCACACTCAAAATAAGAAGTTTCAGAATTGCTTAAAGGGGCTGTTGGTAAGACCATGGGCGGAGGCAAAGTAAGATATGCGAGAGGGTCCAATACACCAGAGTGAGTAGGGACTGGAAGAACTCCATTAATATCCCTAGGCCTGAAGGTTACAAACCCGCACATAGAGGGAAGAGAGGAGGGGGCTGCCAGTCAGGAGCTGAGAACTTGGGTTGAGGTATGTGGCCTGTCTATGGTGACTCTGATGTGACATGAATAAAATGCACTGACTTTCACTTTACTCTATCTTTCAGAGGTTCTGCATTGGCCACACCCAACTAGAAAACAGAGATCACCCTCCCAGGGCCTACAGCATTGGATGGAGAATGCAAACTAAAGACACACAGTACAAGTCCCGAGAGCACAGTTATCAGAGCCAGAAATTTGCTCTCCCAGGTCCAGGCTACCACCTCCACAGCACTCAGAAAGCACAGACTGACTGTACATATACTACTTTCCTGGAACAGACATCAGAGAAAATGTAGTTCTTCTGCCAGCCAACTATTGATGAGTAAGTGTTCTGAAACTAGGGAGTGGTCTAGGGGACACAGGAAGTACAGAGAGGACATATCAACCCAGCAACTTCCCTTGTTTCTGCCTTGGAGGTCTAGAGCAAGGGGTGGGGGAGAGAGAGTCTGTCCTGACCTTATTAGTCCACAGGCTGCAATCTGGCCACCTTGATGACTCATGCTATTGACCTAATCCTTTCTTTACAACAGATTGTCTGAAAATAGAATAATTCATCTGTGGTCCATGTTAGACTGAATTAAATCTGATGGTGGCAGCTCTGATGACACATCCTAAGTCCTAGACTTCCTCAGTGGCTCAATCTCTAAAATTAGGATCGGCGAACATGGGGACATCTCAATAGTTGCATAACTTTAATGACTATCTGTAAAGGAAGTACAATGAGCCACTGTTGTCTATGAGGAACATTCTTTCTAACAACTTTCTCTTTCTACACTCTACTGTAGCTTTTTAGACTAGCAGACATCTGCCAGCTGAAGGAGAAATCCAACCGTCAGTAATTCAGGGACACCAATTCTAATAAACTTGGCTCAGTGGTGATAGTCACTCCTCCAACTGTCTTAATTAAAACCAACTCCTTGTTAGCCAAATTTTTGTTGTTGTTATGGTGCCACAATCTGCTTGAAACTGTTATTTTTTGTTTATTAGTAGATGGCTTCCACTTGTCATCAATAGGTTTTTGTCCTACATATATACTGAGTGGCCAGATTGTTATGATTTCTGAACGCATAATGATCTGGCCATTCAGTGTGTGTGGGCAAGTTGATCAAGTAATCAAAGAACAATATAGCCGAAGCCAGTTTGGCTCAGTGGATAGAGCGTCGGTCTGCGGATTGAAAGGTCCTAGATTCGATTCTGGTCAAAGGCATGTACATTGGTTGCAGGCACATCCCTGGTGGGGGTGTGTAGGAGGCAGCTGATCAATGATTCTCTCTCATTGATGTTTCTAGCTATCTATCCCTCTCCCTTCCTCTCTGTGAAAAATCAATAAAATATATATTTTTAAAAAGAAAAATACAGTTGTTCTTGTGTTAAAGACCCCAAGTTTGCATAAAGCCTGGTGCATGAATTTGTGCATGGGCAGGTTCTTGCCAGACTGGTCAGAAGGAGGGGACATAGGCCCTTGGCTGGCCTGCCTGCTGTCAAACTCCTGGTAGAGGGGACAATTTGCATATTAGCCTTTTATTATAGGATACACACTGAGTGGCCAGATTATTATGCATTCAGAGATCATAATAATCTGGCCACTCAGTGTATATTCCCTACTCTCACAGTGGCAAATTATTGAGTGCATATGTATAAGGAAGTATCAAAAATATATACTCTCAAATAATATTAGAATGTCATATTTGGTCATAGCTCTTTTTAAAGATTTTTTTAAATTTTTATTTTTAGAGAGAGAGAGAATAGAGAGAGGGTGAGGGAGAAAAACATCCAAGTGAGAGTGAAATATTGATTGGCTGCCTTCTGCTCATCCCTACTGGGAATGGAACCCACAACCAAGGCATGTGCCCTAATTGGGAATCAAGCTGACTATGCCTAACCAGCTGAGTCACACTAGGTAGGGCTGGTCATATTTATATTACTCAATATACAAGTCAAACTGATTTAAGTTTAAACCAAATGTTGGCATCCAGGACAAAATGTTAGGGCAATTACACTAAAGTGAATTGTAGTGGGTTGAATGGTGGCCCCCCTCCCAAAGATATGTTCACTCAGAACTTTTAAATGTGGTCTTATTTGGAAAAAGGTCTTGGCAGATGTAAATAAGGATGTTGAGATGAGTTCATCCATGATTACCCAGGTGGGCCCTATAAGAGAAGGGCAGAGAGATTTGGGTCACACAGAGGAGAAGGCAGGGACTGGTGTGACGTAGGCAGGAAGTGGGGGAACTCCTGGAGCCACCAGACCCTGGAAGAGGCAAAGATGCTTCCCTAGAGCCGTGGAAAGAAGCACAGCCCTGCCAACACCTTGGCCGTCAGAAATGTGAGAGAACAAATTTCTGTTGTTTCAAGTCACCCAATCTGGGGTACTTTATTATGGCAGCTTCAGGAAACTAACGCAGGGACTATTCACATGCCCTGGTTGAATTCCTTCATTTTTCAGATTAGGAAATAATAGTTATATCTAGCCCTAGCCAGCTTGACTCAGTGGATGGAGCCTATGGACTGAAGGAATTCTGGCCAAGGGCACAGGCCTGGGCTGCAGCTCGATCCCCAGTGTGGGGTGTGCAGGAGGCAGCCGATCGATGATTCTCTCATCATTGATGTTTCTGTCTCTCTTCCTCTCTGAAATCAATAAAAAAATTAAAAAAATACTTCTATCGGGTATAAAATGTTTCACATAACTGACCATGTCCACATTCAATCTTCATAGCAACTCTAAGAGGTAGCCAGCCATGCCTGGAACCACTAGAAGCTCAAGATGGAGGAAGTGAAACCCTAAGTAGTTCAATGACTTGCCTGAGAATAAGTAGCTGAGCACAGTAGCAGCAGGTAGATCCTTCTTGCGAAGCTCATACTTTGCCCACTGAGTCTTTCTGTCCATGGCTCAGAGAGGTCCGGCAGCATGTCCATATCACACAGCTGATGAAACAGTCTATCTATTGTAGAATGCAGACCTGTTTTTCCTCTCCTTTTCTGCTCCAGGAGTCTTACCGGGTATAAGAGGTTTCATCTCAAGGTCAAAACTGTTTAACAAGACATCGTTTTAATAGCATGACTTCAAAGTTCATAACCTAGAGCCTGGGACTAAAAAAAAAATTGATGTCTTCAAACACAGAGGTAGTAAGCTGCTAATTATTTAAATGAGTGGTACAGACTACTCATTTGTTCATGAAATGTCCTTTAAGATTCTCCAAACACTCAGAAAGTTAAGATAATCAACAACTCCCTTGAGCCTTGCTTGGTCTCTCTTGTAAAATTCTTTAAGTTTCAAGGGGCCAATGGTGTAATGATAATGAGCTAATAATCCAGTTGAGCAAGTAATCAAAGAATAATACAGTTGTTCTTGTGATAAAGCACCCAAGTTTGCAATTACTTAGCAGTTTAAATTCACTTCATTTGGAAAATTTTGCCTCTGAGGCAGGCTGAGGCTCTCACTCAGAGGCCTACTGATCACATTAGGAGTGACACATTAGCCAGCCAGACTTAATTCATTTGGGGTTATTTGCAGCTTTAATTACGGTCCAGACACAGCCAGAGCCAGCCTTTGGAACATTTTCTGCCTTCAGCTGGTGCTTAAGAGGCCTGGATCCTGGAAGATGCCACAGGCCCAGCCTGCTTTGTCGCCACATTCTACTCTAGACCCAATCTCTCAGCTGCTTGGGAAGAGTCTTAGGAAGTTAAGGATCCTAACAATATCTTCCTTTTTTAAGGATAGCTTTATATTAAATAACTAGAGGCCCAGTGCACAAAATTCATGCATGGGAGGGGTCCCTCAGCCCAGCCTGCACCCTCTCGCAATTCAGCTCAGGGGATGTCTGACTGATGGTTTAATCCCAATCCCACAGGGATCCCTCTCAAAATATGGAACTGCTGGATCCTAAACACTCACCTGCCTGCCTGATCACCCCTAACCACTGGCCTACCTGCCTCATTGCCCCTAACCACTCGCCTGCCTGCCTGATCATCTTGCTTGCTTGTTTGCCCGATTTCCCCTAACCGCCTCTGCCTTAGCCCCTGCCACCACAACTTCACCCAGAATGTTGTCCAGAAGGTCATTCAGCTGTCCAGTCTAATTAGCATATTATGCTTTTGTTATTATAGATAATTAATAGACAATAAACTGTATGCATTTAAAATATGCAATGTGAGCCGGGACCCGTTTGGCTCAGTGGATAGAGCGTCGGCCTACGGACTGAAAGGTCCCAGGTTCGATTCCGGGCAAGGGCATGTGCCTTGGTTGTGGGCACATCCCCAGTGGGGAGTGTGCGGGAGGCAGCTGATCAATGATTATCTCTCATCGATGTTTCTGACTCTCTATCCCTCTCTCTTCCTCTCTGTGAAAAATCAATAAAAAAATATTTTAAAATAAAATAAAATAAAATATGCAATATGATGTTTTGGCATATGTATGAACTATCCTCACAATCAAAATAATCAGCATATCCAATGCTCCTCCAAATGTCCTCATGCCCCTTTAGAATCTCTCCCTCTTTTACCCACACAAACTCAGGCAACCATTGATCTGTTTTTGTCGTTGTTGATTAGTTTTTGTATCCTAGGATTCCACATAATGGAATGTACTCTTGTTTTGCTCTTTCACACAGTATAATTACTTGTATGCATATGTTGTTTCTAGCTTGGAGCTGCCATGCTCGATGTACATATGCTTTCATTTCTCTTGTGAAGATATGTAGGAGTGGGATGGCTGGGTCATGTGGTAGGTGTGTGGCTAACTTTTTCAGAAACCACCAGACTATTTTCCAAAGCCATTGTACCATTTTAGGTCCCAGCAGCAGTGCATGTGATCTTCCTTGCTCGGCATCTCAGCCAGCACTTGAAATGGTTAATCATTTTAATTTTGGCCGTTCTATTAGTTGTATGATGGTATCTCATTGCAATTTTTTAACTTGCATTTTCATAATGACAATGATGTTGAGCATCTTTTATATGCCTATTTGCCTACCATACATCTTCCTTAGTTAACTGTTCAAATCTTGTGCCCATTTTTTAAATTGGATTAATTGTTTTCTTTCTGAGTTTTGAAAGTTCTTTACATATTATGCATATAAGTCTTTTATTAAATATACTAGAGGCCCAGTGCATAAAATTTGTGTTGGGGGAGGGTGGCGAGAGGGAGGGGGAGAGGTGGCTCTCTCAGCTGGCCTGCCCCCTCTCCCAATCCAGGACCCCTTGCTCCTTACCGTTCAGCTCACTGCTCCTTAGCGCTGCCGCAGACGTGGAAGAGGCTCCTGCCACTCCCACTGCACTTGCCAGCCATGAACCCAGCTTCTGGCTGAGCAGCGCTCCCTCTGTGGGAGTGCACTGACCACCTGGGGGCAGCTTCTGCCTTGAGCATTTCCCTCTGGTGGTCAGTGTGCATCATAATGACCAATCGTCTGGTTATCCCCCCATAATGGTCGTTCAGGCTCTTGTTATATAAATAATTTGCAAATATTTTCTCCAAAACTGTGGCTTGTCTTTTTATTCTCTTAACTGTCTGTGTTTTTTTTTTGTGTGTGTGTTTTTTTTAAAATATATTTTATTGATTTTTTACAGAGAGGAAGGGAGAGAGATAGAGAGCTAGAAACATCGATGAGAAACATCTACAGCTGCCTCTTGCACATGCCCTACCGGGGATGTGCCCGCAACCAAGGTACATGCCCCTGACTGGAATCGAACCCGGGACCTTTCAGTCCGAAGACCGACACTCTACCACTGAGCCAAACCGGTTTCGGCAACTTTGTGTTTTTTGAAGAGCTAGAGTTTTTAATTTTGATGAAGTCCTACTGACTTTTTTTTTTTTTTTTTTTTTTTTTTAATAGATTGTGTTTTGGAGTGAAATGAGAAAAAATTTTTTGCCTAGCTCAATTCACAAAATTTTCTCCTATGTTTTCTTCTAGAAGGCTTACAGTTTTAGGTTTACCTTTAGGTCTATGACATATTTTGAGTTAATTTTTATATATGATATAAGGTATAGATTCAAGTTCAATTTTTTTGTGTATGGAAATTGTTCAGCACCTTCCTTTCTCCATTAAATTCCTTTTGAACCTTTCTCAAAAAATCAGTTGTCCGTGTATGTATGTATCTCATTTCTAGACTCCAAATTCTATTCCATTGACCAGTTTGTTTATCTTACATCAAAATCATGAAATCATGTCTTGATTATTGTAGCTCTACAATAGGTCTTGAAATCAGGTGTTAGTCCTCCTTCTTTTCTAAAATATTTTTTATTAATTTTTAGAGACAGAGGAAGGGAGAGGCAAAGAGAGAGGGAGACAGAGAGAGAGAGAGACATTGATTGATCAGTTGCCTCCTCCATGCCCCCTACTGGTGATCAAGCCTGTACCCCAGGCATGTGACCTGACCAGCAATCAAACTAGCAACCTTCTTGTGCACAGGATGACATCAAACTGAGTCACACTGACCAGAGCTGTTTTTCTTTTTAAAAGTTATTATGGCTTTGCTAGATTCTTGCATTTACATATGAATTCTAGAGTTAGCTTATCAGTTCCTACAAAATCCTACAATAATTTTAACATTTTTGACCCATAAACATAGCATAACTGTCAGTTTATTTAGAGATTCTTTAATTTCTTTCTGCAATGTTTTGTATTTTTCAAATGTACCTTTATTGCTCATCTATGTCAGATTTACTCCTCAGTATTTCATAATTTTTGATGCTATAATAAATACCTTTTTTTTTTTTTAATTTCAACTTCTGGTGGTTCATAGCTGACATACTGGGGTTTCATATTGACCTTGTATCCTGACATCTTGATACTTTGTCCAGTTTTCCCAGGCGTTTCAGGTGGGAGGGTAAATTCAGTCCCTGTTGCTCCTTTTTGTTTTGGAAGTCTCAAGACTAGCTTTGAAAATTTCTAATTAGAATTTCGGGTCCTTTCTTCTCCTGCATAACTGTATTCCTTTCCATTCTTAGAATCTAATTGTCTTTTTGTTATGCCATTTATTATTATTACTAGATGCCTGGTGCATGAAATTCATGCATGGGGGGAGGGGGATGGTCCTTCAGCCTTGCTTGCACCCTTTAACAATCAGACCACTGGCTCCCAAACGCTTGCCTGCTGGCCTGCTTGATTGCCCCTAACCACTCTGCTTGCCTGCCTAATCACCCCTAACTGCCTCTGCCTGCCTGCCTCATTGCCCCTCACATTACACTTTCGTTATTATAGATAGTTGCCTTGCTCCAAGTTGTAAGGACCTGCTTGTCATAGAGATAGAAAAGTTTTAATTTTTACCCTTGATTTTGGTAATTAGCTAACTCAGATGGCCACCAAAAAGGTGACTTACCAAAGGGTGTAAAACAAACAGTCTGTTCCGTCCTCTTCCATGAAAATGTGCATGTTGAGCATGGTATCTGCCTGGGTACATGAGAGAGTGAAGTTTCTGTCTATCGTTGCAATCATATGAGTGAATCGTGTGAGACCTTAGCCCAGTCTGGTTTGGTGATCACAGAATAATAGAACTCTTTTTTTTTTTCCCCTTTGCTCCATTGGTGGATATCTTCCTTTTAATTTCTCCTCCACACTTTGACCTATGTCTCTCACCTTTCATTTCCCTCCACCCTCCACCCACAACAGTAAGTTGCTCCAGGCTCACTTCCCTCGTGTCCAAGAGATCAAACAACATGACCACCACCAGAACCATAATTCTCAGCATTCCTGGTGCTCCCTGCACTCTGGGCTTCTGCTTCGGGCCTGAGGCTCCTCCCCTCCCCTTCCTCCATGCAGAGAGGGTGCAAACACTTGGCTTGTGTTGCCAGGGTGATGCTACCAGCATCACGCACCGGCCACTATGGGTGCTGCCTTCTTTGTCACGGAGTGATGGTTAATTTACATATTACTCTTTTATTATATAGGATTTCCATTTTCACTATTAAGCTTTAAAATGTTTTCTAGCCAAAACCGGTTTGGCTCAGTGGTAGAGCGTCGGTCTTCGGACTGAAAGGTCCCGGGTTCGATTCCGGTCAAGGGCATGTACATTGGTTGCGGGCACATCCCCGGTAGGGGGTGTGCAGGAGACAGCTGGTCGATGTTTCTCTCTCATTGACGTTTCTAGCTCTCTATCTCTCTCCCTTCCTCCTCTCTGTAAAATATCAATAAAATATATTAAAAAAAAATAAAAACATAAAAAATAAAATGTTTTCTAATTTCTCATTCTCAGCAATTATCCTCCAGAGCGAGGGCAGATGACAGGCAGCTGAGAAGGAATTATCTCTCTAGGAATGAGGCTTGGTGTTCTATTGTTTTCATTCTCCTCTTACTGAAAATTCCTGTAGGGTTTTTCTCAAATTCTGGTGCATGTCATAATCATCAGAGGATATTTCAGAAATACACTCTCCCAACACACCATCTCTAGACCCCAAAGAACCAGGAGGGGGAACCCTGTAGCATATGGTTAAGCCTCTGCAGGAGATTCTGAGCTCAGTCTAGGAGCTTTCATTATGGAGAAGCCGTGTGGACCACCCAGTTCAGGCAGCTGGAATATTGTTAAGTTCTAAAACGTCTCTCCTCGGTATTCCTTTTCTTCATTTTTCTCTACGTGGCTCTTAGGTTTCTCAGTTCTTTCTCTCCCTAGCAAAGCAGACCTTCCCAAATTATTTTCAAGTGTTGTTGTAGGGATATCAAATTGGCATGCTTCCTCATAGTTCCTTCCAAGAGAAATTACAGTCCATAACCCCTGCTGCCTCGCAGGCCCCGCTGGCCACAGTGCATTGGTTCAGCCTGCCTTTAACAGAGTCAGCCCTGCGCTGACTCCGGAAGCTGAGCCGAGGCTGCAGCATGGTCGGCTGCAAAAGCAGTGCCTAAGCCAGGCCAGCGCGCGTCCTACCCTCTCTGTGAACGGTCTGAGAGCGGTAAACCCACGGAGACACCGGTCAGAGTGGTGGTGCCTGGGCTGCAGGGAGAAGGGATGTCGTGTGACTACTTATCGGTTCAGAGTTTCTTTCAGGGGAAGAAGCTTTTGTAAGCTTCTAGGGAAACCCAGGTCAACTTCCCTTCGTCTCTCCACTGTCTTTTGAGTTTACCTTAAAGCAGCTGTGATCTGGTCATTCTACTGGTTTGTTTGTGTTTTTTTTTTTCGTTGGGGGACCCGCGGGGAACGGGAAACGACACCACCCGCTCGGCCTCGGGCACCTGAAGGACATCCTGGAACACTCCAGGGCAGGGGTCTTCAAACTACGGCCCGCGGGCCACATGCGGCCCGCAGAGGAGTCTGATCCGGCCCGCCAGGTTTTTTGGGCAGTGAGCGCAGCCGAGGTGTTACAGTAGGAATTAGTAGTTCATATAGTCCGGCCCTCCAGCTCTCTGAGGGACCGGGATCTGGCCCCCACTTTAAAAAGTTTGAGGACGCCTGCTCCAGGGGCACCAACCGAGGGCCAAGGCGAAAGCGCACGCACGCCCAACGGCAGAGGCGCGTGCGGCGCGACGGCGGGCCGGCCCCCTCCCCGCCGCGGGGAGAGGCGGCCCGCGAGACGCAAGCCGGGAAAGGCCAGCGCGGAGAGTGTCCGCTGCGTCACAAAGACCAACGGGGGCGCGAACACCACCGAGGTCGGGCCGGGTTCCGCACCCCTTCCCCTTCCACACACCGCCATCGGGCAGGAGGGTAAGAGGCGAGGGGCCCGCGGGCAGAGCGAGAAGAGCGGTCCCATTCGCCAAGGAATGTCCGTCCCTCGTCTGGCGCGGCTTAGGCCCGGCCCGGGAGAGCGCGACGTCACCACATCGATCAGGCGCATTCTACTGGTTTATGCTGGGTATAAAAGCACAGGGCTGGCCAAGGCCTCAAGAGATGGTCTAGTCCCATGGTCGGCAAACAGCAGCTCGCGAGCCACATGCAGCTCTTTGGCCCCTTGAGTGTGTCTCTTCCACAAAATACCACGGCCTGGGTGAGTCTATTTTGAAGAAGTGGCGTTAGAATTTAAAAAATTAAATTAAATTTAAAAAATTTAATTAAATTTAAAAAAATTTGGCTCTCCAAAGAAATTTCAATCGTTGTCCTGTTGATATTTGGCTCTGTGGACTCATGAGTTTGCTGACCCCTGGCCTAGTCCAACCTGCAGACTTCCAGGCAGGTCCACTCGCCAGTCCTCCGGGAGGGAAATATAAATCACGTGCCTGTGCTGCCCTGCCTTCCCTGGTGCGAGGACAACACTCACTGCACTTGAGGAGAGATTTGAAAACAATTTAGGTCGTTCTAAAGGAAACCAACAACAATAACAACAGGAAACTAACTCCTTGAGTGCCTTTGGCTGCTCAGAACCCAGTCTTCCTAAACCTCCCCTCTGACTAGTCCAATCGACTACTCAACTTGTTCTTTAAAATGTGTCGGTTCATCTCCAGTCCAGCCCAGATGGAGTTCTCAGTGGCGTGGCACTCTGCCAGACACGGGGGTTACGGACACCTCAGACAGCAGCCTGAAATGGAAAGTCCGGCCTCTTCAGTTGTGTAAAAGGGTACATGTATGTGCGTGGAAACGTGACCTCTGCATGTGAAAATGGTAATGCCCTATCGGACACTCTTGTTTTAAAAGAAAGAAAAGGGGAAGGGGATAATCTTCAAGCTACCGGTTACAAATGAAAGAAGTAAGACAATCTTCTCCAATTTGTGTTTTAAATAGTTTGCATCAATGACTAGAAAATCTTATCACAGGACATCTAGTTTAAATAATCAGCTGTCATTAGAAACTGCCACATAGTAAGGAGAGAGGGGCCTGTTTGTGGAGTGGGAGGGGAGAGAAACACCAGAAAAAAATATGCCGAGAGCCACATCATCCTGGCCTTCTGCCTTTCCAAGATCCTCTCCGTGGCTCTGCTCGTCGGGCACATAGCGACCAATGTCAGTAATGGGGGCGCATTGGAGCTACCGTGCCCCGAGGAATCCTCAGGCTTCTAATTGCGGCTCCATCATGGGGTCACATGGCGCCTCCAAATCTAATACTCAAGCACCGAGCCCCGGGTGGTGACCCAGTGAGCGTGGGCAGAATGACAGCGGAGACGGTCCGGGCCAGGGCAGTGATAACATTTTCTTTTCAAAAGCAAACGGAATAAAGGTGTGGGCGAGCAGCTGATAAGCTGATGAGGGGAAGAATGCAGGAAGCAGGTGAATTGCCAAAGAAAAGGCAGTAGTGTGAAAACCATCAGCATGTCAGAGGTGAGTATATCTACTCTTCAAGAAAGGAGGAAGCCGAAACTGGTTTGGCTCAGCGGTAGAGCGTCGGTCTGCGGACTGAAAGATCCCAGGTTCAATTCCGGTCAAGGGCATGTACATTGGTTGCGGGCACATCCCCGGTAGGGCATGTGCAAGAGGCATCTGTCGATGTTTCTCTCTCATCGATGTTCCTAGCTCTATCTCTCTCCCTTCCTCTCTGTGAAAAATCAACAAAATATATTAAAAAAAAGAAAAAAAGAAAGGAGGAAGCCAGAGAAATACTAGTTCAGTGAAGATTGAACAGGCAACTCCCAGTGGCAAAGAGAGAGAAGCAAGTGCCCTGAGATGCGGCAATCACCCCGATGCAGGAGGGAGACAGCATCTCGTTGACACACAAGCCCACGGAAGAGGCGAGCGTCTCCAGGCCAAGAGCCGTCTGCGGGGTTTGCGGTTTTGAGTGCGCCAACAGCGCGGCAAGCATGTGGCAGGCATTATCTGAGCTCTGAAAAATTACCCTCAGAAATCAAGGAAATTAATCAGGAAGTTAAACATTTATTAAAAACAAGCTTAGAGATTATAGGGGGAAGGTCCAGGCTGAAGAGTCAGCAGAAGTTGAAGGCCTGGTTTCTGGCTGCGGGTGGTTGTGTTTGACTTGGAGCGCGGAGCCCGCAGAGGAACAGCCGTGTGCCTCCGCTGCTCTGGAGGAAAAGCTGGTGGTGCCCGCTGAACAAGCTGGGACGTGGCCCCTCCAGGACGCGTACAGCGGGGAAGGGAAGCCAGCATGTGTTTGCACCGGGTCCCTGTTTGGCTTGGGGACTGGACAACGCTGACATTGAAACCCAGCTCCGAGTTTCTCAGCACCGCTTGCCAAGGCCCGGTATCCCATGCCCAGGTGAACAAAGTCCTTTGCTGCCGGCGGCAGAGTGTTCCCGCCTCCAGCCCCGTTAGTCATAAATGTTGAGCAATCAGGAAAGATCACGTGAACAGATGAGGGAGACTTGGATGCACTTCTTAGCCCAGGACTGAAAGTGTGGACGTTTGAGGGATGTGCACATAGCTTGTCTGTTGGGTGCAGGTGAGGCAGAGGCTTCCTGATGACTGATCGGTGTTCACCATACACCCCTCTGTGTGCCTTTCTCTCACCAGGAGTGAGACCCAGCAAATGTCAGATCCTTATAAGCTGTTGCCAAATGGTGATGGCACAGAACCCTCAGGTAGTCAAGAGGGAAAAACAAAAGGAGTATTTCCTGTCCTAACTGGGTCTAATTTACCTTTTCCTGAGTACCCGTTACTGGCTCCTTTTCCTATAACTCCATGGATTATGACATGTAAAAATTTTACACGACCAAATTTCATCAGGGGAAAAATAAGATTAAAAAAATCCCTTTGTCATCCTTTAGTTACATCAGAATTTGTAGCAGACATGTTGCATGTCTTAAGGCCACGTGACACCCTAAATGCCCTGTTCTCTCAGTGGGTGCTGAATGGGGAGACAAAAGTGGAAGGGCTCTGAGCTTCAGAGTCAAACAGGCCTGGTCCATATGACAGCTTTGTCAATTACTAGCTGTGTGACCCTGAGCAAGATGAATAATCTCACTGAATCTCAGCTTATTATTTGTAAAATGGAAATAATAACATCTACAATACCTATGGGAATATTCAAGCCAATAATGCACATGAGATAAAATACACTCAGCATAGTGACTGGAGCTCAGAAAAAGCATAATATATAGTAGTCATGTATATTATTAATATTATTAAAATAAGCTGGAATTTTAAATAATGTTTTCTTTAAATGGTTAATTTCAAACCTTTGTAGGGGGCTTTAATATGGACCATCTTCCAGGCCGAATGTGCCATATGTGACAAAGTAAGCAATTACTCAACACTAGAGATGCTTGCATGCAGATGTGAAAAAGAAAAAGAAAACTTTCCTGTCCCCAGTAACTCTTGTTGAGTCATGCTTGTGTGTTCTTTCAGCAAGAACCTCCCATTGTGAATTGAATGAAACCTCTGGCATTTTTTTCTGGTGCATAGAGTTTGGAGGTATGATAATATTTATATTCCTATAGTCCACGGTTCCAGTAAGATTGGGTGATGACATAATGTAAATTCCAAAATAAGGGTACATCATGAAAATAATTTATGTTTCAAATACTGTGCTTGAGTATTCAGAGGAAAAAGGAAAAAAATGGTTCGTTCTAGAGCTCCTTCCTACTATAATTTATTCTAAATTTATGCCTCACACGTAGAAGCGTCATGGTTCAGCAGCAGAAAATGGAAGTGCCCTGAACACTTTAGGCGGAAAGGGATTTACTGCTGACTCTTATGTTTACGAGATCATGAGAAGGTTTGGAGGAACAGCCTGCCACAAACTGCTGCATCATCATAGTCATCACCAGAAAGGTAGGGAATCAAGAAACTGCCCAATAGGAAATCAGATATAAAAAACCCTAAAGACCCCACCAAAAACCTATTAGAACTAATAAATGAATTCAGTAAAGTTGCAGGTTAAATAATTAATATATAGAATTCTGTTGTGTCTCTATACACCAATAATACATGATCACAAGGATAAATTTTTTTTAAATCCCATTTGCAATGATATCAAAAAGCATAAAATACCTAGGAATAAATTTAACCAAGGAGGTGAAGGGCCTATACTCTGAAAACTTTAAAATACTGAGAAAGGAAATTGGTAAAGATACAAGTAAATGAAAGTATATCTCTTGTTCATGTATTGAAGGATTAATATTGTTAAAATATCCTTAAGAGCTGAAGCAATACACAGATTCAATACTATTCCTATTAAAATACCAATGGCATTCTCCTCAGAACTAAAACAGCTCATCCTAAAATTTATATGGAACTACAAAAGATTCCAAATAGCCAAAGCAATCTTGAGAAAGAACAGATTAGGAGGTATCATGGTCCCCAATATCAAACAAAGTGACAATAACCAAAACAGTATGGTACGGACATATAAACATATCAGAGAAATGGAATAAAATAGAGAGCCTAGAAACAAATCCTCATCATATGACCAATTAACATATGACAAAAGGAGTAAGGATATCCAATGTGGTAAAGACAATATCTTTAATAAAGATATTGAGAAAATAAAGTTGATAAAACTGTCCAGATATATGAAAAAAGAAATTGGACCACTTTCTTACATCACCTACAAAAATAAATTAAAAATGGATTAAAAACTGAAGGCCTGAAACCATAATACTCTTAGAAGAAAATATAGATAGTAAACTCTTTGACATCACTTTTAACAGTATCTTTTTGGGTATGTCTCCTCAGGCAAGAGGAAAAAAAAACCCAAAAAATAAACAATGGGGCTATCTCAAAGAGTTTTTGCCCAGCAAAGGAAATTATCAACAAAACATAAATACAATCTATTGAGTAGGAGAATATATTTGCAAATGATACATCTGGTAAGAGGTTAAAATCCAAAATATAAAAGGAACTCATACGCTTAACACCAAAAATACAAACAATCCAATTGAATAATGGGCAGAGGACCTGAATAGGCATTTCTCCAAAGAGGACATACAGATGGCCAACAGACAAATGAAAAGATGCTCAAGTCACTAATCATCAGGGAAATGCTAATTAAAACCACAGTGAGATGTCACCTCAGACTTGCAAGAATGGCTACATCAATAAGTCAACAAATAACAAGTGCTGGTGATAATGTGGAGAAAAGTGAACCCTCATGCACTGTTGGTATGATTCTAAATAGTACAACCACTATGGAAAACTGTATGGTAGTTCCTCAAAAACTAAAAATAAAGCTTCCATATGATCCAGCAATTTAACTTCTGGATGTGTCTCTAACACACATAAATACTAATCCTCCCCCCAAGGATATTTCTTTATTGAATTTTAGAGAGAGAGGAAGAGAGAGGGAAAGACAGAGAGAAATATCGACGTGAGAGACACACATCAATAGGTTGCCTCCTGCACGAGCCCCAACCAGGGAGGAGCCTGCAACCGAGCTACATGCCTTTGCCCAGAATTGAACCCGGGACCCTTTGGTCCACAGGCTGATGCCAGGGCTTACAGTATGTGTGTGTGTGTGTGTGTGTGTGTGTGTGTGTGTGTGTGTGTATAGTAAATATTAAGTGCAAGTCCTGGCATAAGTGCATCCAGTGTGTTGCTCAGAGACATAGCCCAAGAGGTCTGTCTGCAGCTCTCCGCTTCCAAACCATCCCTATTCCCTTGCCCACTCTTCCTTCTAAACCGAACTCTGTGGGTTTGGGACTCAGTTTCCTCATCTATAAGCTGGATGGCCAGTATTTATTGTCAGAGGACTAGTGAGACACGCCTGGAACAGCAGGTGGCACATGACTAGGAGCTTTGCAAAGTTACTGCTGCCATCATTGCCTCAATCCCGCTTCATGTGGCCTCCCTTCCCTCAGGGCTTAGAACAGACGCCATTGCTTCCTCACGCCCGGAGCGTGGGAGATATGCCCTTATTCTTGAAGCGTAAGGGGGAATACTGAATGGTGTGAGGTAGAGAATTTTAAAAGCTTGTGAATTTTCATACTAAAGTGATATCATACTAATGTGGTAAGAAAACAGAAAAAAAGTGATGACGACGAAGAAGAAGAAGAAGAAGAAGCAGAAGAAGAAGAAGAAGAAGAAGAAGAAGAAGAAGAAGAAGAAGAAGAAGAAGAAGGAGGAGGAGGAGGAGGAGGGAGAGGAGGGGGAGGAGGAGGAGGGGGGGGGGGAGGGGGAGGAGAAGGAGAAGAAACTGAACAAATAATCAAAGAAATAAGCATAAATTAAGAAGAAGATGTTCGTGGGAGCCTTCTATATAATGACACAGGAATTGGAAACAAATGCACAGTGCATCTCTACACAGACTATTGGGTAGCCTTTCACGCTGTCTTTTAGCTTTTAGTGGCATGAAAAATGCTCATCATATGATGTTCAAGGTAAAAAGAAAATCGGGCTACAAATAGGTGTATGTCAAATGAGAACATAAGGGGAAAAGGCAGGAAGGAAACATGCTGAGTGAAAATACTGGTTTACATCCGAGACTCTGGCTTCTTCTGTTTCTTTGTACTTCTCTGGACTTGCTACTCTCAGTGGTAACTGATCATGCGCAGGACTGTGGGGCCAGCCTGCTGCCACTGCTGGGCTCTCCCCTCCTCGTCACGACTGTGGGGCCAGCCTGCTGCCACTGCTGGGCTCTCCCCTCCTCGTCGCCTCCCTCTGCGTCTCTATTACCCGCTGACCAAACGGAGACAGTATGAAACCTAATGCTAGGAGTTCCGTCAGGATGAAGTCAGTGAGCATGTGTTAAGTGCCCAGAGCAGTGCCTTACACAAAATAAGTGCTTTGCAAGTGTTAGCTGCTGTTATTTTCATTGTTACTGCTCATACCATGCGAGGAAAAAGCCACACATCTAGAGTAATTCATGTTTAAACATGTTCAGGTGTGATTTTTTAAAAAAATACACTTTTATTCTGAATTAATTCTAGATTTACTGAACAATGAGGTTAACATCGTTACATTACAAGGAACTAAACCCCAGATTTTATTTAAAATTTACCTATTTTTCCACTTATATACTTTTTCTGTTCCAGGAAAATGAGATTTTTTTTTTTAAGTCTAATGTGGTTTTTGACTAATGTGATGTTTTTGCTTTACTTTTTAGAAGTTTATAAAACAAAAATGCACTGTTTAAAGGACACAAGAAAGAGAACAGAGCCAGTACCTTCGATTCTCATCTTGTGTCCTTTTTATCACAGCTGCCAGGCCCGAGTTAATCACCACCCTGACTTTTATGGCAAGCATACCCCTGCTACCATCCAGCTATGAATTCCCCAACATAGCAATTTTGCCTGTTTTTTGAACTTTATATACAAGGACTAATACCTGGTATTCTTTTATTCAACATCCTTTTATTATGTGTTATGCATGCCTGTGGCTCATTTGTTTTCCTTGCTATCTGTGTTCCTTGTCATTTCCTCCTGCTCCTACAACTCCTGAGCAAACAGACCTGCCTCCATGCCCATGGGATGGCAATGTGACAACAGACAATCAGATTGAAATGCTTTTAGAAAAGTATTTCATAAACCCAGATCCTCAGGGGTTTAAACAGGGGTTTAAAGCTTAAACAACAGATGTATTACAGCACATGTGTCAAACACAAGGCCCGCGGGCCAAATCCGTCCCGCCAGGCCTTGCAATGTGGCCCGCACCGCGCTGTCATCACTGCACTCCGCTGCGTTTCCATCACAATGACAGTTTATGACTGTTCAGTAAACCATTCGGCCCGCGATTTAGGCTGGATTTTAGATTTTGGCCCCTTCTCTGATTGAGTTCGACACCCCTATATTACAGGATTTCTCCACCTCCACCTACTGACATTTTAGTCCAGATAATTACTTGTTGTGGGAGCATCCTGTGCATTGTGAATCATTTAGCAGCATGCTTGGTCTCTACCCACTAGATGCCAGTAGCACCCATTTAATTCCCAGATATAAAATGTCTCCAGACATTGGAAAATATCCCCTGGGGGCAAAGTCACCAATGTAGAAGGAATAGTAAGGAGCCCATCTAAATGACCCTCCCCATATGAAAATACTCTAGAGGGGAAATTCAGAGGCAGAAAGGAACCCAGAGAGTGAGATGCTGGAATGATGTGCCTGAGAGACAGGCTCTGCAGGTGGCCCCAACCTGTAGCCAAACCCTGGGGTTCAGGGTCAGATAACTGAGCTCCACGTTTTTTAGGGACTCCAGGCAGAAAAGAACCATGTTCCCCATGCCCAGGGAAAGCCCAAGGTACACGTTCTTCTAATACCCTCAAGGCCAAAAGACCTACCCTATATTTAGGAGACCGGTCCAAGACAATCCTAACAGAGTTTCCTGTAGCCCAGAGGAAGCTGGGAGCTATTTGGGTGTTTTGTCAGCACCCAAGAGCTATAGCAACTCAACACGGAGCTATAGGTCTGAGGAGGCCAGCAGCAGGGCCAGGGAGGACGGAGCAGTGATCTACATGTATCAGTGGCTGAAAATTAGATGAAAACAAGAATGATGATGGTATCCAGGACTCTCCTCTATGGATGATTTGATTCTGGACAAGCCCCTTAAGAAATCAGACACAAGTCCAGAAAAAGTAGGACAGATCCAAATTGACTGATAATTATCCAAATTGACTGATAATTATGATTCCACAGCTTGGCAGAATAGAAGCTAAAGAAAAAAAAACAAACATTGTATAAAAATAAAATAAATTCAGGACAATTAGACAAAATAAATATAATAAAAAAGGCATCCAGGTTGGTAAAAAAGTAGAACCATTTGTATTCATTTGCAGATGACATTCTTTTTAGACAGAAAATTCTGAAGAACACACACACTAAAAAATAATAGAATTAAACAAATAGAATAAGTTTTCAGAATACTAAACCAACATACAAAAATCTATTGTATTTATAAACACCAGTAATGAACAATCCAAACAGTTCAATTTATAACAGCATCAAAAATAATTGCATATTTAATTTAACAAAAATATAAGACATATGCTGTTGAAATAAATAAAATATCGTTGAAATAAATAAAAAAATACCTAAGAAATAGAAAGACATCCCATGTTCATAGATGGGAAGATTTAATATTATTAACATGACAATACTCAAATTGTTTTACAGATTCAACACTATTATTATCTTATCAACACCCAGCTGCTTTTTTTGCAGATATTGAAAAGTTGATCTTAAAATTTATAGAGAAATGCAAAAAAACAACCAAAAACCAAAAATAACCAAAACAACCCTGAAAAGAATAAAGTAAAAGAACTCACACTTCCTCTCTGAAACTTTAGTAATTATGACAGTATGATAGTGGCAAAAGGATAGACATATATATCAATAGAATAGGATTGAAAGTCCAGAAATAAGCTATTACATTTATGGCCAATTGAGTTTTGACAAGTGCGCTACGAAAATTCAATGAGGAACGAATACTTTTTCCAACAAATAAGGCTTGGGCAACCAAATATCCATGTGCAAAAGTTGGACCCATGCCTAATATCACATATAAAAACTAAGTCTAAATGGATAGAAGACCTCACTATAACTAGAAAACTCTGAAAAAATATAGGTGCTAATCTTTGTGACTTCAAACTAGGCCATGGTTTTGTTTTTAGTTATTACATAACAAATATGAGCAATTTTTTTAAAAAGTTAAATAAAACTTTATCAAAAATTAAAAGTCTTTGTGCTGTAATGTAAAGGACAGTACCAAAAAAGTGAAAAGACAATGCATAGAAGGGGAGAAAATATTTGCAAGTCATACAGCAGACAAGGAACTTATATCAAAAGTATATAACCCATGGACACAGACAGTCGTGTGGGAAGGCCTGAGGCAGGGAGGGGCTGGATAGAGGGGGCCAGGAGGAGAAATGAGAGACATCTATAATACTATCAACAATAAATTTTATAAAAAAAAATATAAAGAACTCTTAAAACTCAAAAGTAAAAGGCAAATAACCCAATTTTTAAAAATAGGCGAAGGATTTGAATAATTGCACTCCTAGATATATACTCAAGAGAATTGAAAACATATGTCTACTCAAAAGCTTGTACACAAATGCTCATTGCAGCATTATTCTAAATATCAAGAGTGCAAACAATCCAAATGTTCATGAATTAATGATTGTTAAGCAACTGTGTTAGATCTATACAATGGAATATTATCTATAATAAAAAAAACATAATATGCTAATTAGATAGTATGTCCTTCCAGGTGTCCTTCCAGATGACCTCCCAGGGAAGCCGGGGTCCCGGGTGCCTGCCAGCGGCCAGAGGGAAGCCCAGATCCTGGGTGCCAGCAGCCAGGGGAAGGAAGGCCTACTCTTGCACGAATTTCATGCATTGTGCCTCTAGTTCAGCAGTAAAAAGAAATGAAGTACTGACTTATGCTACAATATGGAGAAAGCTGGAAAACACAAAAGGCCACATGTATGTTTTCACTTACATAAATTGTGCACAATAAGCAAGACCACGGAGCCAGAAAGTAGATTAATTGCTGCCAGGTGCTGAGGGTAGAGGGAATGGACTGATGGTCAATGCTATGGGATTTCCCTTTGGGGTGATGAAATGTTCAGTAATTGGGTAGCGGTAATGGTTACCGCTATCTAAATAGGTATGCTAATTCAGTGGATAATTGTGAATATACTAAAAACCTCTGAATTGTATCAAATAAGTTAACTAATTAAATGTTAAATATCTTGTAGACTGAGTTTGTAGCTTGAATACTATACTAACTCCGACCAGATTCCATATCTGTCTATTGTGGTGCACCCTCTATTTAAACTTTTAAACTTGCTCCCTCTTCCTGACAAAAAGCGACTCATCTCACTGCTGATAATTCCTAACTCTGTATCCCCATCCCTGACCTTGGGGTCCTTAACTGTCCACAAGGACATTCACAGTTAGCGATGGTACCATCACAGTTAGCGATGGTAACTGCACATGTAGTTCATGCTTCATGAAACCAAGCCATGAACGCGGCTCCCTTTACCTCTTCCTGTCTGTCACCTATAACAGCCTATATTGTAGAACATTCGATAGCATGTTTTCCTACATGGTCTCATTCCATGCCCAAAAGACCCTTGTGAGGCAGCTGTTGTTGCTGTTTCCATTTTACACATGGGGACACTGAGGCTCAAAGAGGTGCAGGATGGGGCAGGTCCAGGACTCAAACCCAGGCCTAAAAGGGCCCAGTCTGACCACTGTATTCTCATTCCCCATCTGAACCCCCTGAGGGAAAGTGGGCTCCTCTTTCCTTCCTTCCTTCCTTCCTTCCTTCCTTCCTTCCTTCCTTCCTTCCTTCCTTCCTTCCTTCCTCCTTTCCTTTCTTTCTTTCCCCCCTTCCTCTCTCCCTCCCTCCCTCTCTCTCTTCCTCCCTCCCTCCCTCCTTTCTTTCTTCCTCCCTCCCTTCCTCTCTCCCTCCCTCTCTCCCTTCTTTCACAGGTTGCTGGGCTCACCCCAGCGTTTCTGGGATGCAGCCTGAGGATCTGACTTCTACACCCTCCCCTGGCCCTGCATTCCCAGCTCCGGCCCATCCCACACACCACTGTCTACTGCTTGGAGATCTAGTCTTTCTCCCCAGCTGGAGGAGGCTCATTCCTCCTTGCATTCTCTCTGCCTCACCCATTACCCCCCACAGGTCTAGCAGGTAAGGCTCCTCACAGTCTGGTCTGAACCTTGGTCCTGAGTTCAAATCCCTGCCAGTCAGTAACTAACATTGTGACCTTAGGCAAGTCATTCCCTTTCCAAGGTCAGTGTTACCTCTGATAAGGAGATGATGAGAATGCCTGTTCTGTGGGGCTCCTAGAGGACTAAATGAGAATAATTTTGAAGGGCTTAGTACCGCCACATGGACAGTAAGGGTTCAATAACCACTTTCTGTGATTATTTCCCACTCTGCTCCTTGACTGTGGCAAGCACGTTTCCCTCTAGACCTGTGTGCATGGCTTTCCCTGGGCCTCGAAGGTCCGCTTGCTTTCAGCCAAGCTCTTTCTATCTTCTCCCAATTTGCCTCAAGTCTACGTCTGTCCAGGTCTTAGCTATCTTTATCCCTCATTTGTCCAGAATCTTACAGCCTTAGACATCATTTTCACTATAATCTTAGTTAATTCACATGTTTTCAACCAAATGGTAAGGTCCTGGGTATAGGAAGTTCATGCAATGCTTTCACATGAATGTTTATAGTCCCAGCCCAAATCTCAAGAAGTATTTTCTGACTGAAAAATGTGTCCTTACGGGACTCAACAGAGAGTTAAGGTATTTGGTTGTGCGCCCTGTAAAGAAGTAACAAGTAACATGAGAACGGCGCTTTTTAAACGTCTCGGCTTCAGGGTTTGATTTGGCTGCGTTGACGCTGGCTCTGTTTCCCGCAGGGCTCGAGGTGTTTTTTCTCGCACGTGAGCTTCTTGGCTGGCGTGCCGCGGGGTTGCCACTCCGCAGCGGAACCGGTGACGGTGCCACTCACAATAAGTGAGCTCCACGTGGGGGGAAGTCGAGAGCCAAGTCTTGGAACTTTGATTTTCTTACCTCCCACATTTAAAGGAGTAACTCTGCCCCAGTGAGACTAGAGATGGAGATGTAAACTTAATTTACAGAAAAAAAAAATTGAAAGAAAGAAAAGGCAGAAACAAGGTGGAATAAGTGATTTCCAGCATCTTCTGGGTTCCTAGAATAATATTGAAATGGACGTTTTCCTGAGGGAGCCATTATAAGTTATTGTGTTTGGCCATTGGTCTTTTCCATCTCAAATCATTTAATGTTTGCTTGTTCCTGCAGAAACATTTTTGGATTCCATTTTTTCCCTCCACCCTCATGAATATAGTCAAACCAGCTGCCATCCCTGTGGGACAGGTTCTCAGTCTGTCACCACACCCAGATGTCTCCGCTGTCCCTTTGTGGTTGCTGATCACAGGTTCTCGTCATTTCGTAGATGAATGGGAACCGTGCTCTAAAGCTGAGCGTTTAGGAGTTCCCAGGATCTTTCCCTTTAGCAATCCTTTATGTGAGTACGTGCTATGGGTAAGGTTTTAAATTTATTATTTGGTTTAGTCTTCAAGGCACTTCACAATGTCCTCTTCATTTGGTAGAGGACAGAAAGGGACCTAAGAAGCCGAAAAGAATAAGATGGTTCAACCAGTAGTGAGGGGCGTCTGGCCATCGGGGGTGGGCACTGACCCCTGGGATACAGAATTCAGGATTAGTTGGTCAGATGAATTCCGCCTCTTCCAGGCAGCGGCCCCTCTCAGAGAGGAGCCCCTTGGGGAGTGGACGTGCACAGCCCACTGTTTCTCTTCCCGGCTCAGGGTGATGCCGCGGCCAGTGCGGCAAGGTGTTACATCACATGGCTTCACGTCTTCTCTTGCCCCTGAGCCCCTTTCCCTCGCCTTCCCTGTGGCTTGCTCTTCCCAAATGCAATAGCAAAACGTCAATCCTTGCCTCAGGCTCTGCTTTTCTTGAGGACCTGGGCTGAGACAGTTATGCTCTATTCCCAGTTTAGAACACCAAAAAACACCTACTCAGCCATCTTCTTTTGTGAAACAAGGAAATAAAGGATTATTTATCTTAAAGTTAAGAATGTTAGCAAATATTTTTATTTAAAATTGTGATAAATCCTTCAGGATTTTCTGAAATTGCCCGAGTGTGTGTAGCACACAATTAAATGGCTCATGGGGAAAAAAAAAAAAAAAAAAAAAAAAAAGTCCCAGGAACATCATTATCTGCTCCTTGGAACAGACTTTGGGGGGTCAGTAGATCTGAGGGGCTTATCACTTGGCTTCGGTTATCTTTTAAGCCCCGGGGAGGTTGGGCCTGGGAAGCAGAACTTGAACATCCCTTGAACCCCTTTATCTCTTCTGTTCCCTTTGTCCCCAGCTGCAGGTCTAAGGGCGAATATGCAAACACTTAGGGTTCAGATGGTAAATTTCCATCCAAATATGAAGCGGATAGTCATTAATTAAAGGCCTGCAGGACAGCAGCAGCTCTCAGAGGAGGACAGAGGCCTCCATGCCACCCATGCCTGTGAGCCTGGGGAGGCAGGGAGGTTTTGCTGAGGCTGGAGGCTGTCTTATATCGGGGCATTTTTCAATTTTATTTTACTTTCTACTTGCAACTCTCCATAAAAAAATATAATTTCTTTTTGTTAATCCTCACCCAAGGACACTTTTCCATCGACTTTTGGAGAGAATGGAAGGGAGGGGGAAAGACAGAGAGAGAGAAAGAAACACTGATGCGAGAGAGACACATTGATTGGTTGCCTTCCCCCAGCCCTCAAGGCCAGGGATAGAGCTGCAACCAAAGTACATGCCCTTGATCGGAATTGAACCTGGGACTCTTCAGTCTGCAGGCTGATGCTCTCTATCCATGAGCCATACTGGCTAGGGAAGAAATATATTTTCTAACACAACACAGTACCTACACCTACACCTATACCTACACCTACACCTATACCTATACCTATACCTATACCTATACCTATACCTATACCTATACCTACACCTACACCTACACCTATACCTATACCTATACCTATACCTATACGTATACCTATACCTATACCTACACCTACACCTATACCTATACCTATACCTATACCTATACCTATACCCATACCCATACCCATATCCATACCCATACACATACACATACACATCTATATTGTAAAAACCCAGTGGCCCTAATGCCATAACGACCAAAGACTGGTCACAGGAGTCTGCGTGTGTGGCAAGGAACGCTTGGGTGGACAGGGGCTTGACTCTGGGTCTGGAGATTTGGCGGGACTCGGGGGCGTCCCGCGGCATGGGGTCTGGGGTCCCGGGTCTGGGTCTCGTGTGATTTCCTGAGCTGAGTCACTAGTGTGTATATAACAGACCAAAAGTTTCCCAAATCAATACTCCCTCCTCTCCTTTGAATTACATGATACTTTCATTTGCTCTGTTGTATTTCTTTTTTTTTTTTTTTTTTAAATGTTGCTCAAATGGAGAACTGGTCAGTGGTTTCCAGGGGTCTGGGTGGGATTGGTAGGGGGGGAGAGGGTGACTATACAAGGGGTAACATCGACTTTTGTGGTGAGGGAGAGCTCTGTGGCCTGACGGTGATTGCAATCATACAAACCTACACACGTGACAGTAACACACGTGCACAACAAGGTGTGCATGTGAGCGTCGGTGAGATCTGAGCAAGGCCGCTCCTCTGCAGCAGTTCAATGCATGAGGCCAATGGCAATCTCCGGGTTGCAGTGAGGTGCCATGGTCATGAAGGAGGCTGCGTGGTGGGAGCTGCATGGCGGGGACATGGGACTGTGAAGTCCATTGCACCCAGGGCGGGCGCTGCTCGGCCAGGGCTGGTCCACAGCGGGTTTGTGTGACGGGGGCACCGCCGCGCACACCTCTATTTGCGCTGCCCGGGCCTCTGCGACCTCAAATCCGTGAGCTGCCAGCGGAGCTGGGTTTCTGAGGGTGCACTGAGCCCCCTCACCCCCATTAAAAAAAAAAAAAAAAAAAAAAAAAAAGACAACTAACTGCTCATCATCATTCCACCTCGGGGACATTAGGGCCCACGCTAAGAGTGCAGGTCCCTGGAGCTCACTGAGACGTCCTTTCCGCAGGTGGGATTCAGAAATTCGCATTTTAAACACCTGAGGCTCCCAGAGGTTTGTATGCTCACCAAGTTCTGGGGAGGCTCAGAGAAGTATGCTCAGAGGAATACTGGAGTCCCTGGGAGGACCATTCTCAGGAGCATGGAGTGAACTGTGAGCTTAAAGTTCCTCTGTGGTCAAAGCAGGATTTCTTTTAAACAAGAAGGAGCCTTTTGTGACAAAAACGTTGGTGACTCAGTTTCTCCAAGCGTGAGGACGAAAATCCCAGTAATCTCTCTAGTTTGTAGCACTTCTGTAGATAATGGCCGTTTGTTCTCAGATGGGAGTGATTTCGTTAGCGTAAGTGGATGCGTGTCTTGTAAACACAGGCGCATGTGTTTCATATTCCACCCGTATTTATTTGCACATTCTGTAAACACATGTATACACAGAGCCACATGGACATTTTTAGGGGAGCACATGGAACATGTTGCTCATGTAAATACCACAGTTGATGACTTGGGGGCTTTTCTCTCAGCTGGCAAATGGTTACCGCTCAGAGGCTCTTCGGTAACTCAATTTTACTACCTTCCCTGCGGTAAAAATGGACCCCACAGTGCCAGCCTCTGGAATTTTCTCAACCTCCTTCCTCCCAAGGGAAAGTCCTGACCTCTTGAGTTTCTAATTTATTGGAAAAGGAATACAACTTACATGTTAGTGATTTCTAATAAGTCGATACCATGGCCTTCCCAGATACCATCTCTGTACCCCCCACCCCCGGCCTTCATGAAGAGAGCACGCAGGCTGAGGAGGGGGCTCCTTTCTGCCACGCAGACCTCACAGCTCCCTTCTGTTAACACCAGGGTCTTGGTGTCAAGGAGTCGGGCTAGAAGGAACCTAGTCCCAGAGAGTGAGGCTTGCACAGAGCTGGGCGGGGCTGGATGGGAAAGGCAGCTACAGCGGGCACTCTTAGACTTTACAATAATGCCTCTCTTGCAAGGCTCCCAGATGCGACTGAAATAGACCCAATTGTTACCACTTGCATGAGGAACAGTCAGTTAGCCGCAAGGTAATGTCGGTGGGGCTAAACTGGAATGTCTTACTGGGATAAACGTAACGCAGAGAGAAAAGAATGTTAGGTAAATTGTACTCCCAAAAGTTCTCTAGATTTAAATGATACATTTTGGTCCAGAGTGTGTGTGACCCTTTTTTCTCCTCTCTTGAAATTTGTTAAATTTGTTAAGCTTTTTTTTTTTTTTTTTTTTTTTTTGTCTGACAGTGAAAGCAAAAATAATAGCTGTCTCCTGCTTGGAACTTACTCTGCCAGGCACAGGCTAAGCTGTTTACATCCATCCTTACAAAAGGCCTGTGGGGTTGGTATTCTCATCCTCACCTTAAAGATGAGGGAACAAACGCTCAGAAAGAGCCAATGGTTTGCTCAAAGTTAAACAGCTAATCAGTAGCCGAGCCAAGATCTGAACACAAGGCCCGCGTGCTTCCCAGAACCTCAGACTGGGACCTTCCTTGGAAATACGGTCATTGCAAGTGAGATTAGTGAAGAGGAGATCATGGCGGAGTAGGGTGCGCCCCTGCTCCACTGGGATTGGTGTCCTCCTGGGAGGAGAGGAAACTCAGAAGCACAGGGAATGCCAGGGGAGGATGGACGAAACAGAGATTGGGGTGAGAGCCTCCAGCAAGAATGTGCCCTATTGCCAAAACTGGTTTGGCTCAGTGGATAGAACATCAGTCTGCAGACTGAAAGGTCCCAGGTTCTATTCCGGTCAAGGGCATGTACCTTGGTTGCAGGCACATCTCCGGGGTGTGCAAGAGGCAGCTGATCAATGTTTCTCTCTCATCGACGTTTCTAACTCTCTATCTCTTTCTCTTCCTCTCTGTAAGAAATCAATAATGGTCTGTTGTTTTACAAAGTATCTGCGATCCAGAGCGGATCACTGTGGACCGTACACATTTAATCTTCTTTGCTTCCTCCCCACAGCCATTCCATCCACTCTGAGCTTTCCAAAATAATGACAGCTCTCTTATGTATTTTCTTCTCTTTCACTGTTCCCCTCAGCTGTACTCTTCATGAAAGATGCTATTAAAACAGTGAGGACAGCTATAAGCCTCAGCATTGTCTGCATTTTATCGTCGCCATCATCATTTCAACTCTTGGAAGAGGTCCAGTGAGATAGGCAGGCCTCGCTTTGATTTGGACCTTTGCACTAAAACCTGAGCAGCTGGCTATGAGCGGGGTTCCCCAGAAGATGGCAGTGTGGATCACAAAACCACACCATCCTCAGGGCCGCTAGGCCAGCAGCTTGTGGGGCCTGCGGGTACAAGGCAGGCATTGGGCTCCAGGCCTCCTGAAGGATCCAGGAAACAGGAGGCAGACCGCTAAGTAACCGGAGAGGCCTCTGAGGACATATTTTCCAACTTTGCAAGGTCACTTCTCTTGCTAAAGAGAGAAACAATGAACTGAACTCTGCGCCCTCCACTTTAAGAAACGTACAGTTCAGACACTGGAGATCTTTGTTATCAATATCGACATCTCCGTTGTCGTCTCTATATTCTGTCCCCTACTGATCGGAGGCTTTGAGGCGGGCCTCTCAGTCCCAGGATATAGACGGTGGCTAAAAGAAGCGAGGGCCGAGAAAGAATAAAGGGAGAGAGCTTGGAAGCAGCAAGGAAGCGGAATGCCGAACGAACCTCCTCTCTCAGTGCTCACCAGCGGTGTGACCGAGGCCGCCTTTAGCCTCTGAGCCAGCCTGTCTGCCTTGTTTTTATTTCTTTCACGAGCATCATGTCTGCTCTGCTGATTCTGCACTGTCATAGTTCAGCTCCAACGAGAAGACTATGAAAACTATGGGATGTTTGTATTATCTATTTTCATCCTCAGAATCGCCTGAAGGGCTATTGATCCTGGGCTGCCGACTCCCAGAGGTTCTGATTCAGGGAGCCGGGGGGAAGCCAGCTCCCGGGCTTCCCATCCTCCCTGTGCTCCCCGTGATGCCACTGCTGCTGTGCGAGGAGGACACTGAGGAGCACTGGCAGGCCAGGGTGGGGAAGACTGGGTTCCTCTGAGGCCTCCTACATTTCAAAGGATTTGTCAGGCTATTTTTCAATTCAAAATGAAGGCCATTCTTCACAAAATTAGGAAATGTTGTCCTCGTCTTTGTTGAACACACACACCCAGGGCCTAGATGTGGCCGAATGTGGGGCTCTCTTACAGGGCATGTCCTTCCCAGCAGGCATACAGTTTGCACGAGTGAGTGATCGCTGCCTTGTGGGGCCTGCTTTGCCTCTCACCAAGGCTGCCGCCAGGAGCTGGAGCTGCTGCATGCACAGCCAGGGCAGGAGGGAACTCTGGGAGGGCCGGGACCTGCTACAAGCTCGGGTCACTGCTGGCCTCCCAGTCCCTCACTCTGCTCTATTTTCGTGAGAAATGGCTCGCCTGTCCAAATGTCAAATGATGGACTTAGAAACAGAAGCATGGTGAGAATGAGACTTTTAATAACACTCTCTATGGCGGGCACCCTTTGTCCAGGATCGCACGTGGGGCAGCGAACATTGCTTATTTATTTAGACCCTCCTCCAGTTCCTCATTGGCTGAGGACTATTTGGTCACTGGTTTCCTAATAGGTTGCCCAGGTCTTGCTGTATCCCATTGGGTTATTTTAAAAAATGGTCTAGGGCCTTCTTTAGAAGTTGCCTTACTTCCCTTTGTCTAGCAGTGTTTCCCAAACTTTTGACATATGTGTATCCCTTCTATAATTTTTGTAACACTGAGTACTCCTCGTACTCATGAGAACATAGAATTAGGCGCAGCTAAGCACAGTGCAGTGCACATCCCCACCAAACTCTTCCCGTCCCCCTGGGGGTATGCGTACCACACTTTGGGAAACACTGGTAGGGGAATGAATCTTCCTAGGACATGAGCTATCAGCCACGAGTACAGCTCTCGTCCTCCCTCACCACTCCACATCCTGTGGGCTCTGGGAATCCAGCAGCAGCCTCCTGGCCACATGCTGCTGCTTTTCTATCCCAATAAGTCGGAGGCACATCTCTTACAACTTTCACCAGGGTACCCGACATCTTCGACTATAACTTCCCTTTAGGTTTATTTCTTGTTCACCCCCAACTATGCAGAACAGGGAGTTTGGGTCACTCGTAGACGCCCCAAGAACGGTGGCCGGCAGGTAGCGGGCACACACGCGCCCACAGAATGAACAGTCACATGCTGGCCTTCCCCGGCCCTCACTGTTCCACGAAGCAGCTTGGAGCCCACTTACCACCTCCCGAGTGACTGGAAGGACGGCCACGTTGTGTTTGGCAAGACGCATGCTGTCTGTAATGAACGGGAAAACCCAGGTGTTTGCGGAGGAGCCCCCAAATGTCAGAGAACATGGAATTATAGAACCAAAGAAATGAGCACCGAAGAAACTGAGAGAGTCTAACTCCCAATACTTTGCAGATGTGAATGGGAAGGCCCCTCCCCCACAGCTGGCAAAGGACAGGAGGGGGCCCAGGGCTTCTCCCCTGGGGGAGTCACACCTTGAGGCAGGACCCAGAGGCGCCCTGTTGGTAGGGGCAAAGGGACAGAATGCACATTAGACTGTGAGGGCTGGTGAGCGGGGTGTCTCCCGCCCGGGGCTCTCCTTTTGTTAATTCCCAATACCAGCGGTGTCTGTCCCACGTAGAGCAGGAGAGCTGTACGTAGATTTTAGTCCGCACCCTTTTAGTCCGCACTTCAGGCTCTGAAGTCCAGACTACGTAGCTACTCTTGCCAGTTTGACTTTCTGTTTTCTGACCCCATACGGTGTGATTTGGGTTTCGGAGTGAAAGGGATCATAGGTTTAGAAAAATTGGCTCAAGATGATGATTACAGTTCTGCTTTGAGGCCTTACTAGAGTAGGGAGACGTCAAAGGAAAGCTCAGAGGAACCAGAAGCTCAGAGATGCCGTCACCTGAAGAAAACGGATGCAGACACCCCAGTTACGCGCTCCAAAGCCCGGCGGGAGAAAAGGCAGCATCGCAGTGAACAGCCACTGAGCGAGGACCGTCTTGCAGGTGGGCAGCAGAGAGTCCACTAGGCTGAACCACACACAATGGTCACTTTTCTAAGTCAGAGTAGCTGCAATAGCATTTGGCTCAAACTAAAAATAATCCTTCCCATTTTATAGATAAGAATTCTGAGCCCTGGAGTGGATCCGTAACCAGCCGTCAGATTTTTGGCTAGAAAATGATGGAGAAGATTTTGAACCCAAATCTGGTGGCTCTGAAGCTCACTCTCTTTCCACGAAGGTGAACTTAGCAAAATCCATAAGCTACCACACTGCTCATATTGCACTGGCCAACATTTCTTTTAATATTAACTCAGAGTGCTTTACTCTTCCTTTATAGTCATAAATAATGCACCGTAGGAGAGCTGCAAGCACTATCTTGAAGGAGCCGTAAGTACTGACAGAACCACAAATGGCTGTTTTCAGGTTATGAAATTTTAATAACATGTTTTCTTGAATATGGCATCTATCCTTTCAAAGAGAATGTTTCAAGAACTCATGATGTGATTATAAAACAATAAGACTCTTTGCAGAGCGATGAGCAAAAGCTGGTCCCTCTTTATGGCGACACTTAGAATCCCTCATCATTTTTAAAAATCCTAAGCACATAACAATACCTTCTCAAGCAAGAGTAGATAAAGCACAAAGTAGGTATAAGTGAGGAACTAAACAAAACACGATCAAAATTAACCTGGCCTATACTAATGACATTCCCAGTTACATCATAGAGAGACGATAGTCTTGGTGATTTCTAAACGGCTGTGAAAGGGTGATTTTTACATACAACCAAGCTGAATCCTTTAGTGTTCTGGCATCGTTATTGAAAATGTTCCCATGGTGCGGGTTGTGTAACCCCAATGCACACACTTGTGTGGCACCTCCTGGAAGCTTTAAGATGAAACAAACGAGTGATGCGGCAAGACCAGCCTTTCTGTGTTATTTTATCAGACACCCCAATAGTGCTGCTTATAGTGGGTAAACACTGTGCTAAACACTGGGATGAAAATAAAGCAATAGTTACACATTTTTTTTCTGGTTGCTCTCCTTGTATGTCTTACAACGAAATTCCCGTGATCTGTCACTGATTGGTAGCTGGTGCATGAACAGAATCAAATCAGCTCTGGTGTTAATGAGATTTTGTCTCTGCAGCATTAAGAGTGGTAGCAACATGAGTATGTCAGTGTAGATTTTCCTCAGCTACACACAATCAGTAGAAAATACTGTTGCAGAGAGCCATTGTCCAACAATAGGCTCTTTCCAATGGGGACAAGTTGTGACAAGGCAAGATGTACGCATATGACAGGCTGTGTCAGAGGTTTGGATTGATAAAGAATGGGGCAAACTGGTTGTGGATAGACCTCCTTATGCCCAATTTAATTTAAAGCTCTTGGTCAGAAACGAGTACATACGATGTGTCATGGTATCTGTGATATCTGCTGTCAACTTGGTTAAGATGGGAGCTTGTTTGCAGCATCTCCTCCCTGTGTGGGTTCCAGTTAGATTTGTCCAAAAGAGGAATTTGAAAGAGGAAGTGAAGGAACAGCCATAACTTGTGGAGGGTCATTGGTTAGATACAGTGACCAGCCTTCCTAGGGTGCTGGCGGCCGCAGGTTGCTCTGTGTCTACTGTGCTCCATGTTTCCCTCTTCTTCCTGACTCCGGGCCCCTCAGCAGGTGCCAGCTGTGGAGGCGCGAAGACCATCAGCCGCTTCTTGGCAGTCTCACCTCGAGGGACTGGATGTGCGTGGTCTGACTCTTCTGATCCCCCACCCTCCCTTCAAGCCTCCACTTCCCCAGCACCTCCCGCCGTTGTGGAAAGTCTACTTCCTGTAACAGATCCACATCTCATACCTCCCCTGGCTCTGCCTTCCCCATCACACCCTGATGGAAGTGATAACCACTGAATTTGGAATAGCTTTGTTGTTTTGACAGTTAATACAGACCCATAATTTTTAAAATTAAGCAGTACAGAAAAGTGCAAAGAAAAAAAAGCAAAGAAGTCATCCCAAATCCCACTTACTCGGTCTCCCTAAGCAGAACTAGATTTAGCATTCATTTTGCACAATCTACCTTCATGGTTCAAGGCACACTAGCCATTCACAGAAAGGAGGCGAAAGCAGTTGTAATGTATCTGAGTAAATAATTAAATTTCCTGCACCCACCACCCTGGATTTTATTTGTGGATTTTTGGGGAGGTTAAAAAAAAATAGGTGTGTTTATTTCTCATTCCACAAACCAATATAAACATATACGTTAACAAAAATTTTTAAATGGCATTTTCCCTCATTTTAGTTTGGACCCATATAAATTATTTTTGCTTCAATTATAACCAGAACTACAAACACCTCCTCCCCTCCTCAACCCAAGGAAGCAGCGAGAAGAGTAACCGTGGCTAAATTTCTAACTGGAGTGTCTTCGCATTTTTTCCCAGAAGAGCAATCTCTTGAGAAGCGAGTCAGGATGCTTTGGCTAAGATGTCATAGCAACAGCTTAAACTAAAGAAAGGCTTGCGGAAATAGAGCTTCCCAAACTGTCTAAACCCAGATTCATGCTCCATTCATGCTTTAAACCACAGAGGACCCAAACATGGCATGAGAAATTGAAGTCAACCCTTAAGTTCCCCTTCTGAAAACAGGTAGACAGTGAAAAGTTTTAACCCTCTGCCCTTGGTCTTAGTTAGATCCCAAGATCTTGCAACTACAAAACCTCCAGTTTGCAGCACAGGATGGAACAGCAGAGGTGAGCGGAGCTGTGCCTGCTGGACAAGCAGCCAGGCCACTCACTGCTCAGGGGCACCTCCTGCCAGCCAGCCTCCCAGAACACGGATTCCAGGCTGTGCCCAGGCAAAAGCATCAAGTTACTGCATCCCTTGAACTTCTCAAATAGCTGAAAATTCAATATGAAATCTGCAAAAGCCAAGCGTAATCTAGTAACGTACTTGACTGTTAGTCCAAAGATCTATTTCAACTCCAGCTCTGACACTCAGATGTTTCTTGGGTAAGGGACCTGTGTAGAATGCAGATTTTTAAAAAACATGTCTGAGAGACGTTTTGTGAATGATGTAGTGCCATGTGACTGCAGTGTATCATGGCAATGACAAGACTGGTCTGATAAGTGACTGTTTACTCCAAAGAATGTCCCAACATCTCTACAAGGTCTCAGAGCCCTGTATTCCCCGTGGTGCCCTTGCCTCTGAACCCCAGTTCCATATCATCTCAGGTTCCAGGCTCGCTGTCCCTGATCCCTAGTGCCTCAGCCCCGATGTGAAACTTGGGCCCTTTCCTCATTCCCCCCCAAAACTTCACATAAGGACTGTACCTATGGTAGGTTTTTTAGGAGACTGGCTGGGTTCACACAGTGGAATCTCCAAATACCATAAACCTGAGCCTGAGACTCAGTTGCTCCATAAAAGCCTGTGGCCACTCAACCCATTCCATCACCCCGAGAGACAGTCTGCTCATTGCTCCTCAAAAACCCACAGCCCGTCGGAGCCATCCCTGCTGCACCCCTATCTAACAGCAGGCTTCCCCTTGCGTATTTAAAAGCGCTGCCTGCACGCTGCCCAGCCAGGGGCCGTCACCAGAACTCTGCCTTTCTTCTTCACCACCAGTCCTTACAGGGGGAAGGGGATGAAATGGAAAATGTATTTCTCCCAGAGTAAAAATTGCATCACTATCACCGCTCCCCCTAGAAACAGCAGCAGCTAGAGTCCATTTGTGTTTACCAACACTTTTTTGAATTGCCCCTTCATTCAACAAGTGTCTGTCTCCTTCTCTGTGCCAGGTGTTACTCTAGAAGATGAGATGCAACCACAGCAGACAAAACGTGCCATTGTGAAGCTTATATTCAGGGAGAGGGGGGCGGTGAGGTTGGGGGTGGACAATAAACAAATGCACAGTTACAATGAGTGTATGTCAGGATGTGGCAAGTGGAGAAAGATCAAGCAGCAGAGGGAGGTTGTTTGCAACATTTTAAGTAGTCAGGGAAGGCCTCTTTGACCCTCACCCAAGGATATGTTTATCAAATTTAGAGGGAGGGGAAGGGTGAGAGAAAGAGAGAGAGAAACATTGACCAGTTGCCTCCTGTATGCACCCCAGTCAATGGGGATGGAATCCATAATCTAGGGAACTGCTCTGACCAGGAATCTAACCCATCACCTTTCAGTTTATGGGATAATGCTCCAACCAACTGAGCTACACCAGCCAGGGCAGGGAAGGTGTCTTTGAGAAAAAAACATTTAAGCAAAACATGCTTGGAGGGGGTCTAGACTATGGGGAGATGTTGCAGGCAGAGGAGACAGCCTGTGTAAGGGCTGCCACCACATCTGTATTCCTTCTGTATGAAAGATAAGCTTTCACCGAAACCGGTTTGCTCAGTGGTAGAGAGTCGGTCTGTGGGACTGAAAGGTCCCAGGTTCGATTCCGGTTAAGGGCATGTACCTCAGTTGCGGACACATTCCCGGTAGGGGGTGTGCAAGAGGCAGCTGGTCAATGTTTCTCTCTCATCGATGTTTCTAGCTCTCTATCTCTCTCCCTTTCTCTCTGTAAGAAACCAATAAAATATATTAAAAAAAAAAAAGAAAAGAAAGAAAGATAAGCTTTCACCTTTAGCTTAGGTCGGTGTTATTGCTCCTTTAGAAGCTCCTCAAATTTATCCTTACCTTCCTTTTGTATGACCTGTTGATTATATCTCCTAAATACATATTGAGTCTATCCCTCCGCCTCCATCTGACCTCCCATTGCACTTATTTGTGCGTTCATGAGTTCTCCCCTGGATTATAGACTCGGCTTCTTAACTGGAGTGTCCAGCCCTCCTCAGTTCCCATCAGAGTTAATTTATAATTCAGATCTGAACACATCACTCTGGTGCATTAAATCACTCAACTCCCCACTCCCTCCAGCCCCCATAACCTCAGAATCAAATTCAATCTCGTTAGCCCAGCTCTCGCTGTTCCAGAACATGCCCACAGCATCCTATCTCAAGCACCTGCTACTCTTCACTTGAGGGATTTCTCTTAGTTGTGGGCAATGGGCCATAAGTGCCAGGAATTAATGCTCCTAGGGAGCAACCCTCAGCCAATGATGGATGGGAATCCAAGGACAAATTCTCCATATCCCTGGTCCCTGAGTGGGAAATAGGGAGAGAATCACTTGGAGGTATTTTGCATATTGTCTCCCAGATTCCCAGTGGAATTGACTCTAAGTGCCCACAGTCGTCATCTGCTCCATAATGAACATTATTTTGGATTCCTTCTTTTCTCTGTCTAACTTCTCCACTGCTTTACCAATGCTCCCTAGAATCATCATCCAAATAAACTCCTGGTACTCAAATCTTTGTGTTTGTGTTATTGTTGTAGGTAAAATTGTGTCTCCCCAAAAGATACGTTGAATTCCCAACCACCAGGTGCCCATCTATGTGACCTTGCTGGGAAAGAGGGTCCTTAGAGATGTAAGTAAGACATGGTCACACTTGGTAAGAGTGGGCCCTTCTCCAATGACTTGTTTTCTCCTGAAAAGAGGAGAGACACACCAGGAAACTGCCATATGATGACAGAGGCAGAGATTGGAATGATACGCCTTACAAGAAAAGGAGTTCCAAGGATTGCCAGCAATACCATAAGCTAAGAGCAAAGCTAGGACAGATTCTCCCCACAAGTCTTTAGAAAGAGCATGCCCCTGCCAACACCTTGCTTTTGGCCTTCTGGGTTCTACAACTGTGAGACAATAAATGTCAGTTGTTTAAGCCACCCAGTTTGTGGTGCTTTGCCACAGCAGCCCTGGGAACTGATGAGGCCATCAGTTGCTTTCATCACCACCTCTAGACTTAGAGACTTTTCTTTTGTCTCACAACTTTCTGAGTCAGGAATTTGAGCAGGGATCCTGTGGTGTTGACTAAGGTTACTCACTGCTATTCAACTGACAATTGGGCAAGCCCAGAGTGTCCAGGACAGTTCATTCTGAGTCTGGCTCTTTGGCAGGGATTTCAGGGATGGCTGGAAGGCTGGACTCAGAGGGCCTGCACATCGAAGTTTGAAGGTCATCAGAGTTCTTATGTGGTGGTTCAGAGATCCCAGACAGAAGGTGTTCCAAGACCCCCAGGCACAAGCTGAAAGGCTTCGTGCAACTTTGTCTCAGTTCCAGAATATCACTTTCATCACGTTCTATTGGTCAAGTAGATCACTGAGGTCAGTCTGTATTCAAGGGGTGAGGAATAAGCTTCAGGGGGAGAAGTAGCAAAGAGTTGTGGCCATGCTTAATCTACTTCACCTTATCTCCAGGTCAGCTTCTGGAGGAACCCAACCTAATACAACAGCCTACACAAGCCTCAGGGTCTGGCTCCTTATTATTTCCAGAAGCATCTCTTACCCTTACACTCACCTTTATTGTCTGCTGTACCAGGTTCCTCATTGGTTTCTAACATGTTTCATTTTGTTTCCATTCCTTTATTTATTTATTATAAGTGCGCGTGCACGCGCGCGCGCGCACACACACACACACACACACACACACACACACACAGTGCTACACAATAGATATTCATGCTCTTCTCTACTTAGATGCCCTTCCCCTGATCTTTGCTCACCTGACAGATGAACTCATCCTTCAAGACCTAGTCCTAGACTAAGCCTCATGTTCTCCATTCCAGCAGGGACACGTGCCTCTCAACTGCTCCTGTCTCAGCTGCTGGGTAAACACCTGTTTACTTATCAGTAAGTTCCTCAGGAGAGAGATGTCTTCTTTCCTCTCTGTCTATAGCCTCATGTCTGTTGACAGAAGAATGAATGATCTGTGGCCCTACAAACCCCAAGGCAAGAATCTAATCGATTCAGCAGATTGCTAGAGTTTTACATCTTGAGTAATTTTCTTAATGTCAACCAGGTGACTGTAGAATTTGGTCATCAAGCTGTCATGGGGAAGAGGGGCACAGGTGAGAAGATGATCAGATACAACCATTTTATTTAAAATGATAGGACAGTGTATGTGATGGATTATCTTTACACCCTCATTTAAGTCTCCTCGTTTCCTAATAGGCTTGGCTGATATCTTAATAAAGTTGATTGATTTCTTTCCTGCCCCCTGTCCAGTTCTTACAGTATAAAAGGAATCACAATTGCTGCCAGCAGGGGAGCTTTTGTCATAAGCCCTGTCACAGTTCTACTGAATACACACCGGAATAAAGCATAATGGCAATGCAAGGGTAGACAAAAAGTTTTCTGTGAAAGGACAGGTGGTAAATATTTTAGACTTTGTGGCCAAGAGGCAAAATCAAGAATATTTTGTATAGATGTTTATGTAACCACTTTAAATGTCACTAACAAAACAGTTCCAAAAACACACTTGAGCTGGCAGACAGGGGGCCAGATTTGGACATGGGCCATGGTTTGCCAACACAGGTTATAGTGGAATGAGAGCAAGATCTGAGGAGACCTAGGCTCAAGCCCTTGTCCACTTACTATCATGTGACCCTCAGCAGTCTCATATATTGCAGAAGGCCCTGGTGGAGGTTGTACAATAATGGAAGCTCCACTGCGCAATGGGTGGGGCAGAGTTAGGGATCCTGGCTAACTTCCTGTGTTCCAGAACCAAAGAAAGTTCCAGATGCCTGATCCTAGTGAAACAATAGAGGGAAGAAACATGGTTAGAGGATTGAACCTCCAGGAAACAGATTCTGAGCTTGAACCCACCTCAACTCCAGATTTATGGATGTGCAGTGCTGGGGTCATGGATAAAGTGACCTGTGAAGTGGACTTCAAGCCAATGAAAAATCAGTGTTCAACTGGAGGACCCAGACCGACACCTCATTCTGCATCAGTTACCAAACACAAGTGCCCTCTCAGGGCTCCAGGAAGTCAAGAATTAACTGGCACTTAAGCTCTATTTTCCAAGGATGCAGTAAGCACAAGGGCTTTCAACCGAGGTCCTGGGGGCATCTGGAAGTGTGCAAAGGTGTTTCTGGTGGGACCATTGACCTTTAGGGAAGGGCATTTGCCAGGGATGGCACACATTCTGCAATTAATGGAACAGACTTACAACATGGAAGTGCATGCTGACCAAATGCCACAATCAGCACCTCCACTGAGGTGATCTGGTGTCCCTGAGTTGTGGGAATCAGGAGGGAATGGACACCCTTGTAAACTGTAACTTTGATGAGTCTCACCTTCCTCATCTACTCAAAGATACTTGTGAGAATCAAGAGATAATGCGTATGAAAGTCTTTTGCAGAATGGCAAGTGTTATAAATACATGAATCATTGCTATTGTTACAAACATGTGCTCAGGTGGCTCCTAAACCTTATGCTCTTTTTAAAAAAAATGAATGAGATAAAACTTACAAGCAGAAAAATGCTCAAGTCTTAAAGTATAGCTCAGTGACTTTCCACATATGTGTGTCTACCTCTCAACCACCTACATCAGTGGTCGGCAAACGCATTAGTCTACGAGCCAAATATCAACAGTACAATGATTGAAATTTCTTCTGAGAGCCAAATTTTTTTAAACTTAAACTTTTTCTAACACCACTTCTTCAAAAATAGTCTCATTCAGGCTGTGGTATTTTGTGGAAGATCCACACTCAAGGGGCCAAAGAGCCGCATGTGGCTCTCGAGCCACAGTTTGCCATCCACGGACCTAAATTAAGATAAAAGATGGTCCCATCACTCCAGAAAGTTCTCACATTCTTTTTCCAATCAGTACCCCCCTCCCACAGGCAACCACTGTTCTGGACTCTCCATAGATTAGTCTCGTCTATTCTTGAACGTCATATAAATGGAATTACACAGTATATGCTCCTTTGTGTCTTCTTTTGAGATTTAGCCATTTTGTTGGTCATATCAGTAGCTCATCTCTTTTTATTGTAATGCCATAACATACATCTCTTTTAGGTCAAAAGGAGTTCTTTAAATCTCACACTTATAACAGAGACTCATTCCATCCCTAGCATGAGTTCTGAGCCTGGTCTTTTCACCAGCCTGTCTCCCATGCTTAGGGAATGACAGTCAATTAGCTTTCAGCTGCACTGGGAATAGGACCAGACTGTCAGCCCTAACAAGGACAAGGTCTCTGAGGAAAAACAGTTCCATTAGCTTAATATTTATTAACCTACTTATCTGTTCTTCAAATCAAAATCCTGCTTGTTTCATATTTAACTGTGTTATTTACACAGAAATAAGAAAGACAGACTACCTCTCTCAGCTTTGGAGAATGGCACTTTAAGGCAAAAAATACGCTCTGCAAGCAAGACACAGGAGAGGAATGGAAAACTCCACTGAGTGCTTTCCTGGCTCCTTGCCATTCTGTGAATATTTAACGATATATTTTTAAAGCCAACTGTTCTCACATTTAGGCCACATTTTATTTTGCTAATATGGTCTTTTCTTGTCTTCAGTCCAAAACAGATTGAGAATAGAAAAAGATATCATCTATGCAGTTTTATTTTACCAATAGTCTGTTCAATTTCCTCTAAGGGAAATAATTTACATAACTTTAAATATTAATGTTGGTGATTAAAAAAACACAAGGCAAATGCAACGTTTACAGCCCAAATCGAGTAAGAATTTCTGTGAAGGTGCAGGCCATTGCTTAATTGGCCAATTCATTGATCTGGTAATGCCCATTATGGAAGTGATTGCCGCATAAGGAAATGAATGAGCCCATAGGGAACAATGTCAACAGTCTATGGTTTAGGTTTATGTTTAGGCAAGTGTCTAACACATGTTCTGTAACTGTCAATGATGCCATGCCAAACTGCATCTGGACCCCCTTCAAATCTGAAAAAAATTGCAGGAAGAAATACCTTACACTAAGGAAGGAGTGCCCCCCCCCCCCCCACACACACACACAACTTGCTTCTTGTCACTGACACAACTGCACCTTAATCAGCATCCCCAGAATCAGCCCTTGTATTTCACAGTGCTCTGCCCCAGGGTTCACCCAGGCTGGTTCTCAGATTAAGCTAGAAGTTGATTGAGAAAGCGCTGTTGTCACACTGAGGATTAAGAGGAGAAGTAAATTCTGCAATGAATGCAGTTAGTAAGGAGGAGGCCCTGCCTCTTTTCCTCTTCTGCCTCCAGTTTATCCCGAATGCTGCCCGAAGGAAAACACTAGAATAAGCCCTTCAGCATATTTTATAAAGCTTAATTAAAAGGCAGACCCCAATTTAAAAATAATTAAATACAAAATCTTTTTTGGTAGAATCATAATAAATTTGTCTTATTTGTCCCAGCTAACTAAAAACAACCAGGTATTGTGGCTTATTAGCTATCTTCTTTGGTCCTACTCCTTTAGAATACAGTGAGTGAGAGGTTTAAATTATAAACACCACCCCTTTGCTAAATCTTTTAATTTTTTTCTTCATTTCCATTGGCAGCATTCATGGTCTTTATGAGGGCAGAGGGGTGAAAGAGAAGTTGCCTTTTTTATAGACAAATGTTTTTAACAAGTCCCAGAGTTACTGTGCATCTTACATGAGGAAGAGAGCAATGCAGTTGCTTTGGGAGTGGAAGCAAATGATTGGTGAGCCGTGCCCCCCTCCCACCCCCCTTCAACTGGCAAGTGGTTTACAGCATATGATTCAAATCTACAGATCACAACATATCAGAGACACTAGCAGAGCTGTGACTCTTCTAACTCCATAGATATTAAAGGTCTGAGTAGTTAGTTGCCTTGAGGACTTTCTGTCTAATCTACTTTTTAAAAAAACCACATGACTTGATTCTTGGGTATCATATCCTATATGATAAAAGCCCAGCAACCGAAATGGCGGAATGACCAGAATGACCATGGCTCCTTGCCCAAGCTGGCCTCACCCCAGAGTGGGCAGTTAGGGGAGATCAGGCAGGCAGGCCAGTGGTTAGGGGCAATGAGACAGGCAGGCAGAGGTGGTTAGGTGCAATCAGGCAGGCAGGCAACCAGACAGACAGGCAGGTGAGAAGTTAGGAGCCAGTGGTCCCAGATTGCAAGAGGGTGCAGGCCTGGCTGAGGGACTCCCCATGCATGAATTTTGTGCACTAGGCCTCTAGTGTCTATAGAAAAGGTAGAGTTGGATGGTTGATGCTCGTTTTCTTTATACTTAGAGTGCACTAAAGAAATATATCTGCTCATGAATATGCACATAATTGATTTAAGGTTTAAGTGACTTGTAAGAAAATTCTTGAATCATCTCTTCGTGTTCTAGGAATTTAATATTTCTCGCAAATACCAAACTCCTACTCAGATATACCAAATGGAGACTTGGCTGCTTCTAAAGCATCTATTTACTTGGATGACTAACACCCACACTCAGGAGAAAATGTGCCTTAGCTTAGCTGAGGTTCCAAATAGTTCTTTGCCTAACGATTATTCCTGAGGAATGTAAATGAAGACAATGTAGTTTTATAGTAAAGGGCAGATCCAAACCAGCTCAATATTATATATTTATGTTTCACAAAATTATATGGCTCACAGCAAAAAAGAGGGAAAAACCAATACAGAGAGCAAAGTGCTTATGCTTTCTGGGGCGAATAAGATGCCAAGATGGTGATGCTCCCAGATAGCATACCTTAATGCCTTTTTAAAAATTGATGTATGTATGTGACTTTCTTCTTCTAGTCTGAGTTCTCAAGATGGAGAGCAAATCTATAGTTTAACAACATTTTCTGCCAGCAGAAAAATTACAGTAACCAAGTGTACCTGAAGGCTCATAATTTTCCTGGCCAGCCATCTTCAGGCTTATTCCTTTCATTGCATTAAAAGTGGAGGCTAATTAAGGCAACCATGGCGAGAGCAGGCCAAATTGGATTTTCCTTATAGCTTTCCCTTCATCTCACAGAATGATGTCATGAAATGTGCAGGCCATGAAATGCTAAAGGCCGTCTGTTTCCACTGTACTCTGGGTCATGCTGGAATGCTAGGGAAATACACCCCAGAATGTCATAAAGCTTTAAGAGTTACAATAAAACCTATGTGGAGGCCAAGCAGAATGTGGGCCTTTCCTTCTCTTTGCAAACAGCCTCCGTGCAGCCAGAGAGATTATAGGTGGGAAGACGTGCAGGAAATGATGAGCAGCGTTCCAGAGCAGCCCTGCAGGCGTCTGGCCTGCGCCTCCTGAACAGCCCACTCAGAGGCTTTGCACAGAGCTGGGAACAGGAGCTGCCAGGCACACCTCCCCAGCAGACTAGGGGCAGCTCTTGAGTGACAGGGCTATGTTATATGGCTACTTGATACCTGCTTATACTTGAGCAAGCTCCAGTGGGCTTTTGTAATAGAGAAGTACTAGTCAAATCAGCTTACCTCATTTGTTTCCATGAGCCTTGTGATTTGAAAAGTTAAAAGTTAGGTTATAGCCAAAACCGGTTTGGCTCAGTGGATAGAGCATCAGCCTGTGGACTCAAGGGTCCCAGGTTTGATTCTGGTTAGGGGCATGTGCCTTGGTTTCGGGCACATCCCCAGTTGGGGGTGGGGAGGTGCGGGGGGCAGCTGATCGATGTTTCTCTCTCAATGTTTCTAACTCTCTATCCCTCTCCCTTCCTCTCTATAAAAAAATCAATAAAATGTATTTTTTTAAAAAAAGTTAGGTTATAATTCAGTTTGTATCATATAAATTGTTTTTGTCTTTTCCTCAAAAAACAAAAACAAAAACAAACAAACAAAAAAACACACCCACATTTTGTTCTCAAGTGAAAATTATTCAGCCAGACTCCTCTGTTTTTACTGCTTGTGTCTACTTGGACATTACCATTCATGCTGGTGATAATTTAAAAAATGACTATTTCAAACTACTCAGCACATATTCTAATACCTACTACATGTGAGGCATAATTCTAAGTGCTCAGAGATAGCCACAGACTGGAGAACTGTAAACCTACTTTTACAAAGGTAAGCTAAACATACATTAAAATGATTAACAACATAGCCTATGAAAAGGGCAAAGAAAATAGAACAGTTCAAACAATAACTGGAAATGGGAAGGGAAACAGAGTACAAGAGAGATAAGTATAGTTCAAGAAGATCAAGGAAGATGTTAAATTTAAGGACAGTGATCTTTAAATAAAAACAGCAGAGAGAAGGGACAAGTGGGAACTCTTATAAGACAGGTTTGACCAGAATAAAAAGGTTGTCTATATTCCACTTGTGGACTATTTCAAATGCTAAGAAATTTAAGCTCATTTGTATGGACAATTGGGAGAGATAGAAGGTTCTTAACAAGTAACACATTATTTGGGACTATTCTAGCATAAGCAACAGACAACCCAATTTGATCTGGCTTAATCAATAAAGTGGGTTTCTTAGCTTACACAATGCAAATGTCCTCAAATGATACTGGCCTCAGTGAGGCTGGACCTAGCATTCCCAACAAGGACCAAGGGACTGGTTCCTCTCTGATTTGGCTTCACCCTCAGATGCCATATTGTCCTTCCTCCCCATCCCGTCCTCCTCACAGGAAGCTCCAGGCTCTCCACTTGTGGTGGCAGCTCCAGACCTCAGATCTCCTCCCTCTCTTTCCAGAGGAACCATGAGCATCTTTTCAGTTAATACCTGTGGAAGAATAGGATGCTTGTATTTCTCAAGGTCTCAAATGCCCCTTGTCTTCCTTCCTTCCTTCCTTCCTTCCTTCCTTCCTTCCTTCCTTCCTCCTTTTTTCTTTCTTTTTAAAAGTGATTTGAGAGAGAGAGAGAGAGAGAGAGAGAGAGAGAGAGAGAGAGAGAGAGATTTGTTACTCCACTCATTTATGCATTCATGCATTCATTGGTTGATTCTTGCATGTGCCCTGATGGGGGATTGAACCCACAACTTTGGCTTATCTGGGAGCCAGTGGAGGAGATGAGTAGGTAAATGAGAAAAACTGTTCTGTTCAAGCCAACTAGAGTCTATCTGGAGCAGGAGGTGGGGGGTCAATCCCTCCCAAGCCACAGGCCTCAGAATGAGGAAGAAGAGATTTCCTGAAGGAATATGCAAGTACATAATAGGCAGGAGCAGTTCATCAAGCTATGGAATTAAAGAAGTGAGCTGACTGTCTTCTCCACCTCCCCCTGGCCTTGTGTGTACCCACCATGTCCCTTTTGTTTCAGAAAGTCTTAGAAAAGTATCATATTGTCCCAAATAGACCCAAGGATGGTTTCTCAAATAGAAACAATTCTTACATTTTTATTTGGAAACAAAGGGACTATCTTTATAGTGATAATTTTCAAAAATCATGTCCAAGTTGATTCTGTACACTGGCCAGCCAGGAGAAGGCAGTAGGCATTCAGAATTCATGAGAAAGTGTGCTGGGCTTTGGAGACTGCTTTTGTGTGTGTGTGTGTGTGTGTGTGTGTGTGTGTGTGTGTGTGTTCCTTTTTTAAACTGTTGTGCTCAACCCTTTGGCTCACACAAAAGCAAATTTTGACATTGACTTCTATGGGGAGAAGGAAGCCACATTTTCAAAAGAAGGCAGTGTGTGCGTGTGTGTGTGTGTGTGTGTGTGTGTGTGTGTGTTTGGTCTGGCTCCAGTCACTGCTGGCCAGAACCCATTGTGAACGAACTACAAAGCTATCTTTGCACAAATTAGGAGCACACCCACCAGGCCTTGCCGGCTGTTTGGCTTTCTTCAATAAAGTCACAACTGTCATTAGCCACCACAGTTCAATGCCACAGCAACACTGTGAGGGCTTAGTGTCTGTGCTGCTCGAAGTTTCTGAGCGTGAGAGGAGAGAAACAGGTGTTTACTGCCTGGCTTCCTACATCTGAGGCACGCACGCTCCCCACCCTCACCCCCCAGCCCTGGGCCAGCACCTTTGCAGATGAACGCAGTCCTGGAATGGTGTGAAAACAGGCAGCGCTGGGAGGGAAGCCTGGAGAGAGAAGGTTGGCTGGGGAGAGGCGGCGATTCAAAAGGAGACGATTTGACAGTGATTGGAGACATGTCCCTTATAAAGTGCATCGGAGCCTGACGAGATTCTCTAACCCCAAGAAGGGCTCCTTTGTAATTGGAAAGCTTTTAATTCACATGAGCAGGCCGGGCCACAACAGCTCTTGAGTAGGAAGGAAAATGCAAGCTCAAATCCGAAAGAAAAATAAAGCGCAGAGCAGAAGTCATCCACTCCCAGGCCACGTTTATTTGTCCTCACTCAACAGCAGGACCAAGGGCTTTGCTCTTATCCTCTCAAGCAGTGAGCTTTCTCCAAAGGAGAACCGTTGATTTACTGCTAAGACCAAATGCTTCGCTTAAAAAAAAGGGGGGGAGAATCTCTTGTTAACTACAACAGCGATAAATGACCCAGATACGATAATATCGCATGTCTGAAAAACGTAATACAGATGGCAAATGAAGAGAAAAGAAAAAATGCTAAATTGCTTAGTGCTGAAGGTATGGAGAGACAGAGTGGTAACAAGAGAAAGCTGGGAGGACCCAGTTGGGTATGCGAGGTGAAAGGATGTTTTCCTCCATAAACATAACGAATGTTTAGTGCAGTGCTAAGGCTCTTGGCATTTCAAGCTGATGGGTGTTATTTTCCCTACTGATGGCATCAAGGAAGTGACCTTGGAATTCTTCCTCTCTCTCTTCCCCTCAGTCCTTCTTCCAAAATATTTCTTTGCTTAGTAGTTTGAATTGATAGGGGAATTTTGGGCTGGAACACATGGTGTTCCCCTGGGTGGGAGGCCACCTGGTGATCAGGGGAAAGCGACGCCCCATCACACCCTTGCTGCTGCCATTGCCGGCAGTGCAAGACTCAGCCAGTCCTTGTTACCTGAGCCTGGGGTGGTTCTGGGAGGCTGGAGCTCTGAGGGGACTCAGGGACTCAGCTTCAGCAGGGCTGAGGGGACTGGGCACCACCATCTTGTGGCTGTGGGTGCCACCGTCTTTGGGACAGCATGAGGGTCAATTACCATATTCCCTTTTTATTAGATAGGATAACAAATAATATTCTTGAATCTCTAGTTTTTCTTTCAGCACTTTCCTCATTTTTAAGATGAGGATGGTGTTTAATTGGGGTTTGTCCTCTCTTTTCTCCCCCTTCTCCCTCTCCTCTTCCTCCCACCTCCTGTTGGTTATACCCTCACCATTTTATCACTAAGATTCTACCTAAACTTCAACCAAGTCTTTGTGCTCTGTCTAGTAAGGCTAGCTCTGAAAGTTGAAACCTGGCTCACAGACGCTATGTAACCACTCTGCTACTTTTCATCATGGCCAAAGGGATGTCTCCCTCTCCAATTCCACCCCATCACCAAGTGCCAGCTCACAGAGGCACCTCTCTGACCCAAAGGCAAAATCATCACAGAAGGCTTTAGGGACTCCTTCCCCCGCCTGAGAGGTTTAAGATAGAAACTCTTTGCACCTTGCTGCTTTAATTATTGTATTTGCATAAATTAGTACATTTCCTCTGTGAAACAGCTCTTTTTCGTTAGTTTGTTTGTTTGTTAATCTTTACCCAAGGATATTTTTTTCATTGATTTTTAGAGAGTAGCAAGGAGGGAGAGAGAGAGAGAGAAAGAGAGAGAGAGAGAGAGACAGGAACATTGATGAGACACATTGATTGGTTGCCTTCTGCACATGCCCTGGCTGATTGAGATGGAGTCTGGGACTGAGATATGTACCCTTGACCAGAATCCAACTAGAGACCCTTCAGTCTGCAGGCCAGTGCCCTAATCACTGAGCCACCAGGCTCTTTTTGATACAGAGGACAAAAGGCTGAACTCCAAATGCAACTACAGGCCATCCAATGCTTCATTTGGGTTGGTAATGGTATAAAAGTATAACCAACATTTAGCTGCAGGAATGATTTTCTAAGTATACAGAACTCAAACAGTAATGGAGATCTAAATGTGACTAGGATTAATACCAATAAATTTGTTTTTTGAAATATAAACTGGAAAATTTTCTGTAGCAACCAGGAGTTTCATTTGATAAAAAACAATCCTCATGTACTAGTTCTTAAAGCTTAAAATAAATGCAATAGCATAGGAGCACTAAACTTCTAACTTTTTTTAAAGTAGCTACTAAGATGACCAACTGTCTCAGCTTGCCAGGAACTGGCTCAGTTTTAGCACTGAACGTTCTACATCCCCGAAAACCCCTCAGTCCTGACATATCCATAACGATGGTGACTATGACTTGTGCTCATGGGAGCCAGATGCCACACTGAGTGATTTAGAGAGCCCTAGAAAGTATGAGTTATTACCCTCATCTTAGAGATGGAAAAACTACCACAGATTTTACTAACTTCCTGGCATAACCAATGGGTGGCTGAGCTAAGATTCAAACCTAGGTTATCTGACTCCATACTTGCTCCTATATTAAAACCAATTACATGACTTTTTGAAATAAGATTGTCAGATAAAATACAGTGCACTCAATCAAATTTAAATTTCAGATGAGCAACAAATAATTTTTTAATGTATGTTCCAATTGCCTGGGATATACTGATATAAAAAATTACTCATTGTTTATTTGAAATTCAAATTTAACTACACGGCTTATATTTTTATTTGCTAAATCTGATAGTCCCAATTTGGAGCAATTACCTTTTCCAATAAAAATAAATTTTTGTTGATGTTTTATATGACCCAACATATTATTGGCTGTGAGAGCTAGGGAAACTGAGGTTTCAAATTAAAGAAGGTCAAATAAATTTGATCAAAATGCATTCAAGTGTTGCTTTATTTGAAAAACCTGGTTGATCTAAATAGCCTCTTTCTGAGGTAGTCTAATAATTATGATATATTTGAGTATGAGAGTAAATTGAAAGAGAAACACCACATGACCTCACTCATTTATGGATAATAAAGAACATTATAAACTGATGAACCAAAAGATAGATATAGAGACAGTAAAGCAACAAGCAGACGGTCAAATTACAGCGGGGAGGGTAGGGAGATCTGGAGGAGATAATAGATGAGCGGAAGGACTTGTATACATGCATATAAGTACAACCAATGGACACAAAACTCTGGGGAGGGAGGGTATGTATGGAAGGGGGGGCAATGTTAAAATATGTACACAGATAATAATTTAATTTTAAAAAATGTAAAAAAAAAAAAGAAAGTAGGAGATATTATCCATTCATTTATTCAGTTGTCTACTATGTGTAGAATGCCTACTATGTTTCAGGTACTACTGTGTCTCTAGGTATTGGGTTACAGCCAAACAGAACAAAGTCCTAGCCCTCATAGAGCTTATTTTCTAGAGAGAAATGGGCACTATTAGTAAATAAACTAGCAAGCAATACAGCTTCTGCTAAGAGCTTTGAAAGAGAATTTAGCAGCATATGGGAACAAAATGAAAGGTGGTGTTATTTGAGATAGAAAGGCATTCAGTGAGGAATAAAATCCTGAATGGAGGGAGTAAAACCATGTGGTATCTGGGAGGAAAGGTGCTAGGCAGAGGGCATAGCAAATGCAAAGGCCCAGAGATAAGCATGTGCTGGGCTGTCCGAGGCTGGAGACGACTGAGTAGATGGTAGAGTGGGAGGTAGTGAGGCTAGAGAGAAAGGAGCAGGGCCTTGACTAGGGCCAACTGGCTTTGGTCAGAAAGTAAGATTTTGTTACAATTGTGAGTGGGATGATATATTATCAAAGGCTCATTCTAGGTACTGTGGAAACGATGCTGCTGCAGAAGTATAGGAGAGAGATGCTAGTGGTCTGAATTAAGACAGAGGCACTAGAGTAGGAGAGTGTTTCATTAGGACAATGGGGTCCAGGCAAATGTGGCAATATATATATATATATATTATTGATTTCTTAGACTCTAAAGTTTAGAGAGAGGAAGGGAGAGGGAAGAGGGAAAGAGAACTAGAAACATTTATGAGAGAGAAACATCAAACGGCTGCCTCCTGCATGCCTCCTCCTGGGGACGAGCCTGCAACCTAGACACGTGTCCTGACCAGGAAATGAACCGATGACCTCTTGGTGTATGGGATGACCTTTTGGTGTATGGGACAACACACAACCAACTGAGCCAGTGGCCTGGCAAATGTGACCTATAAAATCATCACATCTGATGCCAGTGAATCTCCTCACGTGAATCTCCAAGGTTAAGGAGCACCTCTACTTTAAAATAAAATTGTTTTTTCAGATCATTAGTTCGATGCTTCTCAATGTGGGTGCACTTTATACTCCTGGGAGCATAAAAAACACTGACGATTTGGTCCCCTCTGAGATTCTAGGAGTGGAAGCCTGGATGTCAGGATTTTAGCATTTTCCTTGGCTGATTCTGACGAGCAGCCACATTGAATATTTCTGATCTAGAGAAAAGTGGGAACACAAAGGAGAGACCTAGAAGACATTTCAGGCCATGAGGTAGGGGTCAGTAAATTGAGGTCCAAAAATTCATTGACAATGCTTTCTTTCAAAGCAAGTTCTAGTAAGAACACTCAAGAGTGAACATGTGGGGGTCTAAATATCTGGTTGTGCCATAGGTGGTTTGGCTCAGTGGATAGAGTGTTGGCCTGCAGACTAAAGGGTCCTGGGTTCGATTCCAATTAAGGGCATGTACCTTGGTTGCAGGCTCTTCCCTGGCCATACCCCCCTGGTCAGGTCTCCTGGTCAGAGCTTGTGAGGGAGGCAACAAATCAACATGTTTCTCTCACATCCATGTTTCTCTCTGTCTTCCCCCCTCTCTTCCACTCTCCCTAAAAAGCAATGGAAAAATATCCTTGGGTGAGGATTAATAATAAACAAATAAACAAACAAATGTCTCTGGTTGTAAGTGGTAGGTCAAGGGTCCTGCATGCCTGCATACTTTGGGGCTGCCAGGCTCTCTCCGTCTTCATGCTTCCCTCTCCCATGTGCACTCAGAAGCAGCACTGGTCAGCAGTAACCGTGCCCCCATGCTGTTTGCTAGTACCCAAAGTCTGCCATGGCCACAGCGGTGACTTAACTTGCAAGCATCATATCCTTTACCAATTTTTGCCCACGTCGACTCAGTTTTCAGCGACATCAAGGTCTTGGAGATTGCAGGATAAAATGGGAGGTGACCAGACAGCAGTTTTCTTTTGTTCCTTTCCAGGGGAGGCATATGGCAACCATTCTCTCATGCTCTCAGGAGCAGCCCTTAAATTCCCTTGCCATTGATGGGAAAACTCAAACAAAAATCAAAGTAATAATCAATGTCACTTAGCGAATTAGTGATGGAGACAGGAACAGAATCCAGACTTTCTTAGTTGGGGATCTCCTGCTTTTAAGTCTAACGGGCTCTTTTTATTTTAATCCAGCTGTGCTGAGTTAATAGAACTTTGACGAGATCCAGCCCTGTAGTTTGTAGAGTTAACATATTTGATATTTACCTCAGCTATTTGTTGTCTGTTTAATAAGTTTTGTTTGTCTTCCCAGATGCACACATTTGGCAGTGTGTAATCACATACAATTGTTTACACCATTTACCATTTGCTTTCAAGTCTTGCCAAGAAGGACTTGGTGTAAACTAGTTGTCTGCAGCAGCCACACTAAGTTAAGCCTTTAAAAGGGTCTAATCGGGCCTATATAAATAAACAAAATGATATAGAAATAACTCCATATAAATTTACTTCACTGCTGGCCAGCTGGTGAGTATGCAGCCTTCTCTCCTATTGAACAGAGAGGCTTACATCCTACTACCAGGGCCTTACAGTCCATGTAATGATTACAGAGAGCTATTTAAGTTTTAATTTAGAGCAGGATCCAAACTCCACACACACACACACACACACACACACACACACACACACACCAGCCTTTCTGTGGCAATGTATTTCACTCATGTGGTTGGTGAAACTCCTCCACTCTGGCTTTTATGTTTAGAGAAAATGAGGTAAATTTTATATCTGCTCATTAGAAGGCCACTGAGCAGGTCATGATAACTGGGGACCACAAATGGTATAATCATCTATTAAACTCATAAAAGAGAACAGCAAACGATCACCACCTAACTGATTAGGCATATGAAAGGAGACAGAGTCTAAGGGAAGAAGCATCTTTATGAAAATGCTCAGCATTCATAAAGATCTCCGCACTACCCCTTCCTGATAGCAGTCGCAAGGATTCTACGTATAGTCTTTGTGTTTGAAAACAGCACAATATAAACTAGGAGTTTGAGGACTGGCTGAAGATGAATTAATAAGCACTTGGGGGAAAAGCGAATTTTGCATTCGTTTCTTTAATAGATGTCCACTGAGTGGTCACTGTGTGTCCAGCGTTGTGCTTGTCACAGGCCAGTGTAAGATTTACAAAGACATGGAAGGCCTCATTTTGCTCTTAGAGAATGAAGAATTTAGAAGATTTTATCTTTTTTATGCCTTTGTTCACGCTGATTGCTCCAGGGAGGCACAGAGAAGAGGCACACCTCCGATAGCACTCTTGTCACTTGCTGGTCCTATCTTGTACCCTAATTGTACCTCATTCCTTCTGCTTTGAATCAGATGTCGTGAGATGTAAACCTGCATGTTTCACAATGTCTCGAGAGCGAAGTTCAGATTTGCTGATCTGTGAATCTTGGCTTAGCGAGTAAAGTATTCAATGAATATCTATAGGATCAATGACTGAATGAACAATAGTAACATTTCTTTGAAAAATAGCAAGCTATTTTAAGACCCCAGTGGAGTCTTTGAATTACCTCCTCTGAAGTGGTACCCGACTGGTATTTGAATTTGTCCAGGGTGTTTAATTAATACCAGAAAGCTTTATGCTGCCTAAAATCCTGGGAGAGTATTTCTTTTTCATCTAGCAAATTTTATTCAAAATGCCTTTAAAAAAATTATTATTGATTTTGGAGGGTGTGTGGTGAGGCTATTGTGGTTATGTTTAAAAGGATAGTCCATATATGTCAGAGATACCTACTGAAATATTTAGAGATGAAATTAGATATCTGGAATTTGCTTCACAATATCTGGGGAGGGATAAAGAGTAAAAATTGGGATGAAGAAAGACCAGTTGTGAGTTGGTCATTGTTGAAGTGATAGACACATGGAGAGTCATTAAACTATTCTCTCTATTTTTGCATGCATTTAAAATTTTCCATAATAACAATTTTTAATTCTTTTTATATTCACAGAAGAGGGGAAATTGGCGTAAAGGTCACAATCTATATCATAACAGGCCTGTGGTTATGGAGTTACCACCAAACAAGCAGCGGCTCTGATGGCAGATGGGGTGGGGCAGAGGGGTGGGGTACAAGCTACTCCCGGCAGAGAGCTACTGCGGGGGGAGAGCTACCAGCAGTGGAGGGCCGGGCGGCCAGCTGAGGCGAGCAAAAGTGAGCTCATGCACGATTTTATGCATGCTGGGCCTCTAGTCCATAATAATGAAAGCATAATATGCTAATTAGACTGGACGTCCTTCCATCCTTCCAGATGAAGCCGGGTTTTCAAGGGAAGCCTAGGTCCCGGTGCCAGAGGGTAGCCAGTGCCAGCAGCTGGGGGAAGGAAGGCTTACTCTTGCACCAATTTTGTGCATCGGGCCTCTAGTTGGACAATAAGCACAAAACCACAGACCTAAGTTTCTCCTGCTCAGAATGCCCACACCATAAAGTAAATGTCCCCGAAATGCACTTTTGCTCCTTTTCTGACCACTCTCTTCTTAGCCGTTAGAAATTGTTATCTAGCCGAAACCGGTTTGGCTCAGTGGTAGAGCATTGGTCTACGGACTGAAGGGTCCCGGGTTCGATTCCGGTCGGGGGCATGTACATTGGTTGTGGGCATATCCCTGGTGGGGGGTGTGCAAGAGGCAGCTGATCGATGATTCTCTCATCGACATTTCTAACTCTCTATCCCTCTCCCTTCCTCTCTGTAAAAAATCAATAATTTAAAAAAAAAAGTTTTTAAGAAATTGTTATCTATCTGGGGGCCAAGGTTCATTTTGTAAGGATTGCAACTGTTGATGGAAGACTCGGAGGACTGGAGTGGACAAAGAAAAAAATGTGTGCAACATCAGGATCTCACGCCAGAAATACCTTGAGCTCAATGCTGGGCCACCTCCATTCAAGATGAGTAAATAAAAAATCTCCCAACTCCCATCCCCACTGGTTCCCTGCTACCAATTTTGAGGAATCGTTTATTTCTTGGATAGAGTTGAAAAAACATAAGAAAAAACATACAACGCCAAGTTAAATTCAAATTTCATATAAACAACAAATAACACTTAGTATAAGTATGTATCAAATACTACATGGGACAGACTTATTTGTATTTGCCAAGTCTGGCAACCTTATTCTTAGGCCTGTTTGTTACCTAACAGTTTGATCAGTTGATTAATGAATGAAAGAATCATTTTTCATATGTAGTTGGTTTAATTTTCCTAAAAAGCCTCATTCAGCTCTGCCCTTCACTATGACATTGAACCAACACAGACCTTACTTTACTCAAAAAAGTCAAACTCTATATTTTCAGATCTATTTTTTTTTAACTCTAAGCAACATAGCACACATTGTTAAAATAAAATAATACTAAAAGGCTGATAATAAGAAACAGTTGGCTTCTGCCACATCCAAGATCCACTCACTCCTTAGAGTCAATAGTTAGGAGAGGCCACCTGCCCTGTAGCTACCTTCATATAATTAAAAAATAGCCATATGGCCCAGCCAGCATGGCTCAGTGGTTTAGTATCAACCTATGAACGAGAAGGTCAGTGGTTCGGTTCCTGGTCAGGTACATGCCCAGGTTTCAGGTTGGATCTGCAGTGGTGAGACGTGCAGGAGGCAGCTGATCAATGATTCTTTCTCATCACTAATGATTACAGTTCTCTCTCCCACTCCTTCCCTCTTTGAAATAAATAAAAACATGTTTTAAAAAAGGAATACATATTGTAGGATTCTAGAAAATGCAGCATAATCTATAGTGACAGGAAAAGTTCAGTGGCTGCCTAGGATGGGGAAGAGTGAGAAAAAAGAATTCTAAAGGAATAAGAAAAAAATTTCTGGAGTGATGTTAAGATGCCACAGTGTATACATAGTAAAAATTATTCTATTTTATACTTTAAATATGTGCAGCACATTGTATGTCAATTATTCTTTGTTAAAGCTGTTAAAATAGTTACTTGTAAGCATGTTATTTTGAAGGTTGAGAGGAAATGGAGAGAGTGCTTCTCTTAGGCAGCTCAGAGCAGAGGGGAGGTGGCTTTTGTAACAATTGAAAGCATGATGGTATTGTCAAAACACAAAACACCAAACGAAGTTTATGGAAATGTTAGTCACTGATTTATTTGGTCTACAACAATACAACAATTGCGCCGAGACCGGTTTGGCTCAATGGATAGAGCGTCAGCTTGGGGACTGAAGGGTCCCGGGTTCGATTCCGGTCAAGGGCATTACCTTGGTTGCGGGCATATCCCCAGTAAGGGGTGTGCAGGAGGCAGCTGATCAATGACTCTCTCTCATCGATGTTTCTTTTTCTTTTTTCTTTTTTAATAAGTTTTTATTGTTCATATTATTACAAATGTTCCTTCCCCACCCCCCACCATTGCTCTCCTCTACCAGGTTCTCACCCCACCCTCTGCTCTTTCCCCACGCCCCATTTTCCTCATCCATAGGTGCACAGTTTATGTTCAGTCTCTTCCCACATCCCCCTCTCCCCTTTTCCCCAAGAATCGTCAGTTCACTCCCCTTCCATACCTCTGATTCTATTATATTCAACAGTTAATATTGTTCATCAGATTTTTTAAATTTCCTTGGTTTTTAGATTCACTTGTTGATAGTTACGTATTTGTTGTTCATAATTTTTATCTTTATTTACTTTCTCATCTGAAAGAACCCCCTTCAGCACTTCATATAATTTTGGTTTGGTGTTGATGAACTCCTTTAGCTTTTTTTTTTATTAGTGAAGCTCTTTATCTGACCTTCGATTCTGAGTGATAGCTTTGCTGGGTAGATTATCTTTGGCTGTAGGTTCTTACTATTCATCACCTTGAATATTTCTTGCCATTCCTGTCTGGCCTGCATGGTTTCTGTTGAGAAGTCAGCTGACAATCGTATAGGTGCTCCTTTATAGGTAACTACCTTCTTTGCTCTTGCTGCTTTTAATATTCTCTCTTTGTCTTTTGCTCTAAGAATTTTAATTATGATGTGTCTTGGTGTAGTCCTCTTTGGATTCCTTTTGTTTGGAGTTCTGTGCGCTTCCTGGACTTGTAAGTCTAATTCTTTCACCAGGTGGGGGAAGTTTTCTGTCACTATTTCTTTCAGTATGTTTTCGATATCTTGCTCTCTCTCATCTTCTGGGACCCCCATAATTCTGATGTTGGTTCGCTTGAAGTTGTTCCAGAGGTTTCTTACATTATCTTCAATTTTCTGGATTCTCTTGCCTTCTAGCTTCTGTGGAGGAGTGTCTTCTGGTTTTTTATGTTCCAAATCTTTGACTTGATTCTTGCGATCATCCATTCTGTTTTTAGGACTCTGTATAATATTATTTATTTCAGACAATGTATTCTTTATTTCTTGTTGATCCCTTATCATTTTTTGATAACTCCTTATTAATTCTAGTTGATTTCTTTTCATATCCTCATAGGTCTTATCCATCTTTTCTAGGAAATTCTTGAAAAACCTTATAAGCGTAGATTTGAACTCTATATCCAGTCGCTTTTTGTCCTCAAGTTCTTTTGTTTGTGATCTATTAATATTTCGTTGTTGCATTTTGCAGTTACAGATGGGACGGGATTTCAGGGTGGAGTCTACAGCCTTGGCTTCCGTCAGCCCCACCCTATGTGGCTCCTGCATCTCAGGGTCCTTCAGTACTCGCTGCAAAGCGCCTCTGAGAGATAGGTGCCCTCAATTTCGCCTGCTGCCAAACAGTCTATGCTCTCCCCCATGAGCCCGGTATTGGGGTTCAGTTCAGTTGGAGGTGGAGTTGGAGGTGGCGCTCAGAGCAGTCTGGAGCCCCAGTCTCCTTCCGGTCAGGGCAATCCCGCGGCACAGCCGACCGTCCCTTCTCTGAGCAGTGTGCACGCCTCCAGGACCTCCTCTCGCCGCTCCCCCGGGGCTCCACCTTACAGCCCGGCTCCCTGTGGATGAGCCTGGGTCCCCGGGGTCTGGCCTAGAACTGGGGTTCAGAGCAGTCGGAACTGGGGCCCAATACAGTTGGAGTTTTATCTCCTTCCCGCTAGGGAATGCCAGCCAGGCACTCGGCCTCCCTCCTCTCCGGCTCTGTCCTCTCCGCGCGCTGCGTCTCCGTACCTTGGGCTTTTACAGCTCCTTCGCGTTTCCTTCTGGTTTTCTCCTTGCTTCTCATTGTAAAATTTCCAGTCAGTCGACTTTCCTGTAGTTCTGGGTAATGTCCAATTTATATTTTAGTTGTATTTTATTGAAATTGTTGTGTGCAGCTGCGGCTAGGTGTTTACCTGGGCACAGCCATCTTGGATCTCTCTCATCAATGTTTCTGACTCTCTATCACTCTCCCTTCCTCTGTTTACAAAATCAATAAAATATATTTAAAAAAAAACACAGAAAAACAATACAACAATTGCAAATTTGCATAAAATCTTATATAATAAAGAGCTAATATGCTAATTAGACTGAACAGCAGAATGACCATCCAGACATCCTTTTGGAGGACTTTCCAGACAACCTTCTGGACAAAGCCAGGGCTGTGAGGGCCGAGCCCCTTGCACGAATTTTGTGCATTGGGCTCCTAGTAGAAAAAGAATGCTGTAAGTTGTATATGTGTTGAGCTGGTGGTGACAGTCTTGCTGTCTACCTAGCTCCTGTTCCACTTTTCCTTTTATATTGATTTGTTGGTGCCTGTTGTCACCTATACAGGCACCAACAAATCAATATACACATTGCACAGTTACTCATTCTTCTTCAGCTGTTTTGAAATTTGAACCATTATCGTTTATAGTTTGGAAATGTCAATTCATTGAATATGTTGTCAATAGAATTCTCCCTTGCAATCTCTCAATTTCTCTACATCTCAAGCATATTTGTGAATTTTCTCTGTCTCTGTTCTACCATTATCACTTAATCCAAATGATTTGGGATATCTAGGAGAGCTTGGATAGATGGGTTTACAACCACTGAACCTGTGACTTGGTGCCTGCATCCCACCCCACCTTTCATTCCATACTTTTATTGTGATACCAGAATACCTAGTTTAATCCTAGGTTTGCGGCAATATAAAGAAAGTATTTCAGAAAAAGTCTCCCCAGAGTGATTGCAAGTGATCCGGATGTTCATAAGACACTAACTTCCAAAAGTTCCTCTTACACTTATCAGGGAGATCACTTCATAAGTTAAACAACATAAATACAGTTTAATCACTATGTTGTACACCTGAAACTACTATAAAATGTAATTGAAAAATAAATGTAAAAACACACAAAGACTCTCTTACTACTGATATTTTTGGGGTAGTTTTAGGTGACAGAAGTTTTCTTCCACTTCTAAGTGCCTAAAAAAAATCCTACCCAATATTCAGAGAATTCCAGGGAGTTGAACCCCTCTGCTTGCATGTCAGTTCCTCAGAACTAGCACCTCAGCACTAGGAATGGTGGCAATATGCGGGGACATTCTGGAGTTCCCTGTGCTCATACGGAGACAGAATTGCACAAATGCTATTCCTAATGAGAGCCATCGGGCTTGTTTCAACAAAGGTCAGACATCAGTGGAAATTGAGGACTGGATTTGTCCAAGTGTCTTCAATCATCTGTGAAGTAAACTCTACTGCTTTTGGGAGTTGGCTTGGCTGAAGCCAAGCCACCTGCTGTTTCCTCTTAGGACAGCTAAAGCCACCCTCACTGTGGCTAGAAAAGAAAAGTAGATTTGCAAATCTTATGAATGATTCCTGTAGGACTCTATATCATGTGGTTGGACTTATACTTTTAGAAAATCCATGAGATCTATGCCACTTTTAAAGATTAGAGTTCATGCTCAAATTATAATGTGAGACATAAAGTCTACCCATGACAAGTTTGCCAGTATGTGGCTTATAAGAGGAAAATGTGAAGTAAAAGAGGGCGACATTATTTATTACTATATCTAGCTAGCAATTTGGCAAGCTTTATTTCATATCTTGATAAGTCATCCAAACACTGAATAGCATTTGTGTTCAATTGAGATACAACTACAATTAATAAGGCAATGTCTTCCAATAGTTGTATATTATTATTTCTTAATACCATGACATTACTTTCCCTGATGGAGACATTTAATATCCTGGAATCAGAGTGAAGAGTAATATATTAGGAAATAAGTGCTATTGCTCTCTCATAATCCCATACAGGGCCACCTACATACAAAGTTGTCATTTTTCTCTTTCCATCATTTATTTATTAATTTTCCTCTTTGGAGTTGTCCCCTTATTCCCAAAGTAATGGCCTGGATCGGTGTCACGAATGGCTCCTCTGCACCCATGGTGTAGAGCCATGTACCCATTAAATGCTCATTAGTTGATCTTATAATAAGAATTTTTTTGGAAGTTCTCCAACTGCTATGAAGTGATACAGTAGACTACGGGCTAAGAGCTGTCTTAGTTTGGGTTCTCCCAAAGCAGACCCTGAGACAAAGGTTTAGGTGTAAGTAATTTATATAAAAGTTGATCCCAGAAGCACTGAGTGAGAGTTAGGGAGGGGAGCTGGGGAAGGGAGGAAAGCCGATAAAAGATAAATTAATCATGTTTAATTAATGTGACCTCTGTGGGCAGCTGAATCTCATTTCTGCTGGGTACCCTCTGACTTGGTGAAGCATAACTCAGAATCTGAGTGAGGTGCGAAGAAGCTGGGCTGTTTCCCAATTCCTGTCCTTAGGACTGAGTGTCACCTCTATGACTGAGTGTCACCTCCATGAGTTACCTCCCTGTGCACAGGTCCAGTGAAGGCCCTCACACAGAGATCTGCAGGAAGCCAGTAGGCATGCTGAGAGACTATCTGCAGGTGACCTCCTGGTGGGCCAGGGGGATATGGGTGGGACACTGACCATGCCTGTTACAAGAACTCTGGTCAGATTTGGTTTAGATCCTTACTCTGAAACTTTCTAGTTGTTTAGTCTTGGACAAGTTAGTTAATTCTTCTAAACCTCAATTTCTTCACCCAGAACAATAATAATGGCACTCACTTAGTGGCAGGTCCAGAACCAGAGGTGTTAGGAAGAAGTGCTTAAGGACTTGTGTAGAAGGGCCATTTCCACAGTAAACATGCTGTTCCTTTTGTCTTGTAAGAATGCATGTGTATGGGGGATGGCTGGTGGGAAATACAGGGTTGCCAAACTTCCCAAAGACTAGTTCCACGAGGCTGTCATTGTACTTACCTTATAGAACTGCTGTGCGGATAAAATGACGGTGAGGCAAATGTAATTGTGTCATTCTCCTGCTTAAAATTTTTCAATGGTTTCTCAGTGCTCTCAGGAAAAAGATCATCTTCTCCCCCACACCCACTTAATAGGAAAATGCATTTTATTTGTTTTTCTTTTTCATTGAATTTATTGGGGTGACATTGGTAAATAAAACCATACAGGTTTCACATGTAGAACTCAATAAAGTATCATCTACATACTGCATCATGCACTCACTGCCCAATGTCAATCTCTTTTTATCTCCATTTCCACCCTTTGCTCACTTCCACTTCCACCCCTGCCCCTTTCCCTCTGGCTATCATTCAGCTCCTCAGCCCCCTAACACTAGGTATAAGACATTCTAAACTCCAGTTTGTCCTTATCACTCAAACCTTCTTTCCGACTTGGTTCCTCCTTTCTTCTGCAGTACCTTAGTTGTAGTATCTCTATCTGCATGGGATATTTGCATATGCTACTCTTGTTGGAATGCTTCTCAGCCCTCACATCCACAGAGTAACCTGACCTTCCACCACTGGGACCTCTCCTCTTTAGGGTAAGGCTCCCCCATTTCTCCTGCTTGGATCAGCTCTACCTTCCCCCTACTACTACCTGTCCCCCCTCCCCCCACTCTCCCATTACCCATATCTTCCCTAGATGGCGAGGAGTTGACTTCCAGATACCGTAAATTTCAGTTTCCTAACACAAAAGACACCCTTGCAGAATACTGACTTCTTGGGATGGGGAAAGACAATTACTCCTCATTCATTTCTATTGCATTAAAAAAAAACCCCACAAATTAATATCCTGCCATAATTATCCTATAAAAGCCAATTCAATATCTTACCTAGGTCAATTAATTACTAATATAGGAAAAATCTTTCCTCTTACATACGTACTAGAGGCCCGATGCATGGAATTCAACCCTGCTGCTGGCACCGGCTTCTGGCACCAGCTTCCCTCTGTACCCAGGTTCCTGGCTTCCCTCATAGCCTGGCTTCATCCAGAAGGTCATTTGGAAAGACATTTGATCTAATTAGCATATGACTCTTTTATTATTATAGATATCAGAACTTTGAGCAATGTTCATGTTATCCTTTGCCTGAAGAAGCTAAAAATATATATGTTATTCAGATTATTTTGAGCTAAAGGCAACTGAGACCATGCAGGCTCAAGAGAAATTTCTGCCTGCCCTTAACTACCTGGAAGAGTTTGAATTAGGCGACTTGCCCAAGAGATGATCAGAGATAACATTTTTTGACCTAACTATATGGCAGGGCGAGCTGCTAATGACTGAATATCTGCTTTTCTTTATTGTCCTGTAGTAGCCTTCCTCTCCCCTCTAAAGCCTTAAGGTGACCCTTAGCTCAGAATGGCATATATATGTAATTCCCCCTTTCTCTCTAGGATATGAGGCCTTGTATATGGGGCCTTGACCCTCTCATGTATGTGGGGTTCCCATACATATGCATGCAATTAAATTTGGTCATTTTTCTCTTATTAATCTGTCTCATGTAAATTTAATGATTAGAACAGCAGAAAGAACCTTGAGAGTAGAAGAAACTTATTCTTCACCCAGAGCAACTTTAAAGATCTAAATTTAATTTCATGAGAAACAACATAAAAATATCCCAAAACAGTAGTCTTGATAGACCTCCACAGTATAATGAATTACATTCGTTTTCTGGCAGCAGTAGTAAAATAGCACATACTGTAATTCTTTTGCTGTGGTCATTCTTACTTCCACCAAACATCACAGCTATACACAACCAAGGGGTATGCAGGCATTTAAGTTGGGGTCTCATCTGGTAATCTGCAGATTTTTGTTAAGCTTTTCCAAGGAGGTAGAAGAGGGTAGGAGGCAGCAGTATTGTTGATTGTCCAGATTTTCTTTGTAAATCTGTAAGCCAATGTTTTTGTATTGCTCTATGATAGGCCAACAATTACCCAGAGACATGTGTCTAGAATGTTTGCATGATTAGCATAGGGCTTTACTTCATATTCTCACACTCCTGGCAATAAAGCAATAGATTTGAGAATTACCCATCCTTAGTCCTTTTTGTCAGGTGACTTGACTGCCCCACCTCTCCCCTTATTGGTGAACACTTGACCTAAAATGGCCTTAATCATATTCCTCCTCTCAGTAATTTGGAATTGAGAGATCTAGTATCTCTTAGAAGGAAGAGATACAAACTTCAGTATTCTGAGATGACTATTTTAATCCATTGAATGGCTAGATATCCAGAGAAAGTAGATCTATAAGAGAAAAGAATGAAGCAGAAATGCTTGGAAACTAAAGAGAGAGGGGAGAAGAGAGATTCTGCAGGATTCCCATGGTTCCTCTGACCCCACTGCCTCCCTGTCCTTGGATTATGTGAGTCACTACTGTGTTTTTATAACAAATTCCCTTACATACTTGAAACCAGATTTCCTATAAATACAAGCATCCAACCAGTAGTAACCTTTGTTAGGAGACAAGAGAATAATGTTTATCCAACCTTCTATGGAAATGTTTATGTTTTAAGTGGGATTTAAAATCAGAACCCTTAAAACATTGCCATTATTGAAAGTGATAGAATTAGAAAAATTCAGTGACTTTTGAAAGACCTTCCATCAAGTTGAATCCCACAGATTCTTAGGAACATATAACTTCTCTCTAGAATAAATAGCAAGTTTTTTTTTGCTGCTGCTTGTAGATTCTTCTCTTATTTCCGATTCCTCCAGATCTTTATAGAGCTGGCTGCTTCTCTCCTCAAGGGGCCTGTTCAGGGGGTTCTTCCTTGACATCTCAGACGAAAGGGGCACCCTCTCTCCTTTGGTGTTGCAGCCACACACTATCATCTCTAGAAAGCATATGCATTTATTGCGAGACACAGTGTTTGCTTCCTGAACTAGAAAATAATCTCCTTTTGGTTGGGCACAGTGTTTGTTCCATTCACCGCTGTATGCCAGGTTCTGCACCAGGGCTGGGCTGGTAGAGGTGGAGTAAAAATGCGGAACAAAAAAATGCACTTTTGTATTTCAACAACTTGTCTTTTTCTCACGTAACAAGACTTTGCAATTAGGAATAGTTGGTCGGGTCACAGGGCAACCCTAGGAAAAACCAATCCCGCCAAGCTGTGCGCGCGGTCCCGGTCTGCGCATGCGCAACCTCCTCCGCCGGGCGGCCCGGGTGGTTCTTCCCCGGGGGCGGGGCCGCCGGAGGCCCGGCGCTCGCGGATTACGTCACCGGCGCGTGCCCGTAGCCCGTGGTAACCCTGAGTCTGCGGAAGTGGAGACCCTGGGGCAGGCGGCTGAGACAGGTAACCCGCGTGGTTTCTGCGTCTCCCGCGCGGGATGGCGGCGGGGACCCCAGCATCCCGCTGTGAAGGCGCCCGGGAGCCCGCCCTGCTCTATCTTTCGTGGGTGTCGGGGTCCCCATTCTCTCCCATTCATCCCAGACTCCTGGAGGCTGAGCGGGTGCTGGGGACCGGGGGGGAGCGGCCGGTCCTCTTCCACCTCCGCCGGGCTCTGCCGGTGCCTGGTGGCACCGACCCTTCCTCAGCCCACGGTGGCCACCCCCTTCCTCTGGCCTCCAGGCCCGGCTCACCCGCCTCTCCGCGCCCAGCCCGCGGGTTCGCCGCCAGCCTTGCCTAAGGTTGCAAACAGTTACCGATTCTGGTCCTTCCCACCTGCAGCCACCCGCCCCCCTCCTCCCCAGGGGTCCTGACCGAGAGTGCCGTTTTGAGTTTTGGGGTGTCTCTGTCAGGGTGGCCCTTTGCTCAGGAAAGCATGTGTGTGCGGGTGAAGGGGCGGCGCAGCCATGAGCAGACCTGCTGGGATAGTAAATGACCCACCTGGCATCCCATCACCTGTTGAGACGGATAAAGCCGTTTTAGCATTTCATTAACAAATGCTCCTTGTTCCTGGATTTCTTTTCTTATTTCCAAGCAAAGATAACTACCCTTGCCAAGGTAACCATCAAGATAAATAAGCAAGAGAACCCCAGTAGGAATGTGTAGATCGCAAAACAAACAAAACTCAACAGTGTTCATATTGTTGATAAAGGAATATAGGCTATTTCAAAACCAACCAGAAAAGATATGGAAGGAGAAGGATTCTGAAATCTTTTATCTCATTGGTGGTTTGTGTTTTCTTGTACTTTGAGTACGTTCCATTTTTTAACAGGGCATATTGTACTTCATATAATTCTGCGAAGCCTACCAAGTGACTTGCTAGTTGATACCGTTTGGTTGTTATTAATATTCTAGGGGGACAGATGAGTTTAGAGAATAATAGTAATCACTGACTGTCTGCTGCTATATTTCACTGTGTTCAGCACTTTGCCTTTGTTTTCTTCTTTGCTAACATTGTGAGCTAGGAATTATTGTATTATCCTCAAATTTCAGAGAAGGAAATTGAGACTCAGTTGTGTGAAAAACTTGCCAAACATTCATAGTAACTAAATGGTGGACCCAAGCTTTAAGTTCAGGTTTCCTTTCTAATACCTTTAGTATTAAGTTCTCATACCTGGAATTCAAACCTGGAAAACTTAATTTATGATCTTCCTACACACATCACATGCATACACACACACACACACACACACACACACACGCACGCACACAGACCATCCTTAAAAATGAGCTAATCGGCAACTAAGATTGCTCAGTCTGACCCTATTGTTTGGCACCTTCAGGGAATGAGTTTCAATATTATTGATAGTTGAAAGTTTTACCCCTTTAAAATTAAAATGATACTTTTACTGTTTTGGATTGAGAAATTTCTATTGTACTAAACAATACCTTCTTAAACACTAAATATACCAAACATTTTAATTTTCCCTATCTCAGAGCAGTCATTATGAATGCACTTACTGTCGTCTGTTGTATTATGATGATTTCCTCAAACCTTTTATTATATTTGACTCACAAATTGTTCTGTGTGTTGCGTTTGCCGGTATTTTATGTTGTCCATTCCTTAATGTTAACAAGAGATAGTAACCATTGTAATTAAAAGATGGAACTGGGGACCACACTTCCAGGATTCAAATCCTAGCTCAACCAATTATATATATATAGCAAGATAGTGGGCCAGGTCAAAGTAGTTGACCCATTTACACCTCAGTTTCTTTACTTGTGGAATAGGAATAGTAATACTTTTCTCACAAGATTGTTGTGAGAATAAAATGAGTTAGTATATATAAAAAGCTTAGACTATACCAGGCTTATTGTAAGAGCCATATAATGTTTGCTAATACAGGTGTGAATATGCAGAACAGTTCATTCTTATATTATTACTTACGAATTATTGTATTTTTTCCATACGAAAAGCTGTAAATATACTTTTGCCCCACTCTGTTATTATTAGGCTAGTTTTGACCTTAAGGTCTTTGAACATTGCCTTCTACTTCTCTGAAAATTGTTATTCCTTGAGTGATATTTAATATATTGTAATTACTAGTTTACTGGAGAATTAAATAATCCCAACTTGAATCCCTTATCCTAAGCCATTTTAGGAAAATATTAATTTATTAAGTTCATGTTTATTGTTTTTGTACTGCAGTAAGACTTTTTCTTGTGTGTTTGGAGTAAATATCCAAATATATTACTTTATTATATGTATCAAAATAGTGCACTTTTAATTTCTGTTTTGAATTTGAGTTGTATTTCCGTGGTTTAAATTATGGTTTACCAGTACATGAAACCCTTTCTATTTTTGAATTGAATGTCACTTGTTTACATATCCATTTGTGGTGCCCTGCACAGGTGTATTTTTGTATTCATGTTACCATGATTCTATGTAGGTAAATACCTCCTTATAAAGCCTCCATTGTATATAGACCATTCATAAAGCTATCTTTTCAGTATAGTTCTCTTTCTCTCCCTTCAAGGAGCTAAAACAAAAAAAAACAAAAAAATATGTAATCAACAAAGTGAAATAATGTTTCTTATGAAATTTGCAAGGTATGTACCCATTTCAGGAGTGTACCAAGGTCAGCTAAGAGTTAATACTCACTCATTTGGTGTCCATAGTTAGGAACTTGAGAATAAGTGATCTGTATTTGGTGACAACCCATATGTCTTCTTTGGAAAAATATTTCTTGAGACCTGCCCCTTTTTAATCAAATTTTTTGCTTTTGATTTGTATATGTTCTTTATATAGTATTTTGGATATTAACCCCTCTCAGATATATGATTTGCAAATATTTTATCTCATTCAATAGTTTGCTTTTTTATTTTGTTGATGGTTTCCTTTGCTGTGCAGATTCTTTTTAGTTTGAGTAGTCCCACTTGTTTATTTTTGTGTTTGTTGCTTTTGGTGTCAGTTTTAAAAAATTATGGCCTAGACCTGTTCCAAGGAGTTTACCACATATGTTTTCTTCTAGGAGTTCATGGTTTCTTCAGGTCTTATGTTTACTAGTAAGTCTTTATTTTTATTTGAGTAAAATGTGGTCCATTTTCGTTCTTTTGCTTGTGGCTGTCCAATTTTCCCGGCATCATTTATTGAAGAGACTGACCTTTCCTCATTTATAGTCTTGGCTCCTTTGTCATAAATTAATTAACTTAATTGACTATATACAAGGTGTCCCAAAAATGTATACACACTTTGAATAATTTAAAGGCAGTATTTATTAAAATACATTTTATTTTCAAAATGTTATAGAATCTACAGACATGTTGTGTATACATTTTGGGAGCACACTCTGTATGTGGGTTTATTAGTAATACTGGGCTCTCTATTCTGTTTCATGCATCTATATGTCTGTTTTTGTGTGAATTATGACTCTTTATACTTCTCATTTCATGTGATATGAATTTAACACTTGGTGACTGGATTTGACTGAGCCACTGGAGGATAGAATGGAAATATCAACTGGAATAACATTGTTATTGAAGTGCTAGAGGCCCGGTGCACAAAATTCATGCACAGGGGCAGGTGGTCCCTCAGCCCAGCCTGCACCCTCTCCAATCTGGGACCCCTTGAGGGATGTCACAAGCCAGCAGTCCTGGATTGTGAGAGGGATGTCCGATTGCCCGTTTAAGCCCAGTTCTGGTAGGATCTGTTTCATGATCGGGCCTAAACAGGCAGTCGGACATCCCTCTCACAATCCGGAACTGCTGGCTCCCAACTGCTCGCCTGCCTGCCTTCCTGATTGCCCCTAACCGCTTTTGCCTGCCAGCCTGATCATCCCCTATCCACTCCCCTGCCAGCCTGTTTGCCCCTAACTGTCCTTCCCTGCAGGCCTTGTCACCCCTAACTGCCCTCTCCTGTAGGCCTGATCCTCCCCAACTGCTCTCCCCTGCAGGCCTGGGTCCCCCCCCCAACTGCCCTCCCTTGCAGGCCTGGTCCCTCCCAACTGCCCTCCCCCACCGGCCATCTTGTGGTGGCCATCTTGTGTCCTCATGGGGGCAGTCATCTTTGATCACATGGGGGCGGCCATCTTGTGTGTTGGAGTGACAGTCAATTTGCATATTAGTCTTTTATTAGATAGGGTAGAGGTTTGGTGCATGGGTGGGGGCCAGCTGGTTTGCCCTGAAGAGTATCCCGGATCAGGGTGGGGGTTCTCTTGCAGCATGGGGCAGCTTGGGCGAGAGGCCTGTGGTGGTTTGCAGGCTGGTCACACCCCATAGCAACCCAAGCAGAGGCCCTGGTATCTGGGATTTATTTATCTCCTATAATTGAAACTTTGTAGCCTTGAGCATAGGCCAAGGCAGGCCAGGAAGTTTGGCTTCCTTCATTGCAGGGAAACCAAAGCCTCCTGCTCTCTGCAGCTCTGTAGCTACAGCCATTTTGGTTGGGATTTATTTATCTTCTATAATTGAAACATTGTAGCTTTGAGTGGAGGCCTGGGCTGACTAGAGTGTGCCGAAAGCTTGGCTACCTCCATTGTTGGGAAAACCCAAGCCTCCTGCTCCCTCTGTGGCTGCAGCCATCTTAGTTGGGTTAATTTGCATACTCACTCCTGATTGGCTGGTGGGCGTGGCTTGTGGGTGTAGCAGGGTGGTGATTAATTAGCATATTACTCTTTTATTATATAAGATGAACAAAATACCTTTCTTTCTCTCCCTCTCTCTCCCATCCCCTCCCTATAAAATCAGTAAAAACCTATCCTCTTGTGAGGATTTTTTTAAAATTGAGATTTGAACCCAGGCTGTGTGGCTCCAGAGTTGGTTTACCCTAAATTTTGAGTTGACCCTTAGGACAGTATCAGCTTTGCAATGTAAATTGTTTTGCCTCCCACATTCTTCCTCTATCTTCTCCTTTCATCTGATCTTTGATACCGAACATTACTTCTGAGCTTTGTAGGCAATGGAAGAGCAACTGAACCCACCCTGTCAAAAGGGTAACAGGTGCCTCTCATTTGATTGGGGTGATATTGTATATTAATAGACCCAGGTTGCATTTTCACAATTTAGTTCATATCATTTCTCTGAGAGCCTTTGAAAAACAGTTCCTGAAACTTATTATGATCTCATATTGCATATATGTTGTGTGGGTGTTTGACTTTTAGAAAATTGTATGGTTCCCACACTGCTGTTCTGTGGATAGAAAGAGCTTTTTGTTCATGATGTTGTTATTGACTGTCACAATAGTTTATGGCATACTCACTCAGTTGTTACATTATTCTGTGTTGTTTGATTTTCAAAGAAATTATTTTGAAATCAAATTCTTTTTTTTTTCTTCTTACATTTTTTTGACACTTGCAACTGAAAGGTTTAATTTTTGAAACTGATGGGAATGAGGATATGCTTGATATATTTGGCAGCAAAAGAGACATATCTGCCTCTTCTGGCATCAATAGTTTCTTGTGTATGTAGCAAGTTTGGTGCATATTTGAAGGTATGAACTGTTTGAACAATGTCCGGTAGAAACAGAGCTATAGAATGAATGCTAGGATTGAAAGGATCATTTGACCCATCTCTTTTACTCTTCACGCAGTATTTGAGAGTCTAAAGCCTGGGATGATTAAATGATTCCCTGAAATATACTAGTACAATGTTATAATTTTTTTAATATTAATTTAAAAATTTTTTTTTACAAAAAATACCAATGCTCTGTTTTTGTTTTGTTTTTTAATATTTGTGTAGCATATTTGTGTAGTATCCTTATTTGTAAGAGCAGACTCCCAAGTTTTCTTACTCATATGTACTCAATTATCTTTTTTTTAAAAGTATATTTTATTGATATTTTGCAGAGAGGAAGAGAGAGGGATAGAGAGCTGGAAATGTCGATGAGAGAGAAACATCGACCAGCTGCCTCTTGCACATATGTGCCCGCAACCAAGGTACATGCCCTTGACCGGAATCGAACCTGGGACCTTTCAGTCCGCAAGCCACGCTCTATCCACTGAGCCAAACCGGTTTCGGCTCAATTATCTTTCTTATTATAATGTATGTTCTAGGTGAGAGATTCTGACCTGAATTAGATAGTTGCAGAAAGAATGACCTTATATGGTGGATCCAAGAGATAGTGAAAATTGATAGGACTTTGCAGTTGTTTATGTGTAGGTGAAGGTAAGAAATCTGGGATGATTCCTAGGGTTCTACCTTGAGTAACTGAGTGGATGGTACTGTCATTCATTAGAAAAACTTAGGAGCGATCAGAGCAGGGTATGAATTTAAAATGGACAGGGCATGGATTGCAAAGACAAATGAGACAGATTGAAGGTAGAGCTACAGGACACACCAGCATCTAAGAAGTGAGAAAAGGAAGGGCTAAAGAGGTGGGAAGACAGAGAGGTGGTCATGGTATTGCAAATACCAAAAGAGGAGAGAGTTTTAAGGAGGGCTTGGTAATTTATGTCACTGCTCCAAAAATAAGGCTGAAAGAGCCCAATGAAGAATGAGTACTAACAGAGCATTAACAAAGTATTATCCACAGATACAAGTTGACTTAGGTTTTGTTATGTCACAGGTGTTGTCATTGCAAAATGAGAAGTAAGTAGGTGGCATTCATTAAAAGCTTTGATATTTTTACTTCCTTCTCATACAAATTATTTTGAGAGAGCTGATTTATTTCGTATAGTATAAAAACCAGATTTTATCAAGGAGTAATCTGTGATAGCTATATTCTCTATGGGTGATTAGCAATGATTTTTTGTAACCTTATTTCTGTACTTAAGTATGAGGATTTCTAAGAAAAAGATTAATTTGTTACCTCAATAAAGAGTGATAGCCAGGTCTTTTTCATATAGACCTGATTTGTTTTGGTGTTTAGGATCTAGCACCTCAAAGCAGAAGTGGGTTGCTTTTTCCAACCATGAAAACGGACATTCGTACTAACTGTGAAAATGTGCCAGAAGACAGTATTTTGTCAGAGAAGCTGCACTTTATAAAGCAGCAGCAGCACCTCCCATCACTGACTCTAGTGGCAGATGACACTAAGCCATTTGCATGCTCAGCTTCCAACTGTGCTCAGTACCTGACAAGCCTGATTCTTCAGTGGTCACATTGGGGCCAATGGATGCCCAAGGACTTGGACAATCATTTGTAACAAATCTCTTTGATTCAAAACATGGCTTACCATCTTTTCTAATAAAGAGAGAGCTTTAGGTTCAGGAAATACAGTACATGTAGTGTTTAGTCATTTTCTTATAATAATTTCAAAAAGCCATATATGTTATACTACATGGTAAATTATTAATGTCATGCAGTATTTGCAACATTTAACCAGCTTATGACTAACAATTTCAAAACATCCTTCCCTGCCCTAACCTCATTAGTCAGCAGAGCCCAATTCAACAGTACAACGATTGAAATTTCTTTTGAGAGCCAATTTTTTTTTAACTTAAACTTCTTCTAACACCACTTCTTCAAAATAGACTCGCCCAGGTTATGGTATTTTGTGGAAGAGCCACACTCTAGGGGCCAAAGAGCCACATGTGGTTCACAAGCCGAGGTTTGCCGACCACTGCCCTAACCTGTTTGGCTCAGTGGATAGAGTTCAGACTGAAAGGTCCCAGGTTCGATTCTGGTCAAGGGCATGTAGCTTGGTTGCAGGCACATCCCTAGTAGGAGGTGTGCAGGAGGCAGCTGATTGATGCTTCTATTGTAATTATCTCTCTTTCTTCCTCTCTGAAAAAAAATCAATAAAATATATATATTTTTTAAATCCTTCCCTATTGGTGTAGTTCTGTATTCATTTTTCAGGTTTACACTTTTTTCTTAAGCATATAGCAAAGTCTCAAAGGAAAATAAATTGTTTAACCTTTAAAGCTTTCTAATTAATATGGACCCCAAATTGTCAGTTATATATTCAAAGTTACTTATAATCTTCACCTGAGGACATACTTTCTTTGATTTGAGAGAGCAAGGGGGGAGCGGAGAGAGAAACATTGATCATTAATGCACGAGTGAAACATTGATCAGTTACTTTCTGCACATACCCCAATCTGGGATCAAACCTGAAATCTGGGCATGTGCTCTGACAAGGAATCAAACCTGCAACCATCTGAGCCACCCTGGCCAAGGGTATGTGTTCAAATTTAAAATATATGGAACTCTGGAAGATCTTCTAAGATATTTAAACTATATAAAAGCTGTTTTTGGTTTTGCTCCCAAATGCTTTAATTTCTAGAAATTTGTTGAAACCTTTTTCCTTGGGAAGATGAACTCTATACATGTTTACTTAACTTCTTAGAACCTGATGCTCGGAATATAATTTAAATCTTGATGAGATGGATTTGAAAGCCATTTATAGAGAATGATGCACCCAATTGTAGTGTATAAATTCTGGAATTATCTGAATGGAAAAATCTGTATTTATTTCTACGAAGGGCCAGGATATAAATATTGAGAACTTAATGCTTACTATCTCTCTAAGAATCTTTGACTTTATCCTTGAACTAAGATTGCCTCTTCATGCAGTACTCCTTACCGAGTCTGTCTGCACAGCTCTAGCTCTGTTAACAATCACCAGGTAGTTTGCTAACTGGTGGGCACCTGTCTTGATTTCCTGCTAAAGGACATGTAGATCTCTAAGACAGGGACCGAGGGACCTCTTGCCCTTCCTAAGTATATAGTTTCCTTCAGGGGACAGAAAGATTGTCCATGCAGGGTAGGAAGTGGGGGCTGTAGGGTCAGATGGAGGCCAGGAATTGGGGGAGGAATAGGAAGGGAGTTGCCAGGAAAAGACAAGTTTATCACCCATACTAAAAGTTTTGGAGGATGGGAACTTTTTAAAAATACTGAGCAGCACGAGTCCTACACGAGAAGCCATACAACATGCAGTTAGAGCATTTGCCAGATGGAGCCATTGTTTAGCGTCATTGAGCTCCATGGTGAAGTGTAAATAGTGCTGGTTCAGAGGAAAGCACAGTTAGATTAAGCCTATGGTTCTCAGAGTCTAGTCTCTGGACCAGCAGTGCCAGCATCGCCTGGAACTTGTTAGAAATGCAAACTCTTGGAGGCCAGTAATCTGTTTTAACAAGTTCTTCAGGTGGTTTTAAATGCACATCAAGTTTGAAAACCAGTGGCCCAAGCAATTCAAAGTGGTTGAGAACTGACCACTTTGCCTAATTGTGGTGGCAGAGTCACAGTGTTGAGAAAGACTGAGTGAAAGCTTCATCACATTCTAGCACATCCTTTCATCTTTGTTCAGGAATGGTGTTACTCTTACAGAGTATGCTGTGTTTCAAGTTTAAGGACAGGAAAGATACTCCCTCCCCTTCCTCTCTCTCTCTCTCTTTCTCTCTCTCATGTTGTAGTACTATCTTCACTAGTAATGGGTAACACTGTGCTTATAGTAGAGAATACCCCCGTTACTGGCTGTAGTCCATACCGAATTCTGCCAGACTGTCATGGAGGAGAGCTTTCACCTTGCCTCCTTCATTTTAAATATTTATTACTTGGTTATTTTATTTATTTATTTATTTTAAATATTTTCTTTGTTTTTTTAAAAATATATTTTATTGATTTTGTACAGAGAGGAAGGGAGAGAGATAGAGAGTTAGAATCATCGATGAGAGAGAGTCATCGATCAGCTGCCTCTTGCACAACCCCTACTGGGGATGTGCCCGCAACCAAGGTACATGCCCTTGACCGGAATCGAACCCGGGTCCCTTCAGTCCCCAAGCCGACGCTCTATCCATTGAGCCAAACCGGTCTCGGCTACTTGGTTATTTTATTTATAGTATATGCAATGGCCTATGAGAATCCTATTTTCATGGCTATCTGAGAGCAAGAGTCGGTTCAAGTAGCAAAAAGGTTCAGAAGCATTAGATATATAAGACTTACCTGGACATCTTATTTAAAATGTGGGTTAATGGCCCCTATCCCTGGAGATCCTGATTTAGCAGGTCTGACATAGTGTCCAAGAGTCTTATTTTTAACAAGCAACCCTCCCACCAGCCTGCCCCTGCCCAGTGATTCTGGGTCTGTGCTCCTTTGACCACACTTCGAGAAACACTGCTTACTTATCTCCAAAACCAGTGCTAATTTATCTGCTTATAATTTTACTCTTGGGGAGTTCTGAGATATAAATGTTTTCATGGGTTTTGGCGGATATTTACAGATATGGATCTTAATTGCGAGTAATGAAACTATCTGAATGTTTAATATTCACTGAGAGACTATACAGAGATACTTGGGATAAAATTATTGGAGAAATCATGGGTAATCTTCCGAAGTTAAAAATTGCCTCCTAAGGCCACTTTGTCAGAGTAATTTTATAACACAAAGCCAATCAGACTGATACATGTTGTAGTTCTGTAATTAATATTTTCTAAATAATCTTTAGGACACCTACCTTTACACTTAAGGGGCCTCATATTAAAAACTCACACAGTAAGAAAATAGATTAACCCTTTATCTTTCAGAGTCCCTAAACCATGTGCTAGGAGCTTAAAAGGTATCAAGAGTATAAAGAAAATACTGTTAATGAGCCTACAGGCTAGTACCCTGAGTTCACGTCAGAGGCAGGAATAAATTTATCTAAAATGGTGTATGATTTTTTTTTCCTGCATGGAATTACATAAAAATTGTATTTAGCTTCTAAAAGATGGTTAATGAACAAGAATGGGACTGGAAGCATCTCTCCCCCACCCCCTTGCTAATTTCTCCCCCCTCCCCCCTCCCTCTGTACTGCAGTCATTACATTAAGATTGGCCAGATAGCTCAGTTGGTTAGAGCATCATCCCCATACCCTAGAGATGTGAGTTCTATCCCCAGTCAGGGCACATATAAGAGACAACCAACGAATGCATAAATAAGTGGAACAACACACTGATGTCCAGCTCTGTCGGACAGACAGAGTGTAGCGTGGCACCTGGACAGTACCACACCGTGCCTAAGAACTGGTGCGGAAGACCTAGCATCCTTGTTCTTCCAACAGTTTCCCTGGTGGAGGCTTCCTGCCTGCCATTTCCCTCTACCATCCACTCCAGTATTATTCTCAAATACGTTTTCTTGGCTAAGTGCCCATCCTGTTGCTCCCATTGAACATGGGCCTTTATAGAACAGAACTTTGTGAAACAGAATTTTAGGTTCTGGACGGGTAGCTCAGGTGGTTAGAGCATCCTCCCAATATGTCAACATTGTGGTCAGGGCACATACAAGAATCAAGTAATGAATGCATAGGTAAGTGAGACAACAAATTGATTTTTCTCTCTCCACCTTCCCCCCCCCCCAATCAATTAAAAACAAACACCCAGAGCTTTATAGAATAAAAATATGTTCTGTTTTATGAATATTCTAATTTTCTTGTCATTTTTAAAGTTTAGATATAGATATGTTACCAGGCTAAGCTGATTTTTTAACCACTGTTTTCTCCAATTGTGTGCAAGATGATTTAAAGTGGTATGTAGATAAGCAACTTTTGAATCTTAATAGTTATGTACCTATTTTAATATGTAGTAGGGAAATGTAAATTAGCAAATCAAACTCATGATTTCATGATACTATTGAAGGTGAATCAGTGGTAAAGTGGGCTGAAGAAATGTCTTAGTAAATAATAACACAGATGGTATGAGAATAGCAAAGATACTGAGGTGGTACATGACTGAAGTTTGGAAATACTGTTTTAAACAAATACTCAAGGTTTATACTTCTGGAAATAGTCTTTAAAATAATTTAAAAGTGCTAAGATTAAAATGCTGTGCCATGTTGGGAGGAGATGTGTACTTGGTGTAGCATAGATCTTTAACTTCAAGTCCCTATTCAAATTAATATGCATGTCTTTTAAATAGTCCTTTTAAAAACACCAACCTTATAATAATCCATGCCTTTCTTGTGTCTTTTGTTCAAAATTATGTAAGGTTTTCTATCTTCTGTAGGACACAGGTGAGAAAATTACTATAACACTTGGTTTAAATGGTTTGTTCTTTTTCCCTTTTTAAAAAAATAACAGCTTTATCCTACTTAATAAAGAGGTATTATGCAAATGGACCAACACTCCAACATATGAGATGGCCACTCCCATGTGGACACAAGATGGCAAGCAGGGGAGTGCAGATGTGGGTGATCAGGCCAGCAGGGGAGGGCAGTTGGGAGGAACCAGGCCTGCAAGAGAGGGCAGTTGATGGCGATCAGGCCTATGGGGGTGGGGAGTAGTTAGGGGTGACTGGGCTGGCAGAGGAGGGCAGTTGCCGGGGGGATGGGGGGAAGGGAACCTAGGCCTGCAAGGGAGGGCAGTTGGGGGACCAGGCCTGTATGGGAGGGTAGTTGGGGAGGACCAGGCCTGCAGAGGAGGGCAGTTGGGGAGGATCAGGCCAGCAGGGGAGGGCAATTAGGGGCAATCGGGCCAGTAGGGGAGCAGGCTGGCATAGGAGTGGTTAGGGGGTGATCAGGCTGGCAAACAGAAGCGATTAGGGGTGACCATGCAGGCAGGCGAGCAGCCAGCAGGCCTGGATTGTAAGAAGGATGTCTGACCACCCTTAAGGGGTCCCAGATTGGAGAGGGTGCAGGCTGGGCTGAGGATCCCCACCCACTCATGAATTTTGTGCACCGGGCCTCTAGTTGATATATAATTTGCATACCATAAAATTCACCCTTCAAAAGTGTATAATTCACTATTAGTATGCTCAGAGTTGTGCAGCAGTCACCACTGTCTAACTTTAGGATATTGTCATCACTCCAAAAGGAATCTCATTATCCATTAGTAGTCACATTCATTCTTCTTTCCCCCAGCCTATGGGAACCACTAATTTACTCTGTCCCTGTGGATTTGCCTATTCTGGACATTTGATGTAAATGGAATCATATAATACGTAGCCTTTTGTGTCTTCTTTTCACTTTGCATAATGTTTTAAAGAATCAACTAATGAATGCATAAATAAGTGGGACAACAAATTAATGTTTCTTCCCCTCCCCTCCCCTTCTCTCTCTCCCTCCCTCCCTCCCTCCCTCTCTCCCTCCCTCTCTCTCTCTCTCTCTCTCTCTCTCTCTCTCTCTCTCTCTCCCCCCCCCCCCCCCATGTTGTAGTTTGTATCAGTACTTCATTCCCTTTTATGCCTAATATCCCATTGCATGGATATACCACATTTTGTGTATCCATTCATCACTTTAGAGACATTTGAGTTGTATTGATGTGGTGTGTTTTTTTTTAAGCAGTATACAAAGATACCTGGGCTTTTGAAATAGTCACTTGATGAGTGTAGAGGGGATTCATGCAGAGTGGAGGCTGTATTTTGGGTTTCTTGTCATCATGGATTTGAAGAGTCTGTATCTGCCATCCCTTTGTGCTACTAAGAGCCAGAGCAGCAACTTTTTCTCCATAGTAGAACATTCATTATTAACTATTTTCTCATTACTTCTTTAAGAACTGAATTTCAAAAATAGCTTCTATGAAAAATAGTGTTTCTTTAACATTTTGAGAAAATCTTACTGAAAAAGTTGATATTTTTGTCTACTATATTTTTTTCAATTTCTTTATTTTTATCCCATTGAACCCTGCAACCCAGCTCTGTTAATCCTGATCCTGTTACCAGTACGTGAATATTTATAGACAATAATAAATTATATTGATTCTCCTAGTGGAGTTTTAAAGGTTTTGTTAATTTTTATCCTAGCATAACAAAAATAGCTGGGTGGTCTGATAAAGACCTCATTTTTAAATATTAAGCCAGTTATTTGTATTTTAAAAGGCTATGTTAATTGAATTACATTCACAAAAGTATTCAATATTTATTTTTGTTGGGCCAGTGATGTGCAAAGGACTTCCTGGAATAATAGCCCTTTCTTTTGCATCTGCTGTGGTCACACCTTATTTCAACTATTGTGCTCAGATTTTACTGGGAGGGCAGTGCATGAACTTGAGTAGGACCTGGATTATGAAGGTTTTAGAAACTGTGTCATGTAAGAATCAGGTGAGAGAAGACTTGGTCAGTGTCATAACAGCCCTCCCAGCCATTCAGAGCTTGTCTGTGGAAGTCATGTTCTGGAGAGTGATGGGGAGGAATTGGAGTGAAAAAAGCATATATAAGCAAGGCTGGTACTCCTGTTAGTTTATAAGTAGGCCTAAAACATGAATTTGTTTTCTAATTATTTATCCTTACATACTTTTCCATCATCCAATTCCTAAAATACCTAGTCCAGTGTCTGATGGTAAGTATGGTTTCTGAATAGTATTTTGCCTATTTAGGGATTTATGGAATGTTACATTATTACATTATCACATCATCATTAACACTTGATTTTATCTTTAACAAATCTATCCTATCTAATAAAAGAGTAATATGCAAATTGACTGTCACTCCAACACACAAGATGGCTGCCCCCATATGGACACAAGATGGCCACCACAAGATAGCCAGCAGGCGAGGGCAGTTGTGGGTGATCAGACCAGCAGGATAGGGCAGTTGGGAGGGACCAGGCCTGCAGGGGAGAGCAGTTGAGGGGGACCAGGTCTGCAGGAGGGGGCAGTTAGGGGTGATCAGGCTTGCAGGGGAGGGCAGTTAGGAGCAATCAGGCTGGCAGGGGAGTGGTTAGGGGGTGATCAGGCTGGTAGGCAGAAGTGGTTAGGAGCAATCAGGAAGGCAGGCAGGCAGGCAAGCAGTTGAGTGATATAAAATATATAAATATATAAAAGGCTAAGTGACCTGTCCTGGATTATGAGAGGGATGTCTGACTACTCATTTAGACCTGATCCCAGATCGGGCCTAAAAAGGCAGTCGGACATCCCTCTAGGGCACATGTGTCAAACACAAGGCCTGCGGGCCAAATCCGTCCTGCCAGGCCTTGCAATGTGGCCCGCACCGCGCTGTCATCACTGCACTCTGCTGCGTTTCCATCACAATGACAGTTTATGACTGTTCAGTAAACCATTCGGCCCGCGATTTAGGCTGGATTTTAGATTTTGGCCCCTTCTCTGATTGAGTTCAACACCCCTACTCTAGGGGTTCCAGATTGGAGAGGGTGCAGTCTGGGTTGAGGGACATCCCCCATGCACGAATTTCGTGCAATGGGCCTCTAGTCCTATATAATAAAGAGGTAATATGCAAATTGACCATCACTTCAACACACAAGATGGCCGCCCCTATGTGGACACAAGATGGCCACCACAAGATGGCCAGCAGGGAAGGGCAGTTGGGGGCACCAGGCCTTCAGAGGACAGTTAGGGGGGGACCAGGCTGGCAGGGGAGCAGTTAGGCATCAATTAGGCTGGCAGGAATGTGGTTAGGGGGTGATTAGGCTGGCAGGCAGAAGCAGTTAGGAGTAATAAGGCAGGCAGGCAGGTGAGTGATTAGGAGCCAGCAGTCCTGGATTGTGAGAGGGATGTCTGACTGCCATGGGATCAGGCCTAAATGGGCAGTCAGACATGTCTCGAGGGGTCCCAATTGGAGAGGGTGCAGGTTTGGCTGAGGGACACGCCCCCCCAATTGCACGAATTTCGTGCACTGAGCCTCTAGTATAATATATAAAAGGCTAAGTGACCTTCCAACTGTCCAGCCAGTAGCTATGATGTGCAATGGCCACCAGGGGGCAGATACTCAACACAAGAGCTGCCAAGCTGCGGTTACTTGGCAGCAGCAGTTCTTGGATGATGTTCCAGAGAGGGTGGAGCCCACTTCTGGAGTGTATCACCCACGAATCTCCCTCTTGCAATCTGGTACGCCTCAGGGTATGTTGGAAAGCCATTTTCAGCCCGATCCCTACAGGTCAGCCTGACGGACCCCACCTGCCGGAGCGACCCCGCTCACCCCGCAGACACCCAGCCACAGTGCTGCCCCAGTTGTCTGGCCCATCTCGCCCAGTCCTGCCCTGCTGGCCACCTTCTAATTAATTTCCTTTCAATGTACACGAATTCGTGCACTGAGCACTAGTAGAATATAAACATGTAAAGTGTTTGGGTTATACAATTTTATATGTAAATTTTATTAGGTCAGAATTAAAATATACCTTCCATTTGGTATATGTGTAATATTTTGTCACTCCTTAAAATCATGAGCTGTAATGTATTATAAATCACTTTGGCAATAAGCAGCAGTTTATGGTCGTATTTAAGTGTGTGTGTGTGTGTGTGTGTGTGTGTGTGTGTGTGTGAAGACCCCTGGGGATGGTGGGTACTCTTGTTTGTATGGTGATATGGGGATATCTCTTGATTTCAGTATTGTTTGTCTCATTCAACTTATGGCTTTTGGATCTAATGCACTTTTCTGTGATTTAAACAGGCATTTTTGATCTAGGCAGTATAGTGCTAAGAATCTGGAATCTGGAGCCATACCATATGAATCTATATTTCAACTCTCCCATCAAATCACTGTAAACTTAGGGAAGTATATTAAACTTCCTGGGCCTCAGTTTACTCATCTGTAAAATGGAGATGATAGATGTACCTCAATGGCTAGTAGTAGTAAATGTAATAATGTACTTAAAATGTCTAACTTGTCTCACAGCAAGCACCCAACAGATGTTAGACACAGTTGCTCATTGTTAATACTAGTGTGTAAAGGACAAGTGCCTTCTTAAAGATTTCATATAGTCCAGAGGAGTTGTGAACTGACTGGATCCCAGAGGGGAAAGACTGCAGTCTACATGGCCTCTCTAAGCACCCCACATTCATGTGCTTGCTTGGGATCAGCACATTGTAGGCCGGTTTTGGGTGACGGGGATTCTCCTGGCCTGCAGTGGTCTAGATCTGTGCCACGCCTCGTCCCTGAACCTCTGAGACTCGGGGTGTTTGTGGGATGGGCATTCTGTAGCATTTTTCAGTGGAATGTGCACTTACTTCGCAGGAACACTAAAACATCATAACACTTTGCAAAATTGCACCATCCTATGCTGTACAAGAAAAGCAGTATATTTGTCTCAAGGGAGATATAGAAAAGGGTAAGGAAAAATATTTTAAATTTATGGATGACAGTGGACTCTAAAATCCCCATGAGTATCATAAAACTATTCAGTTTCATATGATTAAGGTGTCCATTCAGCAGGTCTCTGTTAAGCACTTGCTCACACTGGTCAGCTTTGTCCAGGAGAGAGAGACCCCGGGGCTTCCTCACAGCCTGCTCCGCAGCGCCAGGCCCCTGGTCGCCCTGCTCTGCCTGGCGGCTGTGCGGGGCTGGTCCTGGTTTCCGCTCCTCTCAGCACTGCCTCTCCTGGCATTTTGTTCCCCCCCCAGATTCACTTTCCTTAACTTTCACCTTTCCCTATTGTCCCTGTGAGTATTTTAAGACCCTTTTGGGGTTAGGGATCTGACTGTTAATGCTTATGGGGCAAAGATAGAAAAGAGCTAACAAATGTTAGGTCACTTAAAAGAGTTGAAGCCTTTACAATTTAGTTACCAACTCAGTGCTAAGATCATAACCGCTAAAGTAACAGGAAGACAAGATGGGCCTCTGCCTTCCTCACACTGACCGGGGAGCTCACAGACTGTCTGTTTTCTGACTGCTCCTGTGACTCCTCTGTCGCCCTGACCGTCCTTCCCAGCACTGGTGGAGGTGGATGAAATAAAGGAAGAGCCATAGGAATCCTCCCTGGTCTCAAGTATGTGGTTTGCATTTCCAGGGCCTCTAGATAGGGTGCTCCTCTCTTTTAAAATGCACCTGAGAGTTGTTTTAATTAGATGTGATAAGGTGACAGACAAGGAAGCAAACTGGCTTTGAAAGAAGAGTTTATTATTTAGTTTCCCAAGAGGAGGGGCATCCACTCAGGGCTACACTTGGCAGCACCAGCCTCAGGCGGGAGGCAGAAGGAGCGCTGGGTTTGGGACAGAGGCAAAGTGGGGCAGGGCAGGCAGATTGCTGATTGGCGAGTTGGAAAATTTCGGAGGGCTCTGGGCTATAGGGCAGTCTGTACTTGTCTGGTATTTTGCCCTGGAGTGTTATTGTAGTTTAGGGGACTATTAGCTCGGTCTGTAAGTTAGATACAGGAGGTGGCTGGGGCTATGAACCCTGTTTGGTTTGCATATTAGGCCTGGAAGGAATTGTGCCTCCAAGGTTAGTAAGGCTTCATGATGTCAAAGTGTCATAAAACACAGAAAATAAAAAATATTTATTAATACATACCCTTTCCAGTGGACCTGTGCTTATCACAGAAGTGATTTATTTAACTGGCATTTTTTCTTTTTCTTTCTTTCTTTCTTTTTTTTTTTAGAGAGAGTAGAAGGGAGGGGAGGGAGAAAGAAACACACATCAATGTGAGAGACACATTGATTGGTTGCCTCCTGCACACACCCCAGCCTGGGCTGGGATTGGGCCTGCAACCCAAGCACATGACCTTGATCCAGAATGGAACCTGGACCCTTAGGTCTGAGGGCTGATGCTCTAAGCACTGAGCAAGCCAGCCAGGGCTATTGGCATTTTTAAAGTGAATGATACAAAGAATGGTATGGTGGCTTCCTACACTCCAGGAGGTTATAGTTTATCTTAGTAGATAAGGGCTGCACACATGAAATAGTGACTAGTTACGTGGGGCACAAGATTAACGTGTGCCGGAGAGATCCACACAGGGTAGAGCAAGTTCAGAGAGAAGGGAGATCAGAGCCTCCTAGAAACAACAGAGGACTGTGGTGAAGGGGATAGGCTTTGGAGCCAGACTGCTGGGTTCTTCTGGCTTCATTTATTAGCTGTGGAACCTTGAGAATGTTATTTAATCCCCATGTTTTCATTTCCTCAACCATTAATGAGTTTAATAACAATAGTGCCCACTTCATAGAGTTAATGAGTTAATACATCAAAAGTACTTAGAACAAAACCTAGCACCTAGTAAGTATTCAGTGTTAGCTGTTATTAGGTCTGTGGAAGAAAGTTTAGTGAAGTGGGAAGAATTGAACTTTAAAGAGAAGAAAGAGAGTGGAATGCTCCTTTGTTGGGGCAGAAGAGGAAAGAATGGAGGCTGGACATAAGCCTCTGAGTCAGGCAATAGGAGGTTGCTCTGGTAGGATAAGGTTTAAAATGTAAGTTGGTAAGAGCTAAGGAGTTTACAGAGGCTTTTTTTTTTTTTTTTTTTTTTAAAGTGAGGACATAGCATTAAAGTGCCTCAGGAACAGTCTTGGCAGAATGCTTTTAGAGGGAGGAGATGCTCGGTATATGCAGAGTAGATAGATTAAGTCAAAGTACAATAGATAAAGTTAACAGTAGTAATAATTCTAAAATCTTCGTGGTTTTAAAAAAATAAAGGCATGCCGAAACCTTTATTGGCTCAGTGGTAGAGCATCGGTCTGTGGACTGAAGGGTCCCAGGTTCGATTCCGGTCAAGGGCATGTACCTTGGTTGCAGACACATCCCCGGTAGGGGGTGTGCAAGAGGCAGCGGGTCGATGTTTCTCTCTCATCGACGTTTCTAACTCTCCCTCTCCTTCCTCTCTGTAAAAAAAAAATCAATAAAATATAAAAAAAATAAATAAAGGCATGTTTCTTGCTCATGCTGTGTGTTCATCACAACTCAAGTGGGGGCTCTGCTTATCGCCATCACTCAGAGACGCAGGCTGATAGAATAGCCATGTCATATTTTGTTTGCCTGAAAGGAGGGAAAAGAGCACTCTGGAGGGTCATGCACAAGCCACTAAAAACTAGGCCCGAAAGTGATACTCGGATGCTTCCGTTTACGGCTCATTGGCTAGACTAGTTGTAGGGCAGTCACCAGTTACAAGGGCTCCAGAAATGGCAGTCCTGTGTTTAAGGGGAGGGGCTGGAAAGGAAGAACTGGAATTGCATTATTTTATGGTACCACTTCGCCCTGTATGCTGTCCATCTTTGATTGTTATGGCTCATATTAATCCTTATGCTGCATAACATTATGCTGCATAACAGCTTGCATGGCGTGGTTGCTTGCAGTGGTTAGCTACTCATGCATGGCAGGTCTGGGGTCCTGTCGATGTGGCCGGTCTGGGGTCCCGCTGGTATGGTGGGTCTGGGTCTTGCACGATTTCATGTGTGGGGCTTCTAGTCCTTACTAATAAAAGCCTAGGTGGTCTTCATGCCCTGATGCCCTCACACTGTCACAAGATGGCTGCATGTACAGCGGGCGCATGCATGTGGGTGGGGCTGGGCTTGACGCTGTGTGCGTGGCACAGAGCCTGCGTGCGTGGCGCAGAGTCTTGCCTCCTCCTAGCTCTGCACGTGGAACTGGGAGGAGGTGAATCCCCCAGCTCTGTGAAGTGAGGCCTGCCTGGGGGTCCCCTGCCTCCATGCAGTGAAGTCTACCTGGGGGTCCTGGGGTTCCCACATCCTGGCTCTGTGCATGAGGCCTGCCTGAGGGTCCTGTGCATCCCACCTCCCAGCTCCATGTAGCGTGGAGGCGGGATGCCTGGCTCTAGCCTACCTCTTTGGGGCAATCCATCAAGAATGGGTGGGTGGAGCCTACCAGTACCTCTGTGGGGTGATTGATCATGGGTGTCCCCACTGTGACAGGGCACAGACCAGGCTGGGGACTCTTCTCCCCTGAGTGCATGAATTTTGTGCACTGGGCCTCTAGTGTATCCTATCTAATAAAAGAGAAACATGCAAATCGACCATATCTGTGCTATGGCCACCAGCCACGCCCACCAGCCAATCAGGAGAAAGTATGCAAATTAATTCAGCCAAGATGGAAGTTAATTTGCATATCCAGGCAGAGAAGGGAGGGAAGTAGGAGGGGCGGCGGATACCTCGGCCGGAAGCCCTATTGCAGGAATCTTCCTGCAAAGGGCCTCTAGTATATATATAAAAGCCTAATACGCAAATAGTCCAAATAGCAGAACAACCCAACAACTGGTTGCTATGACATGCGCTGACCACCAGGGGCTGGGTGCGGAACATGGTAGGCATCGGCAGCAGGTGGCAGAGTGAAGAATATGGCAGGCATCAGCTGTGGCGGGATGGTGGAGCAGGTGAGCAGGGGCACCAGACCAAGGCAGGGCGCAGATTGCTGTCATCAGGGCAAGCCTATACTGGTTACTGAAAATTCTTTGCTCCCACGCACTGCAGTCCCACCAGGAGTTCACACCTGCTGCTGGCGCTGGCCCCACTCACACCCACTGCCGGCACCTGGCGCCAGTCCTGATCGCTCAGCGCTATTGGCAGATGTGCACAGCAGTTGCAGGTCCCAATTGCCCCTGAGGGCTTCTCCAACTCCCAGCCAGGGTTCCAGAGCTGGGAATAAAAGACCCCATAACTTCAGGTTGTAAAAACCAGTGGGAATTGTGGCTGAGTGACACAGAAGGTGCTAGAGTCCCAGGTATTCTCTCTTAAAGGGCCAGCACATGAACTTACTCTGAATCACTCCCTCTGAGTTCCAGCACTGGGGAAACAGTATGGAGGATCCAGGGACATATAGGAGGAACCAGGTTCTCTGGCATTAGAGCAAGAACTTGGGGACAGCTTCCTCCCTGACAGGGGTGCTTGTTCCTATACTGAAACCTCCCCCATCTCAGAACTGACTTGCAGCCATATCTGAGTTTTTGTCAGCCTGACTCACACTGTTGCCTCCGCCCTGATAATTTCCTGAGATCCTGCTGCATCCAATTTGCAGACCTATCCAGGCTGTTTGCAGTGGCTTTTCCACATGAATTGCCTGCCCTTGCTCATGCTTGACTCTCCTAAAATCTCCTAAATAAGCAGCAGCTGGTGTCAGCATGCCCCATACCTATCAATAAGAGGCCCAAGACAGCTTGAACTCAGCTGGCATTTCTAAGACCCACACAAGCAGGAGCCATCTGTAGATCACTCTGCAGCTCTTGCCAGGTGACCCCAGGCAGTGGTGACTTTGTACCTCCTGTGTGGCCCCAGAGCCAGTAGACCCAGTAGACAGCTTCAGACCACATCAGATTTTAATTTCACACATCTATAAGCAAGATGCACTTGAGGGGCAGACTCAGTGAGTACCAAAGCCTCACTGAAGCAAATCTCCTGCACAGCAACTCTTCCACTGTAGTCCAGCTGGTCCTTACAGCCAATTGGCCTGGAGATCCATTCCTCCCAATGATGCCAATAGCAATTAAGGCTCAACTACAACAAGGCTGTGCACACAGGCCACACAATGGTGCACCAAGAGTGCCTAACTTAGGTGACAGGAAAGGCTGAGCCACTGGGCCCACAGGACATTTACTTATCCAAGGCCATTCTACCAATTCCAGGAGACATAGCAGCTTTACTTAATATATGGAAACAAACACCAGGAAGCAGCCAAAATGTGGAGACAAAGAAACATGTCACAATGAAAGGACAGAAGAAGTTGGTCTGAAGGTTGTGGGTTATTGTTAAGCAGAAAGGACAGAAGAAATTTCCAGAAAAAGACCTAAATGAAATGGAAGCAGGCAAACTACTAGATACAAGATTCAAAACAAGGTTATAAGGTTGCTCAAGGATCTTAATGAGAGCTTCAAGGGAGTTAGTGAGAATTTCAGGGATCTTAGAACATCAAAGACATGAAAAAGGACTAATCAGAAATTAAGCACACACTAAAAGAACAATTTACAGAAATTCAACAGTAGAGGAGTCTGAGAATCAAATCAATTATTTGGAATATTAGAAAGCAAAAAACACCTAATCAGAAGAGCAAAAAGAAAAAAAGAAAAAAAAAATATGAAGATAGTGTAAGGAGTCTTGGGGACAACTTCAGGCATACCAATGTTCACATTATGGGGGTGCCAGAAGAGAGAGAGCAAGATACTGAAAACCTATTTGAATAAATTATAACAGAGAACTTCCCTACCTGGTGAAGGAAATAGACATACAAGTCCAGGAAGCACAGAGATTCCCAAACAAGAGAAACACAAAGAGGCCCACACTAAGACATATCATAATTAAAATGCCAAAAGTTAAAGACAAAGAGAGAATCTTAAAAGCAACAAGAGAAGAGCAGAGAACAACAACAACAAAATAGCAATAAATGCATATCTATTAATAATATAATCTAAAAATCAAAATAAATGAACAAGGAATCTAATGAACAAAATAAACTGATGATTAAAATAGAACCAGCAGTATGGAAACATGGAAAGACTGACTAATCTCATAGGGAAATGGGGATAGAGGTGGGAAGAAAGAAATTAACCAAATTTATATGCATAAAGTATATGCATTACCTATGGACACAGACAATAAGGTGGTGAAGGCCTGGAACTGGGGAACTAGGTGGAAAGGGGGTGGAAAGAGGGCTATCTGTAATACTGTCAACAATAAAGATTTAAAAGAGAAAACAAAAATAAAATGTGCCTCTAAATTCCTACCTGTCAAAGTAATGTTACTCATTTTCATTCAGCTCTGTCTTATCTTTTAAGTAGAATTGGAAAAGAGCTGGACAGAGATGCAGTGTCTGTTGTCCCTCTCTTCTCTCACCTAACTATTCTTCCTTCAAAGTCTCAAACCCAGCCCTGAGGTTTCTCCTCATCTTTGCTGTTGTCTGTTTCATTTCCCAAATGCCTTGATACAAGGTGGCATGTTGTGGTTACTCTGTAGGGTTGCATGGGAAGAGGCCATGGACTTAGAGGTTAGGAGAACTCTGGAGTCCAGCTGCTTGAGTCCAAACTTAGTAACCTTGGGCACTTAGCCTCTCTGAGCATCGTTTCCTCATCCTATCTAATAAAGAGGGAATATGCTAATTGACCATCACTCTGTCACAAAGATGGCTGCACCCACAGCTGAGGCCAAGTTCCCATAAGGAGCCTTAATGAGCAATCAGCAGGGACTTGAGGCTATGCCCTAACCTGATCCTGTGGGGCTTGATGGGGGACCTCAAGGTGCACTTCCTGTCCTGGTGCTGGTCTAGGGGAACCTCAGGCTGCTCCCCCCACCCCAGCGCCAGGCTGGGGGACCTCAGGTCGTGCCCCCCACCAGGTAGGGCTTCACAGGGGACTTCAGGCTGTGCCCTCTACCCCAGCACTGGGCCAGAGGACCCGAGGCTGTGCCCCCTTCTGCTGGTGGAGCTTGATGGGGGACCTCAGGCCATGCTCCACACCCAGTGAGGCTTGACAGGGGATCTCAGGCTGTGTCCCCCACCTGGCGGGGCTTGATGGAGGACATCACGGCATGCCCCCCACTCCAGTCTGGGCTGGGGGATCTCAGGCCACAATCCCTGTCCTGGAGTAGGGCCAGGGGACCTGAGGCTACATCTCCTGCCCAGCCCGGCTTGACAAGCCTGGGATTGGATCTAGCCCAGTTGGGTGTGGGGCCAGCAGGGTCTGGGTCTCACATGATTTTGAGGTGCATGTGGGAGGGGGGGACTTGACTCTGGATCCCATGGTGAACCCCAGACTCTGACAGGAGGAAGGTTTTCATATACCGTATTTTTCAGACCATAAGACGCTCCGGACCATAAGATGCACCAGTTTTTAGAGAAGGGAAATGAAGAAAAAAAGATTCTGAAACAAATAGTGTCCTAAAATATTTTATGTGCATTAAAACCCAACATCACAGTCATAAACACATGTAATCAACCCTATAAAGTAAACAGCAGCATTTAGAACCATTTTAGAGCCGGGCAAGCACACAGAGACCACACAGAGCCGGGCAAGTAAAAAAAACTTTTTTTTTTTTTAAAGTATATGTGTAGGCTATATTTGGACCATAAGACGCAGGGACTTTCCCCCCCCACTTCTGGGGGGAAAAAAGTGCGTCTTATGGTCCGAAAAATATGGTACATTTTACTAATTTTCTTCCATCTCTGACACTTCTGTTATAGAGAAAGGGCAAATAGCAATATTAAATTCTTTTCTCTAATTAATCCCCTTTAAATGTGCACGAATTTCGTACACTAGGTCACTAATTTGTACAAAGGGATAGTAAGATTAAAAAGGATTGCAAAAGATTAGGAGAATGTCAGCTACATATTCTAAATAGATCATTTTTAAATAGATGTTTTCCCAGATTTTTGCTAGTCTTAAGTTTTTCATAGAGGCACTTTCACAAAACCAGACAAATTATTTGCCCCTGGGAAATGGAAAGTGTCACTATATGTAAAGTCTTGCTCCTTGAGCAAGAGACAAAGGCCACGGGAAGGACAAAGGGATGGCGTGAGGACAAAGTCAGATGTGATAGGAGAGGTGTACCCCAACAGGCTGTGCTCTGATTGCTTAGTTCTTGTTTGTTTCCCTTTGACATGCCTTTAACAGTTTTGACACCGAAAGGTTACATTCTAGTTTTAAAATTTAGATATCTCTTATGAAAACCTTAACTGTTGATAGTTCCAGGAAACAAATCCGTGTTTATTAAGACACATTTCCTAAGGGGGAACCAGGTATTGCAGTTCAGCAGGTTAATACCCTTTCCTGGCCCTCCGCTGGTCAGCCTCCTTGGGCAAGTATGGCTTTTTTGAAAAGGAATGAAAAAGTGAAGTCTTTTCTCTGGAACAGTAACGAGTTCTCCCGGCATCCTCTCCCCGTCACGGCTGTAATTTAGTTTAAGTGGCACTCTGGAACACTGCAGCAAGCTCTGCTTTGCAAGCAAGTAGCAATCAAAGGGATAAATTCCTTTCTCTTCGAAAACAGTGAAATCACTTCCAATCTGATCTTTGCAACCCAATGCCTGCTGGTAGTGTGAGCATAAACACATTAGGCACCCGAGAGGAATGGCATCTGCATGCTGAGCTGCGGCCATGACAGCCAGAATAAACACAGCGGCCACCGGGTGCTGCGTGCCGTCGTGTGGAGGCTCAGTCAGAGTATGACTGACTATGTGATACTGATGTGAGTGGAATCCATTTTTGTTTTTGGTATTCACGTTTAGACCGCGGTCTCCCACCCCTGACTGGGTGTAAAGTGTAAACCAAGCCACAGCTGACAGTGGTTTGCTTGCTTTATCCGGGAAAAGGTCTTGGACTCTGATTGTGACTCGGCTTCACTGTGTTGATCTTCATCACGAGCACTTTTTACAATTCCCACAGCAACAGTAACTCAGTTGTCGGGCTTTTATGGGGGTAGGGGGTGGGGAGGGGCATAATATACATATCACAATTGGGTCTTTCATTACATAATCACAAATTATATGCCATCACTCGTATATGCTTCATGAAAGCAGTAAATTTAAAGAAAAGAGAGACTGTTTAAAACTTGAGACCAGAGAGCACAGTTTATCTTATTTACAGTTTGGCTTAAAGATTGGTATTTAAGTTAATATCATACCACATGTGATAATCTTGCAAAGTGCTACATATTTTTATTTATAGTTAAGGGAATAAAGCAAAATCCCCTTTTCATTATGTTATCTTGCATTATTTACTCAGTGACAAATGACATTGCCTCACGGTATGAATTTTGCAATGAAAGACCCTATTGTAGCATAAATTTATATGACAGGGAGGGGCGGGTTGCTAGAGTTATGGTTCCAGAGGGGTTTTAAAATCTGAATATCCTGGTACTTGTTCAGTTAAAATGTATAGCTAATGTTTTACCACCGTATTTTTCCTGAAGTAAAAGAAAAGTAAGAGGAATGAACAAAGGGGAAAAGCTTGAAGTTAAAATGCTAAAAACCAAATAAAATGACTGAAGGCATATTGGCACATCTTAAACTCAAAGATTAAAATGGCTGTGAGGATCAGTTGTGTCTACAATGGGAGAACTTCTGTGCTGAAGACACCCTTATGGGGCAAGACTTGCCCCCTGAGTGTGTCCCTTATGGATCTGAGGAGTTGTAATCCGGATGGCCCCACTCTGACCCCTGGGTACACTGGTTCTTGGATCTCCAAGGAGATGCAAATTTAGCCTCTGCCTGAGGCCACCCAGCAAGAGCTACAAAGAGATCTGCATGTTCCTCTTCTTTGTTTGGGGTTTGGAGGTGCCCAGATGAGGCTCAGTTGTGAAGCAATGTAAGCTGCTGTGGGGCCTTGGGCCTGCTTTTGGAAGTTCTGGGGCTCTCTGACACAGCTGCAGTTTGTTAGGTAATTTTAGATTTCAAACGACCAGGCCATTCATATGCCAAAGCCTCTATGCATAGCTGGGATAGGGGTTGTAAATTGGGTGGGGCTGGGTCTCAAGGAATCAATAGGGCAGAGAAAACAGCAATGGCTGACTTTCAGCCCTGCCCTAAGAGGTCCCCTTGCCTCAGTATCCTGTGATAATCACTGCAAGCATCTCTGAGAGAAAGCTGCCTTGTATTCCGGCCTGATGCCAGACAGTCCAGGTCTTCTCCCCCCCTAATTCCCCCCCCACACACACACACTTGTATGAGTCTGGGTCCCCAGAGTCTCGCCAGGAACTGGAGTTCAGAGCATTTGGGAGCTGTATTTCCCTCCCAATTTGAAAAAGACAACTGCATCCTCAGTTGCGAGTCCTTTCTCTGTGTGTGCTTCCTTACCTCAGCACTTTACTTCCACACCTCTTCTGGGTCTCATGTGTTTTTCTCTTTCCTTCTAGTTGTAGAATTTCCACTCAGCCAGCCTTCCTGTGGTTCTGGATGATGTCCGTTTTGTCTTTTATCTGTAGTTTTGAAGTGGTTGTGTGAGGCAGCAAGTTCAGGTGTTTACCTATGCCGCCATCTTGGTTTCTCCCCTTTGGAATACTTTTAGATTTACCAATAAAAGTTGTAAATATAGGATAGAATTCCCATAAACTCATCAACCAGATTCCTCTATTGTTAATGTCTTACATATCATGGTGCATTTGTTAATCTATAAAAGTAACCTTGGTGCATTGCCAGCCAGGTTTCTCTGCTGTAACCATAAGATTTTCCCTTTTTCATTCTCTGTTCTTTGGAAGCAAGTTACTAAGTACAGCTCATACTTAAATAAAGGGAAAGTCAACTCTACTTCTTGGAAGCGGTAGTATCTTTACCTATTATTTGGAATTCTTCTGTAAGAAAAATAAAATAAATCCCCACTTCAATTTATTTTATTTGTTTGTGTTTTTTTTTTTTTTCAATCACATGTTTATATCAGAATAGTCATGATATTTCATTCTTTGGGTTCTAATTCAATACTCTATTTACTTTCTTGCTTAGATTGTTCCAGCTTTGTTGAGAGAGAGGAAGAGAGAGAGAGAGAGAGAGAGAGAGAGAGAGAGAGAGAGAGAGAGAGAGAGAGAAACATCGATGTGTGAGAGAAATATCACTCAGTTGCCTTCTATATGTGTCCAGACCAGGGATTCCTGGGTATGTGCCCTGACAGGAATTGAACCCGCCACCTTTTGGTGTAAGTGATACCTCTCCAACCAACTGAGCCACACTGGCCAGAGCCCTCCCTACTCTTTTTTTGCAACTTCTTTTATTTTTGTTTAACTTCCTTACTTTGGAGGCCTATCTGATGCTCCAGGCTCATCGTGTATTTTGCCTGCCCCAGCCCTAGAATCCTCCCTTTCTCTAAAGAGGCCTGGTTCCTTTTACAGGAAAATGGTCTTTGGAAACCACAATCTGAGCTCTGGTTGTTTTCACTGTTCAGTGTTTTTCAAAAACATTTTTAACATTGCATCCTATTTTACCTGTCCTTCCTACACTTTGATTATATCAATATTTGTTAAACGTTTTGATTTTGTTCCCAAAGTACCTGGGCTCTGTTTGATCTTTTCAATATTTTTTCTCTCTGTTTTTCAGATGGTATAATGTCTCTATAAATATTTTCAAGTTCACTTACTCTGTCTTCTATAATCTTTAATCTGCTAATAAACAGTGAATTTTAAATTTCAAATACCATATTCTTCAGTTCTAGAATTTCCTTTTTTTAATAGTAATTTCTATTTCTTTGCTGAGTTATCCTTTTAGTTCATTTATATTACAGCATTATGTCCTGAACTATAATACTAAAATCTACTTTGAAGTTCATGTCTGCTAATTCTAATATTTGGGTCTACTTAAGTCAGTTTCCATTGATTGCCTTTTCTTTTAGTATGGGTCATATTTTTTTGTTTTTTAAATTTCTAATGATTTTGGATTTTATCTTAGACATTGTGATTGAAATTTTATAGTAATTCTGGATTTCTTGTGTTCCTCTGAAGTGTATTAATGTTGTTGTATCAACAGGCAGTTAACTCAGATTTCCAATTTTGCCTTCTTTGCAGTGAGCAGTGGGAGAAATCCTAGTTTAGTTTGTTCCTTTAGCCATGAATGGACTGTGTAGTCTGTCTCATACCTAGAAAATTGGGCAGTTTACTAGTATATGCAGAATATGGGGCTCTTACCTTGTCTGGAGTTTTCCTTTACTTTGCAGCCACTGAGTCACTTCTGAACTTTGTTTTCTGATTCTTCAGCCAGTGAGACTGCAAGTTTCATTCTTAATTTCAGCTCTTGGCATAATATCAACTAGTGCTACCCTCAGATAAAAACTATAAAATAGGAAACTCAGTGCCATTCCCTTTCCCTGAGTGTCAACTCCCTATAGTTTCTACTAGCTTTTTGCTCACTCTTGTACCCTCAAATTATTTTCATTGTTGTTTAGAGTTTAGAAGTGCTATTGATGGTAGGATTGATCTGATATAAACTATCACAGTTACCAGAAGCGGTACTCCCCTTCACTTAAGGCAAGGGATGATGGTAATTCAAAAACTACACTATTCATGGAAATGATTTCCGAGTCCTCAGACTGGAGAAGCGCACTGAATCTCGAGCAGATCAAATAAAAATAAATCCACATTTAGACATAATGAGTGAAACTATAAAACATAAAAGATAATGAAAAATTATAAAACTACCAGTGGGAAACAGATACATATCAAGAAATGCAGATTAATAACAAACTTCTCATTAGCAAAAGGAGATGTCAAAATATAGTAAATTACATATATATATATATATATATATATATATATATATATATATATAGTGCTAAGTAACAATAACGGTCAGCCTAACAGTGATCATTCAATAGTGAGGATGTAATAACATCATTTTCCAACTTGCAAGTGTTGAAAAAGTTTACTGTTTATAGACTCCTTCTGAAAGAATTACTAAATATATATTTAAGTAAAAAAGGAAAGTGTGACATATTGTATTTTCCAAAAATGGCCATAACAACAGCAACCATCTCACATGTTCTTCTCCAATGTGACCTAACTACTCCCCCATCAAGAGATGGAGTTAAGTCCCTCTCCTTGCATCTGGACTGGCCATATGACTCTTGAAACCAATAGAATGCGGTGAAAGTGATACACAGTGACTTTTGAAGCTAGATCAGAAAGGTTCCCATTCAGCTTTCAGCTGGTTCTTTTGGACACTTGTTCTGGTGGCCACCAGCTGCCTTATAAGATGGTCAACTCTTCTGAGCCTCCATGTCAGAGAGGCTTTGCACAGCCCCTTTGTCTGTCGGACAAGCCCATCCTCCAGCTGAGGACCACTGTTCCATGGCAGGTTTATAAGATTTAGAAGGACGGCCCATTGGAGTATTACCCAAATTCCTGACCCACAGGTTATAATAAAATGGTTGCTGTTTGAAGCTACCAAGTTTTGGCTTACTTTGTCAAGTAGCAATAATAACTAGAACAAAATGGAACCCTGAAGGAAGGAGTGGGATGTCCCTATCAGTCCTGCTAAAGGAAGCTGGGGAACAAATAAAAGTCAGTATCAAGTGTGTTTTCAAAGCTGGTTGAGGGTTAAAAACAACATGATGGTAGGATATTAGCAACAATAATATGGAAGCTGGTACAGAGTGGGGAAGAGGAAAGACTGGTGCTAGAACTTTCTAGGCTCTTTGCATTATATTGTTCAGAAGGTTACTAGAGTTTGACTTTAAATAGGCATATTGAATAAATAAGTTGATTGTATTGCTTATGAAACAGCAGAGGAAAAAAAGAGAATTCAGAAAAAAATTAACCCAAATCAGAAAAGTAAAAGCAAAGAAACAAAATTATGGTAGATAAAAAAATAAGTTGGCAGAAATCAGTGCTGTTATTACAGTAAACTCATTTCAGTTATCAAAAATGATAATTATATTTTTAAAATGCACCCAAATATTGCTTAAAAAGACACCCAATGCAAAGCAAACCAGCACAGTTAAAAAATATAAAAATAAAGGGATAGGGAAAATATTTCAAGGAGAAGCAAAGCAAAGAAAGCAGGCCTGACAATGTGAATATCAGGCAAAATGGAATTTTGGGGTGTGTTATCCAGGAAACACTTGCACACGTGTACCAGGAGACATGTACAGGATGTTCATCGCAGCATTATTTGTGATAATAACAATTTTAAAGGAAATTAACTATCTATCATTAAGGAAATTGTTAAAGATTTTGCTTACCGTGATTCAGTCTTCAATTTAAATGGAGACTACAGCCAAGAAGTCAAGAGAAGGCTGAGACTTAGAATGGCAGCTGTAGAAGAATTAGGAAAATCATTACAAGGAAAGATTTATCATTAAAGACCCTTGTATTCCCAATTATACAATACTATGTATGGATGCGAGGACAGCTGGGCAGTGAAGAAGTCTTATCCTATATAATAAAAGCATAGTATGCAAATTGCTCTCTGACTATTGGGACTGTGACCCTGGTTGATGTCGGTGAGAGTTATGTGCTTGCAGAAAAGTGGGGCTGGCCAGGGTAAGGGAAGGAGCTCTGGCTGGTGGTGGTGACCGTGGCTGTGGCAGTGGCAGGCAGCCAGGGGAAGGGAGGAAATACCTAGCCAGCAGCTGGCAGCTGCTAGGGACGCAACCAGTGTACAAATTTCGTGTACTGGGCCTCTAGTAGGAAATAGATCCTTTTGAAATATGGTGTTGGAGGAGAGCTCTCTGGACGTCCTGCACTGCCAGAAAGATGAACAATGGGTCCTAGAACAAGTAAGCCTCAAACATTGCTGGAGTTGCCCTCCTTCAGGCACATCATGAGAAGGTGGTGTTCTTTGGGAAAGACAACAATGCTGGGAAAAAATCGGAGGCAGCCAGAAAAGAGGAAGGCCAGTGAACTAGATTGTCTCCATAAAATAAGCCATAGGCATGAGACTGCAGGAGCTGAGTAGAACTGTTGAGGTCAGGACATTGTGAGTACACTCATTCATAGGGTCACCTGGAGTCAGAGCCTACTTAATGACATATAACACACAACACACACAGGGAAATATATACATAGTGGAATATTCATACAGTGACACTAAATGGCAGTGAAAAGACACTAAATCTCTGCATTCACATGGCAATATTTCAAAACCTTGAGTGAAAGAATGAAGTTATAGAATACCAACCAGTGTGACATTTCTAAACACAAAATAATACTAAGATTCCTTCTAATTCTGAAATTATTTTCTCAAATCTCACAGCAATAAGCTATGCTCCCATGACTGTATGCATTTGAGTGTGAGGAGTTGTCCCAGAAACAGTATGCTGTGGCAGTAAGCTGGCCGTCAGTAAGAGCAGTCACCGTGTGCTAAAGACTGAGTGCTCCTGGAAGGGCAGCAAGCTGTCCTCCCCTGTGCCAGTATTCTGTAGAACTAGATGCTTTGAAACTACTCACAGTGTGCTCAATATTATATAATAAGCACACATGCAAAAATGTCTCCCTTTCTCCCGAGTTGCTTAAAACAAAACAGATGTGGAATAAAGAAGTACAGGTGTATCCTATGAAATTAAAATGAGAGCTGTCTGGAGGAAGATGTTTGTTAAGTAACAACTTTCTACTAGAAACTGTGCAGGCCAGAATCTCTGTTTTGTAAATAACTAGATGTTGAAATGACAACTGCCCTTAGATATCGATTCTGTGTGTATTTATTGGGCACCTACTATGTACAATGTACTCTACTTAGCATGGCCGTGGGCACAAAGGTGCGTTGGGAGTCCCAAGTTGTTTCTAGATCTGTGGAAGATGGAGGTAATTATAAAATGAGGCAAGGTGAGTTAAGGCCCTGCCAGTGTTTCACTTTGATTCACTAGCTTGAAAGGAGAAGGAAATGTTTTCTTCGGAGGGACCCCGAATGACTCTTCAGAGGCCATTTCACACATTTGTGAGGGTGTGCATTTCTATCTGAGTGATTGAAGGTGGTAGGCAAGTTTTTTGCTGTGCCATTGCTCTGTCTACTATTTGATCCTCTTCCTACTCCCTTCCTTTCTTAAGAAAAATATTGCTGTACATTAAATATTGCTTTTCAAAGCCTTTAATGGTGTTTCTGAGGCAATCATTTAAAACAGACACCACATTTTAGAGGCAGCAGTGGTTAGCCACTGGAAACTAACCATAGGGTTTGATAAAGGGGGGAATTTTATATGCTATGGTTTATGACAGAGAATGGAAAAATGCTCCAGTGAGACGGGCTGCCATTCTAAATTGGAGCACAATAATAGCAAAAAGTGCTGAAGTCAACAGACTGCTTAGAAATATGGTTACTATTTGATGAGTGGCCTTTCAACATGGCCACGTACACGCGTTTGCAACCACGGTCAGTTCAGTTCTCCCCTAAATTTGGGACTGTGACCCTGACTGATGTCAGTGAGAGTTATGTTTTTGCAGAAAAGGGAGATTTGGATCACCCATGAATCTAAGGCAAGTACAAAATAGACGTAATAAGCAACACGTTATAATAGACTTACACATTATACTTAACTTAGGTTAAAAACATTCAGAGGCGATGGGGTCTTCTGAATATAGGGCTGGTTTAAAAATTCGATTTTCCCCAAAGCCATTTCAGTACAGGTTGATCCTAGTCCATACAACTTAAATAAGATTTACAAAGGTAGAATGGGGATATGGAAAATCTTAGGAGGTGACATTTGATGTATGACTTGGCCAATGTGAAGGAAATGGCCATGAGAGCTGGAGATGAGAATTCCAAGGAAAAGCATCAACAAGTCGAAAAGCAAAGGAAATGGATGGCCTTGCACAAATTGCTTTACCTCCCCGAGTCTCACTGTCTTCATTTGTTAAACTAGAGAGTTGGACTTAGAGAGCCCTAAGGAATTTTTCAATTCCTAAATTCAGTGAAATAAACACTAGTTAAAATGGGCAACAGGGACAAATATAGTTTTTTATGGTTTTTCCCCCCAGTTGTATTGACGACGTATAACATTCTATTAGTGTAAGGTGTACAACATAATACTTTTATATACAGACTAGAGGCCTGGTACATGAAATTCATGCACGATTTTGTGTGTGTATGTGTGTGTGTCCCTAAGCCCAGCCTGTACCCTCTCCAATCTGGGATCCCTCTCACAATTCAGGACTACTGGATCCAAACTACTCACCTGCCTGTTTGCCTGCCTGCCTGATTGCCCCTAAATGCTTCTGCCTACCAGCCTGATCAACCCCTAACCATTCCCCTGCCAGCCTGATCGATGCCTAAATGACCCCCTGCCAGCCCAATAGCTCTTAATTGCCCTACCTTGCCGACCTGGTCTCCCCCTCTTCCCTGCAGGCCTGCTCACCACTACCTGCCCTCTCATGCAAGCCTGGTCCCCCAAACTGCCCTCCTCTGCAGGCCTGGCCCCCTCAACTACCCTCCCCTGCTGGCCTGGTCCCCCCCAACTGCCTCCCCTGCAGGCCTGGTTACCCCCAACTGCCCTCCCTTGCAGGTCTGGTCCCTCCCAACTGCCCTTCTCTTTAAGGCTGGTTCCCCCCAACTGCCTTCTCCTGTAGGCCTGGTCCCCCCCAACTTCCCTCCCTGCAAGCCTGGATCTCCCCCCAACTGCCCTTCTCTGCTGGCCATCTTGTGGTGGCCATCTTTTGTCCACATGGGGTTGGCCATCTTTGATCACATTGAGGCAGCCTTCTCGTCTGTTGGAGTGATGGTCAGTTTGTATATTACTTCTCTATTATATAGGACTAATGGCCCAGTGCACAAAAGTTGTGCACTCAGGGTGGGTGGGGTTCACATAGCCTGGTCTGTGCCCTGTCACAGTGTGGAAGCCCCGTGATCCATCTCCCCAAAGAGGTAGCCCCGCTGGGGCTCCTTGATGAATTGCCCCAAGGAGATATGCCGGAGCCATGGGTCCCTCCTCTGGGACACACAGAGCCATGGCACCTCCAGGCCTTGCTCTTGGAGGTCTCTGCTGGGTCCCACCTCCCGGCTGCTGGGTCCTGCCCCCAGGCCGGGCCATGCAGAGGCCTCCAGACCCCTGGCAGTGCTGTGCGGAGGCCTCTGCTGGGCCCCGGGCCTTCTGGTGATGAATTGTGGTGATGGTGTGACACAAGTCTCCGATGCTTCAAGTCCCTGCCCACCTGTGCCTACTCTGCACTCAGCCTCCTGCTGATTGGTCATTATGTGTGAGGGTGTCCCAACCATTTGCATATTGCCCTTTTATTAGTATAGATATTGCACTGTACGTTTTTAAAGATGGCAGCCCTAGAGTGGTTGAAACTGGGAATAGGATGGAGAGATGGAAAGGGACAAAATGTTGGCAAGAGAAAAATGTCAAATGAAATAAGATTCCAAATTCATGGGAGAGAATGATGTTGGGGCAAACACTTCTTTCCCATAGCTGATGTTTCCTTTCTTCTTAATTACTGTAACATACCTCAGTCACTTCTACCTGTAAGGATGTAGAGCGACATTCTGGTAATTTGGGGAAAAAGGAACTGGGTATGCTCTGCTCAGCTCAGCTCTTTCAGTTTGCTTCTGGACATTAGTCCTAACCACAGAGGGCTGTTCTCCCTATTTCTCCCACCCATGTCTTACCGAGAGGGTACCTCCTGTCTGGAGCTTTGACCTGAGCCAGCATTGCTCATGACTCTAGGGTAAATCTGTCGAGTTTGGTGCTTTGGTTTGCAGGTGTCTTTGGCTCTCATGCTAAACCATATTATTTAGTTTAGCCTTCATCAGTAAAACGTGACATTTTGCTCTCCCTCTGCATATCCTTATCTCATTTCTCAGTATGATTAGAATTCAGAAGGCGAAGAAGAGTGCTGTTTATTTGGGCCTCTCATCACCCCTCACCCCAAATGCTGGGATTCCAGGGGAGGGGAACTAGCTTTGGAGGGGAACTAGCTTTGGAGAGAAGAGCTATTGTTTCCTCTGAATCAGAAGAAGGCAATAGCTGTGAGGAACTAGAGATCTTTGAGGCATGATGGAGCTTCAGAGATTCAAAGTCATCTCAATAAAGTAGGAGGCCAGATAATTTTCTGAGGATGATTCAGCAAGCATGAAATTGGAAAATTAAAAGAAGATTTAGAATTGTATCTATGGGGAATGTAATCAAGAATCCACTGAAGAGGACCAAAGGATTTCCAGTTAGGATGGCAAACAAGATGATGTTAACAAGCATAGATAGATAGAAATCAAAGATAGGCTTGTTCTTTGCCACTAGGGTCAAAGTGATGAATATTGCTCTATGGAATATATTTTATTCTTAAGTTATATTAATTTTCAGAAATAAATGAAGGAATCTGTTAAGGTTGGCCAATCTGTAGTTATGTCAGTACTATTACAAATGTGAAACTATACTTCTGTAAATATGATAGTTAACCTTTATCTCAGCTGATACAGATTTTCCTTTTGTGTGTGTGTATGTGTGTGTGTGTCTGTGTGTGTATTCAGGATTTTTATTTTATTGAACACTAGAGAGCTGGTGTACGAAATCCATGCACAGGATGGGGGGTGTCCCTCTGCCCAGCCTGCACTCTCTCCAATCTGGGATATCCCTCTCACAATCCAGGACTGCTGGCTCCCAACTGCTCGCCTGCCTGCCTTCCTTCCTGATTGCCCCTAACCGCTTCTGCCTGCCAGCCTTATTACCCCCTAACCACTCCCCTGCCAGCCTGATTGATGCCTAACTGCTCCCCTGCAGGCCTGTTTGGCCCTAACTGCCATTCCCTGCAAGTCTGATCACTCCTAACTTCCATCCCCTGCAGGCCTGGTCACCACTAACTGCTCTACCCAGCAGGCCTGGTCCCCCTCAACTGCTCTCCACTGTAGGCCTAGGCCTCCCCTCCTCCGCGCGCCCCCCCCCCCCCCCCCCCCCCCGTGCCATTCGCTGCAGGCCTGGTCACCCCAACTTCCTTCCTCTGCCGGTCTGGTCCCTCCCAATTGCCCTCTCTTGCTGGCTATCTTGTGGTGGCCACCTTGTGTCCACATGGGGGCAGGATTTTTGACCACATGGGGGCAGCCATCTTGTGTGTTGGAGTGATGATCAATCTGCATATTACTCCTTTATTAGATAGGATAGAGGCCTGGTGCACAGCTGGTTTGCCCTGAAGGGTGTTCCGGATCAGGATGGGGGTTCCTTTGGAGTGTGGGTGGCCTGAGTGAGGGGCCTGTGGTGATTTGCAGGCTGGCCACACCCCCTGATGACCCAAGCGGAGGCATTGGTATCTGGGGTTTATTTATCTTCTACAATTGTGACTTTGTAGCCATAAGCAGAGGCCTGGGCTGGTCAGGGAGTTTGGAAAGCTTGGCTTCCTCCGTCCCGGAGGGCAACCCTAGCCTGCTCTCTCCAGCTTGGTGGTTGCCTCCATTTTTCTTGGGATTTATCTTCTATAATTGAAACTTTGTATCCTTGAGTGGAGGTCTAGGCCAGCAAGGGCAGGCGGAAAACTTGGCTTCCTCCATTGCCTGGGAAACCCAAGCCTCCCTCCTTCTCTCTGTGGCTGTAGTCATCTTGGTTGGGGTTAATTTGTATACTCGCTCTGATTGGCTTATGGGCATGGCTTATGGATGTAGGGGAGTGATGGTTAATTTGCATATTACTCTTTTATTATGTAGAATTTTTTAAAGAGCCCAATCAACAAAATACTACATGGTAGCAGCCCCAAATACCAGCAGGATGAATTTTTTAACATCGAGTGTTTTCATTACATAGATATAGCCAGTGGCTTTATTGAAGGCTAGAGGCCAGGTGCACTGTAGCAGGGGCAGTGGGGCCCCTCAGTCTGACTTGTGTCCTCTTATAGTCTGGGAGCCTCATGATGGACTGCCCTGCAGAGGGAGGCCCAGACTACCTGCCGCAGGACCAATGGCCTGGTAGCCTGGGCCTTTCTCTGCTGGGCGATTGAAAGCAGACCCCTCACTGGCCAGTGGCCTGGGCCTCCCTCTATGGGGCAGTCATGGGGGCAATGGCAGGGCCCCTGGCCAATCACATTGCACCTGCCTTGGCTGGCCTAGCGCCAGTGCATGTCATAGCATGGTAGTCCAGACAGTCCTTCTGCTGTTTGGCCCTTTGGTTAATTTACACATTGTGCTTTTATTATTATAGATTATTATTCTTTGGGTCACATGTTGAGTCGCTTTCATGGAGAAAAGAAAAAATAACCCTGGCTTACTTCTTTTGCCTATTGACTTTTCTAGGACCAAGGGAAGTACCAGCTTTCCCATGAAGTATTCTCAAATTTTTCTTTGCATCTCTGATTTCTCTCAATTTCTCTTACTCTTAAAAGTCAAAATGTATGTTAGCATGTATAGTTTGGTGGGGAGAGAAATAGCAGGGAGCAGGGTGGGATTTTGGGAGGGGATTGCACTTGAACTGGTTGTGGAGGGAGAATAGAATTTGGCAGGTGGATATGGGAGGTGGAAGCCAGGAGCACTCCAGTTATAGCACATGGCTGAATCCAGAAAGCAAGGAGGTGTGGTATCCTCTTCGGGGAGCACTGTGTTGAGTAGGTCCTTGGCTTTAGGTCAAGGATGCAAAAGAAGTGTGGTCTCCATGACCAGAAAAATAGCATAAAAACAGATTGTGCAAGGCTGCAGGAAGCTGGATCTCCTAAGGCGGTAAGGTTTTCCTAAGGGAGTAGCCTGCGGAGAGGTGGACGGTGGAATTGATTGCTGGAATGAGGTCCTGGAGGGAAGGGAACTAAGAGACTATTAGAAATGAAGAAGGTCAGAGGGAAATGAGGAGGAGTTAAACAGAATAAATAAGGCAAGGCTCTCTTTTACTTGAAAAGTCAAGCTAGTAATTTTGGTAGTTGATAAAAAAAAAATAGCTCCTGATATTTATAAATACAAAAATTATTTAAAATATACCTACTCTGCTTGAGTTTTTACTTATTTTTCCATTTTTGGTTAAAGTATAATAATAAACAGCATATGCTGAAACAAATTAGGTACACAACAGGGGCTGAAATAATTTCAAAAAAATTTTCTTTTAACTGGATTGCTATTATAAAATAAGAATACATTTTGATTCAGAACTTTTATGAAGAACTTGGGCATTTTATTGCAACATCTGTTTCTACATTTTAATTTCTCTCCTTCCTTTTTTATAGGTATTTGCATACTTTTTTTTTTTCAAATGAGAAGACCTTTTTGTTTGCCACAAGAAGGCTATTATCCAGAATGTTAATGGGTTTTCAGCTATTAGGATGTAATGATATACCTTAAGTATTTAACTATAAATTTGAAAAATCTCCATGAACAATCTCAGAGGAATACTTAGAATGCACTCCTGGTAAATTGGCTCATTTTCCTGTAATTTACTGGAAGTGCTGATATGAGAGCAGTCCTAATGTGAAAAGTACATTAATCCCTGGAGTTGCATTATATGTATTAAATTATTACTCTCAAAGAATAAAATGTATGAGGCCATTTAGTCTTCATTCACATCTGTTAGTTAGAACCACAGCAGAGAAACAATCACTTATCTTTTGGGGCACAAAATTAGAAATGATACATTTAATATCTTTTAAAACAAGAGGTACAGTGATGCTCAGTTATGCTTTTGCATAACAATTGCTCTTTTCCCAAACAAGGACTATTCAAGTCTGGAGCAGAATTCTTCTGGCTCTGTGGAAGCCCCTTCCATTCCATTGGTAACTGAAAGATTTTTAGAAACCCATAATGCAGCTTTCTTTGATGCCAGTCACAAAGGTTCATCTGCCTGCTTGCCATGCGCTTCTCCCACGCCGGGGGATCATGGGAGGAGGCAGTCATTTTGGAGGAGCGGTGGCTGCAGGAGCATGTAGGGTCTCGGAATTATGTCTAATTGTGTTTTTCTTCTTTGGCAGGTTGTGGAACCATAATTTGTGAATCAGAGTGCTTTGTGTGTGTGTTTTTGTTTTTTTTTTGGACAGACAGCCATTTACGATTCCAAATGATTAAGGCAGATAGGAAGCCCCTTCTGAGAGTTTAACAAAGCTCTCAACAAGCTGCACCATGGACACAAAGCTGGACCCTTCTCGCGATGACCTGCCTCTCATGGCCAACACCAGCCACATACTTGTGAAACACTATGTTCTGGATTTAGATGTGGATTTTGAAAGTCAAATCATCGATGGCACCTTAGTGCTTTTCTTAGAGTCTGGAAACAGATCCAGGAAAAAGAGTGGTTCCACTGAGGAAGCCTGCCGATCAGAGTCCAGTGAAGCCTGCAGATGTAGGAAGCCGGAACCCTGCCATGCTCCTGTGGCAGATACAAGGACCTCCTTGTCTAAAATGGGATATAGTGATTTTGCAATTTGTGGTAAAGGTGAAAGAGATACTTCTGGTAAAGATGGTAACCATGACAACCAGGAACAGACTTATGGGATTTCTAGCTCGAAGCACTGCTGTGACACAGGGAATCATGGGAGTGAGGATTTTTTGCTAGTGTTGGACTGCTGTGATTTATCTGTGTTAAAGGTTGAGGAGGTGGATGTTGCTGCTGTGCCAGGTATTGAAAAATTTACAAGGTCTCCCAAGCTCACGGTTGTTTCTGAGCTCAGGAATCAGATTGTTCGTGAACTTGTGACTCTGCCTGCCGATCGTTGGAGGGAGCAGTTAGACTATTATGCTCGGTGCAGCCAGGCTCCTGGCTGTGGGGAACTCCTGTTTGACACTGACACTTGGAGCTTACAGATCAGGAAGACAGGGGCTCAGACAGCTACTGATTTTCCTCACGCCATACGGATACGGTACAGAACCAAACCCCAGGGGCGATCAGTTACCTGGACCTCAGACCAGAGTGGCAGGTAGGTATCTGGCACCCCACAGCCCCTGCCTGTTGATCTCACGCGCTGGGAGACGAGCCTTTGCAGGAGTGCCCTCAGGCGGGGGACCAGCTCTGCAAAGATTGCCTCTCCATCTGTGGCATCACCCAGTCAGCCTCCTTAGAAGCAGGTAAATTCCCCAGCATGCTCAGCTCTGAATGGGATTACTTCCCTTAAGTCAGGGTGAACAACTGACTTTATTAAGTCCCCGTATTTCTGAGTTAGGAGAATTAAAAGGCAAGCCTCACGATTAAATCCTGAGCCTCACCCTCCGTGAAGATCCCTGCCGGCCACTGGCAGTGCTGTAGATGGGAGGGTACAGACTTCCTTGGCGCGCCCTCATTCCCCTGAGGGAGGGAGTGGCCTGCTGCCAGGCTGGGGCAGTGTGAAGTGCCTCCAAACAGAGCCAGCTCTGCTCTGTGACTTCCTTGTGGCACCTGTCTCTTGGCAGCTCTGCCTCCCTGGACTTCATATGCCAACCTCCCAAGCCAGCCGTCAAACGGTCTGTTTGTGAGGGCGTGACAATCCTGCTGACAGTGCACACTCACCTTGGCCATGAACTGTAGTGTTGGACACAGGGAGACCCCGGTTTTCAGTGTGGGGAGAAGAGGCGGAGAGGCGTCGGTGTCCAGGGCATGTATGTAGGGAGCCATTTGTGCTTTTCTTCCTGCCCTTCCTCCAGCAGTTGTTGAGGATTTTGAGAATACGAGAATTTTAAAATCAAACTTTATAGAGCCCTCATTATTTTAACTATCTCTTTGTGCTAACGTACTTCAAATCAGTATGGCAGTTCCTGCAGAGCTAGCTGGAGGGACATTGATCTGTGAGCTTGCTTACTCGCCTTCTTTTGTAGCGTTGGACTTCCTTCATGGAGACAGCGGTCTCATTGAACTGCTTCCATCTCTCTCCAACCACCCCCCAAAAAGCCTTTTAGATTTTTTTTTAAACATCAGTTTGACTTTGAGCTCTAATTATCCCATTCCTTGCCTCTAATCTTACCTCCCGCTCTGGTCTCCTGCCCCCGCTTGGAATGAGTGCACTTCCTGCCTTATTTCTGCGGGAGTCTGAGGCAGCCTTTGGGAAATTGCAGGGTTGATACAAACTTGCATCAGTACAAAAGCAGAGTGATTTATTTGTAGAATAACTTACTGGCTATCCTTGGGAGACTAGGAGGGGAAAGAAACAGGTGTTCTTATTGTGACTTCAAAGTTGTTTTGAACTTAGTAAAGATGGGTTTTCAATAAGATTTAACTATATTGTCTTTGAATACTTAACTAGGAAATTGTAGTTTTTATATTCACAGATACTACTTTTGGAATTGAATAAAGGGGAATAAGAAACTGTTGATAGAAGAAATACTTATTAATGGCCTCAAACATGTCTGTCTTCTTGGTGCTCACTGCAAGGAGAGCAGACTTGTGAATTACATGCAAAGTGTTGACTAGGAATGAATGAATGAATGCTGGTTTCCATAAAGAAACTAAAGAGGTCCTTGGGCACAACTGGCTCCTGCAAAGGCTGACTTGGTGAATTGATTTAAAAATATATATATTTTATTGATTTTTTACAGAGAAGAGAGAGGGATAGAGAGTTAGAAACATTGATGAAAGAGAAACATTGATTGGCTGCCTCTTGCACACCCTCTAATGGGGAATGTGCCCGCAACAAAGGCACATGCCCTTGACCGGAATTGAACCTGGGACCTTTCAGTCCACAGGCCGAGGCTCTATCCACTGAGCTAAACCAGTTTGGGCATGAATTGATTCTTGATAAATTCTGATAATTTAATAAAATGCATGATCACAGCGAGAGTTTAAATTGTATCCTTGGAAGTTTGTGGTTATATTTTAGAACAGAAATGGCATTTATGCAGTTTTATAAGGATAATAAGTTGTTTTGTGTTTTTTTAATCCTCAAAATATGTTTTTTCTCCCACTGTTTTGGGGGGATTTTACTTAAGATTATCTTGCATGAATGGCCACCAAACCTTTGTAAATTCTACTACATGCTTAAGAATATATCTAGGTATCCTATCTAATAAAAAAATAATATGCAGATTGACCATCACTCCAACACACAAGATGGCTGCCCCCATGTGGTCAAAGATCCTGCCTCCATGTGGACACAAGATGGCCGCCACAAGATGGCCAGCAGGGAAAGGCAGTTGAGAGGGACCAGGCCTGCAAGGGAGGGCAGTTGTGGGCATCAGGCAAGCAGGGGAGGGCAGTTGGGGGCGACCCAGGCTTCCAGGAGAGGGAAGTTAGAAGTGATCAGACTTGCAGGGAATGGCAGTTAGGGGCAAACAGGCTGGCAGGGGAGCAGTTAGGCATCAATCAGGCTGGCAGGGGAGTAGTTCAGGGGTGATACTCCGTGTAGGAATTTCGTGCACCAGGCCTCTTGGATACTTTAAGTTCTTTAAAAATGCCCAAGGGGTCTCTAATAGCTAGACAGAAATAATTTCTTAGTGATATGAGTGAATAGTAATTATCAGGGTTGTAATGCTTTATGAATATAATTGTGTGAAAATATAAAATTTCACAATTACGTGAAAAATACAACTGGGTAGAGCTTATTTTCTTTAATTAAAACATAAATAGTTGTTACATTTTTACCTTTGAATGCAGAATACTATCAGTGTACCTACCATAAATTCTTAGTCCTAGATGAGAAACTTTTTATTCTCATTTTACAAATAGGAAAATTGAATAAAGTTACTGAAAGCTCCTAGAAAAATCCATGTCTAATTATTAAAAAGAGCTACATTTCTTACATCTGATCATTACCTTGTCCCTTACTGTATGCAAAGATTTAAATACATTTTAAAAATAAATGAATTGTGGTAATTTTCAATAAATTTATCTTTTAAGCCTATTTTAGACAGAAGCTTAGGTAACCTCTAAATTGGTTTGTTACCCTTCAAGTTTCATCAGTGGCTTCTCCTCTTCTTATCCCCACCACACTCTTTGTCCAGAATAAACTCATGTTATTTTCTTCTGTATATAATAAATAAATAATCACTTAGGACACATGTGTCAAACACAAGGCCCGCGGGCCAAATCCGTCCCGCCAGGCCTTGCAATGTGGCCCGCATCGCGCTGTCATCACTGCACTCCGCTGCGTTTCCATCACAATGACAGTTTATGACTGTTCAGTAAACCATTCAGCCCGTGATTTAGGCTGGATTTTAGATTTTGGCCCCTTCTCTGATTGAGTTCGACACCCCTAACTTAGGAGGTCAGAGGAACCCAGGGTGGAATGCAAAATGTGACAAAACAATCTAATTACATGTAAGTGTGTGAAACCACCTTACTGAAGGGGATAGGGATAAAGGATACTGACCTAAATAACGCTGGAAATGTGTGGAATCTATACAACTAAAGGCAAAGAAAACTGTACATAATACTGTGGTTGGTAAGGTTGTTTCCCATGGGCCTACAGTTTAACAGTTTTGGTATCACTGTACATGTATGCTAGAATTGAACAATTAAGTAATGAACGGCAGATGGTGGGAGCCAGCTTTCTCACTGTTCAAGTGCAAGGTTACAGATGAGGAAGGGGAAGTGGCTAGACAAATGCATGTGGAAATGGATTAGAACTAGAGACATCACTATGAACTCATATTTAATATAGATATGGATGTTTGTACATGGAAATAAGTATAGAGATGGTGTTTCCAAGGGTTAGCATACACACATATTTCCTTGCTTGTCAGCTAAAAAAGTTCGGAGCACGAACACATTAGATTCCTGGTCTTGGTTTCTAAAGCCATTCTCCAATAAAGGAATCAGGGCTTCTTGGGGAAATAGGTAGGACTGGGAAAGAAATATACAAGATGAGCCTGGAGCATCTTGTAGTGCCAGAAAATAAGGAAATGCTCAAACAGCTACAGCCTGCAACTTGGGTGCCTGTCAGAGGTCCAGGGAGCCATGTGAAAGAATGCCTAACGACCACAGCTGGACAACAAAGCAAAGCAAATAGCTTTGGATAATAATGCAAAGTATAACATAAATATCTGAGCCCATGCTGATACAGTATTTGACTAAATAAACAAATGGAGGAGAATGGACAAATCCATGGTGCAGAAGAAGTCCAGTCCTGTAGCTACTCTGTCCTCAAGGAAGTGGGGCATCACTCCTCTCTTCTTAAGTGTGGCCTACACATAGTGACTTCTTTCCCAAGAGGACAGAATGGAGAGCGGGGTGTGTGTGTGCAATTTTACATCTGAGAAACTTGACAAACAGCACCTCAGCGAGGAGATCAAGGATCACATCAACAGTGATAAGTAATGTTGATAGTATGTACCCTTGGTGTGATGTGATGAGAATGTCAGCATTGTTATCTTCCCCATAACCCCAGTCTAACCAAGAGGAAAACATCAGATAAATCCCAATGGCGGGACATTCAACAAAATACCTTACCAGCTCCTCAAAACCCAAGATCAACATAAAGAAAGTCTTAAGAAACCCACCACCTAAGGAGATATGATGATTAGAGGTAATGCAGTATCCTGGAACAGAAAAAGGACATTAGAGAAAAACTAAATCTGAATAAAATTTAGCTAATGATAATGTGTCAGTATTAGCTCATCAACAAATGTAACATACAAGTAGTATAAGATGTTAATAATAGGGAAAACTGGGTATGGGGTATATGGGAACTCTGCATATTTTTGCACTTACTAGTAAAAAAAATATGTAAAACTGTTCCAAAATAAAAAGTTGGTTAAACAAAATAAACTTCAAATTTGGAAAGAAGTTACCATCTTTCCACCCTGAAATCCCCATTTTGTAGGGGCTGTCCTCCCATTTCTACCAAGTGTAAGTGTTCTCCGGAGAACTAAAAATACATTTGAAGCTATAAAAGTTGTGTTCCTTCCAATCACTGTCAATAAAAATCTGGAAATATAAAAGCTACATTTTCCTACTTTGGTTTAGCCATTTGGGGTTGTAGCAGTGCTTGAACTGAAATGCTCTTTCTTGTGTCCATCATTCAGATAACAGCTTTTAGCTGACATTAAAAAATGACCAGAGCAAACACATATAATAATCTGATAGAATTTGGATCTTGGAAACAGTGTTTACTTTGTGTCCATTCCCTTTAAAAATACTCTGAAGAACTATTTGAGAACAGAGACAGGGTCAAGAATGTGTAAAGGTACTCTTGCTATGTTAGAAAGAAGGGGACTAATATCTTTTTTATTCTTGGTTCTTAGACATAAAAAAAACAACAGCTTTCAAAGATAGTAATCTTTATTCAAAGTTTATGTACTTTCTGCATTTCCCCACATTTTTTTTTTCCATTCCACTGAATAAAATGTTAGTTAAAACCAAAGCATTCTCTCTGGTAACCCACTCCCTTTTCCCTTAGCGTCATTGAAATAGTTTGTGGAACCAGCCAAATGGTCTAGGTCAGGGAGATCTGGGCTGAAGCTGATGACATCAGTGGCCATGAGTTGAATGGAGGGGAAAATTCAGTTAAATGTAGCAAATTTATTTTTAAAACTATAATTATTTGGATCATTCTTAAAGAGGAACTGATCAGGAAAATACATTGTAATTTAAAGTAATATTAAAATTTAAATTTTTTTTTAAATCACTATGATGTTTCTTTGTTTTAGACAAGACCGGTATGAAGTTGGCAAAATACAAAGGAGAGCGATTTTTTCCCCTGTTATATTTATTGCTCAGCTATTGGACCAAGAAAGATGTAGACCTTTGGAGTATTTTTAGTTTGACATCAAAACCAGATGTTAAAACATGTTTTCTCCCCCACTAAAATAGTTTTATTGTTTTAGATCTCCCTATAAAGGAAAGTTTTAAATTAGAAGAATGAGCAGGAGATCTTTCAGAAGAGATTCTAAAACCTAAAAGGAATATTTCTACAATTATTTTTTTATTTGCTTCCAGAAATCTATACAAAATTCATGAGAACTGAACTGGAAATATATATTAATCATATAATATCATTGTATAACTACAAAGGAGGAATGAAAAATTCCAAACCTGGGAAGGTCTGGAAGGGTTCTGCTTTAGCCTCTCTCCCCTTGCTGCACATAGAACCACCTCTGTTTCCCAGAATCCTATCGAGTCCTGGGAGAAAAGACAATAGATTGTCTTAAACAAGTAACCAAAATGGTCGACCAAACAACAGCAACAACAAAAAGAATAACCAACATCAACAGAAAATAACAAAGCACAACTAACTATAACCAAACGTGTAATATGTCAAAAAGAACTAGAAGGCGGGAACCCCAAGACCAGAGTACTCCTCAGAGCCATGCCGCCAACTAGCTGTGTGACTTCAACAAGTCATTTCACTTCTCTGAAACTTAATTCTCATGAATAAGACGAGAAGGTTCCATCTGAGGATCTCCAAATAATTTCCAGATGTTAAATTCTATATTTACATGGGACTTCCAGATGAGAAATGCTGTCTTTGCTTTTATAAGCAGCTTGCCTATTTTACATCCCAAACAACTCTGGTGAAAAGTGGTCAATTTCTGACTCAAAGCTACTTTTATTCAGTCCAGTCCAGTTTGACTATACAGAAAATCTGAGTCAAAGCAGCTTTCTTCTTTGACCTGCCATACGTTCAGTATGATTGATGAATCCTGGTTTTGGTAATTGTGCCATGAAGTAGAATGATATAAGGAAGGATTTGTGCGCACATATGTGTGTGTGTGTGTGTGTGTGTGAGAGAGAGAGAGAGAGAGAGAGAGAGAGAGAGAGAGCGAGCGAGCGAGCGCACACACAGGAGAGAGAGTCATACTTTACTCTTCCTGTTTGGTAGTCTGGCTCTTGGTTTTTGTGGCACAAGAAGGTAATAGGGTTGCTCACCTGCAATGGAAACTTAACGGTTTAACAGTTTAATGAGACCAGGGAGTCGTATAAAAGGTCAGATGCTGGAAGGAGAACAGATAGAGAGGAATTGGTGGAGACCTGAGGATATTGTAACCCTGGGAAGCCTAAATGTGACCCTCTGAGCTGTCACATCTGCGGCCCCCTGGCCTCCAGGGACCAGGTCAGTGCCTCACTGTGGGAAAACACCCCATCATTCCACACCCAGGCAACTGGGAGCCCCTCACCTCCTACCTGCTTCGCCTGAGCAGCCTGCTCCCCAGTCACTGAATAGTGATAACTAAGTCTGAAAATGAGTGATTTTATGAACAGTACTGGAACTTGAAACAAAATGAGTGATTTTATGGACAGTAATGGAACTTGAAATAGTTTTAAAACTAAAAATAGTCCCTTTTTTACCACAACTGCAAAAAGATAAATGCATACAGTAAGTAGTCAACTGAAGGGAAAGGAAATACACGGTTTGAATCAATCCCCTACAAGTTTTTGTTGTTGTTGCTGTTTTCCATAGATGGCATAGGTCTCAGTGTGTTCAGGCTACTGTGACAAAATACCACAGACTGGGTGGCTTATAAACAGATTTATTCACAGTCCTGCAAGCTGGAAGTCTGAGAGCTGGGAGCCATCATGGTTGGGGTCTGTGGAGGCCCACTTCCGGTTTGTGGACTGCTGCCTTCTGGCCGTGTCCTCACAGTGCTGTCAGACCCCTTACACGGGCACTAATCTCACTAACGGCACTGCCACAGGATCCAAGCTCCTTCCAAAGGCCCCACCTCCTAATGCCATCACATTGGCCATTAGGATTCCAACGTTAGAACTGAGGGGAGCACATTCACATCAAAGCAACATAGTGTGTCTTGTCCTCATTTGACCTCTGCAAACACACAAACATGTAACACACTGAGGCAATTGTTATTCCAACAGGTTCTTCCTCACGTTCCTTCTGTAATAGCAGCAAGTCATGGGGCCTGCCTCTCAACCCCTTTATTATCCTGTTGTTTTTTTGTTTTGTTTTGTTTTGTTTTAAATACATGTTTTATTGATTTTTTACAGAGAGGAAGGGAGAGAGATAGAGAGTTAGAAACGTCGATGAGAGAGAAACATCAACCAGCTGCCTCCTGCACAGCCCCCACTGGGGATGTGCCCGCAACCAACGTATATGCCCCTAACTGGAATCGAACCTAGGACCTTTCAGTCCGCAGACCGACGCTCTACCACTGAGCCAAACCGGTTTTGGCTTATTATCCTGTTTTATTTTAATTTTTTAATTTTTATTTTCAGTGTCCTCTTCCCACTCCCACAGCTCCTGGGCACTGACGGGGCTCCCCCAGGAGTCTCCCGTGGGCCATGATGTGGGAGTTTTCCTTTGTGTGCTGGAAGGAATTATCCAGTCTGGAAATAATGAAGTTATGAGCAGCAGAGAATTTCCAACTGGCAGGTTTTAGCAACATAGCCAAGGTGCAAGGCTGTGCTGTGCACATTGAATAAACACAGCTGCATTTATTTCAGTGATCACACATCCAGATAATGGGAGCATGTTTATAATGCACATGGATGTTCTTCCCCTCTTGAGGAGTGGAGGGCAGGAACCAGTTCTCCACATAGTTTTCATTTAATGCGTGCATGAGGGAGCCCTCTTTACCCTTAAGTCACCAGGCAGAGAGGAATTTTAACCCTCAGTTTTTATGTTGCTAGCATAAAAATGAGTGAATTTGGTGTCATGTTTAAAAGGTAAGTCCTGAGTCAGACATATTTAAATAACTTAATATTCATTGGCTTAGAAACACACTTTGAATTTTTATTTAAAAATGAATCTGATTTTTTTTTTTTTAATTCTCACCTGAGGATATCTTTCATTGATTTTTAGAGTGGGAGAGAGAGGGAAAGATAGAAACTTTGATGTGAGAGAGAGACATCAATTGGTTGCCTCCTGTGCACGCCCTGACTAGGTCCCAGACCAGGGAGGAGCCTTCTACAATGGTATGTGCCCTTGACCAGAATCAAACCTGGGACCTTTCAGTCTGCAGGCCGACGTTCTATCCACTGAGCTAAACTGGCTAGAGCTGAATCTGATTCTTGATAGTTTTGTAAGCTGTTTACAAGACATTAACTTTTGAATGTTGTTCATTTGAGTGCAGATACCAACCATTGTTCAATCATCTGTAATATGTGAAATCTGGATGTGCATATTGGTCCTGTTCACCAGATGCCACTGGTTTCCTCTGATTGGTTTTGAATTTATGGTCTTCTTCCAGCTTCTGTACCTCTGAACTTTTTGGGTGCTCTTTGTGCTGTCACCCTGATGAACAATTCCTGGTGATCCAACTCACTTGTTGACCCAGAGTCGACCAATGGGCTCCATGGTTTCTAGCTCCATTGATTCCATTCCACGACTTGTTTTTCTTAGTGACTTAACTAAATTGTTCGATATTTGCACTATGTGCATAAAGATATCAAGTTAGAAAAGCTCAAAGGACCATTGGATATAAAGTCACTGGCACTTGGTTTGGGCGTGTTGGGAAGTGAGGAGTGAAGGTGCAACTGAGAAAGAGGGAAGGCCAGGAAAGGAGTAGGCTGGGAGCACAAGGAGAATCTGCATTTTCAAGAAAGTATGCCTAGAGACTCTCCTGTGATTATTTCCTGATTTGCGATCACATTCCAATAAGAAAGTGTTTGAGTCTTCTATTTATGGGTGTGGCTTTTATATACCTGACTTGATCCACAATTTTAAGAGTATAGGTCTGGAAGCTAGAAAGAAAACATAGAGTCTTTAGCAGAAAGGATGCCCTGCCATGTGGAGAGGAGGGTAAGAAGAGAGAATGGTGAGGACAGTGGGGAGGTTGGAGGTGAGAGCTGCCGGGGGTCTGGTCAAGTCCCTTGGTGGGAGAGTCAGGTGCCCAGTGCCCAGGCACAATGTGGCAGAAAGAGCCTGAGGAGATGACACGGAAATCAGGATAAAACTCTAGAGAAAAATACATAGAAGTAGATAGTTTTAAAGGGGAAATAATAGAGAGTTAGAGAATAGGAATTTCTCTAATAATAGAGAAAAGAATGGTGATAATGTGCTTTTTAAAAAATCAGCCAATGGAAGGCTTTCCCCCGCATCCCTAATTCCCTATTTGAGTGTGACACCCAGACTCAAATCTGACTAACAAAAAACACTACATAATAAAAGCATGATTTATCATTCTTAAACTTTCTGAGATCAGTCTGATTTTAGACACTCAGTCCCATTGTTGGACACTATGCTGTTTGAAGTTAGGAAGTCACTCTGCCTTCATACAAATGTCCTCAGCCACATGGTGTATAAAGCCTTTTGTATGTGAACTATAAGTGTCCCAGTGCATGGATTTGTACACATTGAAAGGAAATTAATTAGAAAGTGGCTGGTGGGATGGGACCCCTCGGGGGATGTCAGAGAGCCAGTTTCAGTCCAAGCCCCTCAGGCCAAGGCAAGGGACCCCACCGGCCAGAGGGATCCGGCTCACTCTGCAGACGCCCTTCAACCACGGGAGGTTGGCTCCAGGGTATGTCCAGCCCCTCTAGCCCAGAAATTGGGCTCCCTTTTCTCTGGTTCAGAGTGTGTCACCTGAGAACTGCCACTGCCAAGTCACTGCAGCTTGGCAGCTCCTGCATTGAGCGTACTGGCTCTTTCCTAGTGGTCAGTGTATGTCATAGCTACTGGTCGAAGCAGCTGCCCCCTGGTGGTCATTGTATGTCATAGCTACTGGTTGGCCAATCAGATGGTCGCTAAGCCTTTTATTTATATATATATATATAGTATACACAGGTAAGAACTCTTCTTGTGACCTTGCTTGTGGTCCTGGGTTTTCTTTCTTGTTTAATAACTTTATGACTTATTTTATCATTTGAGCCAGAAACCTGAGAAAATTCTGTTATTTCTAGACTCAACAGTTTAAAAGAATAGATATTTACTATTTCACAGTTCTCAGGAATCCAGGGGCAGCCTAGCTGGGTGGTTGTGGCCCAGTATCTCTTACAAGGTTGCATTCTGCTGGGGTGCAAGCATTTCAAGGCTTGACCAGAGCTGGATGGTCCTCTTCCAAACTCACAGGCCAGGCTGTTGCCAGCCTGCACATCCTTGCTGACTGTGGGTGAAGGTCTCCGTTGCTACCACATGGGCCCTCCATAGGCTCCCAGTGTGTCCTCCTTCCATGGCAGCTGGATTTCCCCCAGAGTCAGTGATGAAGAGAATGAGAGACAGAGGGAAAAGAGCCACTACAATGGAAGTCACAGATTTTCAAATAACCTAATCTCACAAGTGATACAGACTAACCCTCGTACAGCGTGTGAAGGGACTACACAGGGATGTGAATGTAGGAGGTAGGGGCCATTGGGGACCAACTTGGAAGCTGGCTTCCTCAGAGAGGCCTCTCTTTCCTTTTCCCTCTCCTTCAGCAAATCGCCAAGTCCTTCTGATTCCTCCTCTGCGGTGTTTCTCAGATATGACCTCATCTTAAAGTTGATTGCTTATTCTGGGAAGAGCTGTGGAAGCTGATGGGGAAGTCTTGGGGACCCTATGCCTAAGGACACAGGTGAAATGCATATTAATATGTTAGCATGGCCTCCAACCCAACTTTGTAGGGAAAGGAAAATAAACCTCTTGGCAAGCTAATACTTTGGGGAGGATTTGTTCCCTCTACAGAGAAGGGGAGACCTGTAGCATCAGTCATCCTAGGGAAATACGGTGCTGAGCACAAGAGAGTGTAGATACTTTTAGACTTAGCCTGAGCACCCTAGGATGTAAGACCATAATAAGGACAACTCCCCCTTTGCATGAGGCAGAAAAAGCTGTAGGAGAGCAGTAAGCAAGGGCCCTTCCATTTCCCTGTGAGCATCATTAGTAAGTTTAACTCCACACGTCTACTTAGATTGGAAGTGGCTTCTGATAGCTCTTGAACTGAGAAAAACTGTGGGGTCCATTCTGCTTCAGTGAGAAAGCAAGCCTTGATCTCCAGGTCTGCCATTGTCTGAGGAGGCACGAGTCATGCCTACTATTTGGCTACTGGGAATACACCTTGTTTCCACTGACAACACTCACTTTTCCTTTTTGGGACCTTCTCTAAGATGGGCTTTTGTGGGGGTGGGGGTGGGGGAATAAAACACCTAATAGGTGGAATTATTAAAATAGGCATGCTTGACCCAACCGAGCTGAGTTATTTGAGCTACTATAGCATACCTCTCACCACATACCCACCACCACCAGCTCTGCCTGGGAGGAGACCGCTCTGGCGGGCTTCCTCAGACAGCCTGAGGTGGGACAGCTAACTAAGGCTTGTTGAAACTGATGGGAGATTCTGGGTCTTCCATGAAATTTTGTTCTTGAATATATAAACTTGGAATACAAAATCATAGACTTATGGTCCAGAATAGAAGTCATCAACCTGTGTCCCATCCCCACTTTACATGTGACTCAGAGAGGTCAAGAGACTTACCCATAGTCATTTAATAAGTTGAAAACCCAGGAAGGACTAAAGTTTTCTGATATTTCTCTACTTGTCAAGCTTGTGAGTTATCATGGACACTTGTATGAAGGAAGACCGTACCTGCCTATCTGTCCTACCGTCCACTTTCTGCTCTTATCGTGGCCTTCTCTGGATGACCAGGCACCCCACAACCTAGGCTCCCTCGCCTTCTATCTCCTGGGAGATCTGGCCAGTTTGGGAGGGTTGGGGGTGGCACGGGTGGAAAAATTTGAGAGCAGGAGTTGTCGAGAAACATTTCTTCTCCCCTGTTTCCTTCGGCATCTCCACCAGTGACCAAGCCTCCTCTGGCCCCAGCACCCATCGGACAGTCTCCACTGTGACTCTGACTTCTACCAGATGACCCGGCAACATCTGGAAACATCAGCTTCTCCAACCCAAGGAGTCACAGCTGCTTACTGCTCTGCTTAATCTCCGGGTTGCCTCACTGTCCCCATTTGGCTTCTCTGCTCTTCTAGCATCAGTATGTCAATCCCCTGTATTAAATTATCTGTTTGTCAAGACCTGGACTGTTCTCTCTTTTCTTGGCTGCACCCTGACTGCTAGAGTGGGACCATCATTCTGTGTGCTGCTGCACATGTTAGTGACACAATACATGTTCGTCATAGTGAAGCAAACAAGTGGACACATTTTCCTGAGACACTTTCCTGATGGTAACTAAACAGTGGTGAATCCTTCCCTTTGATCTCATCTGTCAGCAGTGACTCAATCATGGAAGACCTGGTTCTTGGTGCCCGTGGGTGTGTATATTTTAGTTGCAACAGAATGAGCCCTAATGCCATGCCATTGGTTTTCCAAAGTTGCTTTGGTAATGACTACACTTGGCCTTCCTGGTAGTTGTGACCTATAGTCCTGTTTACCCCTGTTCTTGGCCTCCACACAAGGATTCCCATCAGGGCTCCATCTGAGATGGTGTCCAGGATTGGGACAGCTGCCCACCAGCGCTGGATTTGAGACCACCAGCTTGTTTTTCCAAACATTAATATCTCAGTGATCTCCAAACATATTTTCTGTCCCGGAATATTTTCCAAGTTTTGTAAGAATGTCTCAAAAGCTTTTTTCTTTTAAAGGCATAAGGTTAGCCTAAGAGGATGGGCAAGGGTAATACAGATTTTAACTTGGAAGTCTAGTGTTTAAAACTTTAACCAAAAAATTATTTTCCCTTAAAAAACAAACTTCTTGCCGGGACCGGTTTGGCTCAGTGGATAGAGCGTCGGCCTGCAGACTGAAAGGTCCCGGGTTCGATTCCGGGCAAGGGCATGTACCTTGGTTGCGGGCACGTCCTCCAGTGGGGGCTGTGCAAGAGGCAGCTGATCGATGATTCTCTCTCATCGATGTTTCTAACTTTCTATCCCTCTCTCTTCCTCTCTGTGAAAAATCAAAAAAAAAAAATATTAAAAAACAACCTTCTTTACATATTTAAGTAATTCATTTGGGAGAAATTATCACTTAGCCATCCCTTGGCAGTTTCAGTTCAAAATGCTTTGAAACTAGTCAACTACAAAGCCTCAAATGTTTTTTCTTTGAAAGTTCAATTTAACCTTCTCTACCATGGAGATGAGAAAAGTGACAACTCACTCTAAAGATTCTCCCCTTTGTTTCTTTGTCTTTCTTTTGCAGGCCATGTGTTTATACCATGGGATCCCCCATAAACAACAGGGCCTTCTTTCCGTGCCAGGAGCCCCCCGTTGCCATGTCAACATGGCAGGCCACAGTCCGAGCAGCTGCATCTTTTGTTGTCTTAATGAGTGGGGAAAATTCTGCCAAGCCAACACAGCTTCGGGAAGGTACTGTACATGTGTTCTGCGCTTCTTTCTGGGTTGCACACATGCTGGACCCAGGAACCCAAGACGGGCTGTTTTTTGCAACTTTAAAGAGCCCCTTTATTAGTTGGGTTGGAATGAACATGCTAGAAGACATCCTGCCAGAGCAAACAGCAGGGAGGAGGTGGAGCCTGTGGGGAGCCTGGGCAGGCGTGCAGGGCTCTTCATGCCAGACTTATCAATTCCTAGAGTCTTTCAGCGGCTGCTTTGCCCTGGTGGTTTGTGGGCCAGAAGTGGGTGGTCTTGGTTGAAGACTTTCTGGGCAGGCAAGTGTGTCATGGAAACACCGTTACTTACAGTTGAGTTGTCTGTGGTTGGGTCGTGGGCCTGCACAGGGGTTCAGTGCACAGGGGGTTCATTACGCCGAGCGATAGCGCTGCTGTTGGCGGGCCCACCTGAGCTGTCCGAGTCCAGCCCTGTTCTAAACGCCTTTCCCTCAGGGCTCTGAACCAGAAGTGTAAAAGGCAGGAGAGTGCTACTGCAGATGAAGGTTCGGTCAGGGAATTCTTTGCTTATTGCAATAATTAACTCAATTGAGAGCCTAAGCATTTTGATGCCAGGTGAGATTTTTATAATTGTAACATTTCTTCATTTTAAATATGGTGTCTCTCACATACCTATAGAAACTTTAAATTTCACAGGAAATTAAAAGTAATAAAATTAAATAATTTTAGAGAAAGTGATTGCTAACATTTTGTTTCATTTCCCTCCAGTATTTAAAATCTACACAGATGGTACATATTGTCATTTCAAAATTGCCACATAGCACATAACAGTTTTTGTTTTGTTTTTTTAACTTATGGTGTATTTTGAATGTTTCCTAGGTCATTCAGTATTTTTTAAAACTATAATTTTAATGTCTGCGTAATATTTTATTGTATGAATATTTCATATTTTAACATTTTTGTATTATTAGACATTTTTATTATTTCCAGGTTTTTTCCCTGTTATAAAGTTGCATTAAATTCCTGAGGAGGCATTCGGTATAAAATTAGAATTACTGAGTCAAAAGTTTTCAGCATGGAGAAGGCTGTTGGTACATATTTCAAGTTGCTTCCCAGAGAGGCTGTGCCAATTTACAGTTGTGCCAATAGTACATTTACACACCCATCAGTAGTTATGGGATCCCCATTTCCCAGGAATTTCACCAATTTTCTAGGCAAGAAAAGGTCTGTCTTTAACATAGATTACTTCGATTATCAATGGGGTTTTACATGTCCTTATATTTTTCTTAACCATCTTCATTTCCTGACTTTTTATTTCCGTGGCCCATTTTTACAGTGAGGCTTCAATGAGATTTTCAAAAGTTTGTTTTGTCTTTTAATTTGATTGGCTCTTTAAAATATAAAAATATTTATCTTATCGTATTTGCCCCAGTACTTGTCCCAGTTTTAATATGCCTTTTAATTTTATACTGTGTATCTGATCAATTGGAGATTTTAATTTTTATTTAGTGAAAATTATTATTCTTCTTTGAATAATAATTATTATTCTTTGAAGGTCTTTCTTCATTTGATCTGAGATTCATCTGTTTTGTTTTAATATTTGTATTCAATTTAAAATTTTATTACGTCTTTAATCTGTTTGTAGTTTATTCTAGTGAGGATTGTGAAATGAGGATTACATTTTTTTTTTTCAAATAGGAAACAAGTTGCTCTAAGATAATTTATTGAATCTTTTCTAACTTGTGATGTCTCATTTATCATAAACTAGATTTAACACAAACTAGAGTCTTCGATGATAATTTACTTGATTCTCAAAGTGAAAATAACACAAATAATACATTTAAAAAAAAGATAAGTCACATTTATATGGTTCATTTACAAATGAACAAAGGATAAAAAATTGCAATAAAATTTCCTTTTTACCCTTAATTCCAAGCTACCCAGTAACCCTGCCCCCAAGGTAACCAAAGTCACCAGTTTCCTTTATTTAAGATGTTTTTTCCATTAGTTGCACAGACCAGAACATGCTGCACATATGTTTGTTTTGTACCTCACCCTTTAGAATAAAATTGTTTTACAAGTAATTTCATATCTGAGCATTAAGAGCTTTCTCGTTATTTTTATGACTATAAAATATTTCATAAATGGATCTTTTACACTTTAGTGAACCAATAGCTCTTGACTTCACTCCATCAAATAAGGAACTACACTGAGTGGCCAGGTTATTATGATTTCTGAACACACAATAATCTGGCTACTCAGTGTACTTCTCTTGAGTACCTCATTTATTTGATATCAAAGATATTATAAATGGTTTTCCCCTTTGCACTGGCTGATAGAAAGCTCAGGGCAAATAGGTAATTGATCTTCAGCAAAAGACTAGAATACTTTTGGTACCCATTTGAGATACAAATACACTGAGAGGCCAGATTATTGTGCGTTCAGAGATCATAATAATCTGGCCACTCAGTGTAAATGGGCATTTACTTCTATCATCTTCTCTCACTCACATCCCCCAGTTTTAGTGAATACAGTTGGGATTTATAACTCATATCAGCTATCTATATTTTTTAAAATACATTTTTCTTGATTTCAGAGAGAGGGAGGGAGAGAGAGAGAGATAAAAACATCAATGATGAGAGAATCATTGATCGGCTGCCTCCTATTAGGGATCCAGTCCTCAACCTGGGCATTTGCCTTGACCAGGAATTAAACCATGACCTCCTGATTCATAGGTTGATGCTCAACCACTGAGACACACTGGACAGGCTTGTCTCTATATTTTGTTTTTTTATTATATATTCTCTTCTAGGAGTTACAATTATTGTTTCTTTTACATTTTCATCTAGTCAAATCATATTTGTAATAAGTATTTATACTGTCTTTATCCTTGAGCTTTTATTTATTTATTTATTTTTAACAGAGGTCAGCTTTTATTGACTGTGTTACAAAAGAGCCAGTTTAGTCAAAAAGACCAAAGCCCATGTCGTCATCAGACTCCTCAGATTCTTCTTTCTTTGCTTCCACTTTCTTCTCCTCAG